>NC_091795.1:64820000-65137500 GCF_041296235.1 Equus asinus
ACAAGTTTCAGAAGTTACGTGGTGCAGGGACAGGTTGCGAATCATGGATGCCAAGTGCCTGGTTTGAAGAAAATTCCCCAATCCCTCCAGGCCTGAAAATTTGGAAGTCACTACAGAAAGCAGCAGAGTATCAAGTTGGCCCTGTAGAAAGTTCTGTTTACTACTCAGTTCTGTAAATTGGTTAAAACAATTAAAAAAGGCTATGCCCATCGTGGTCATCCTTGAGATACTGGCTGCTGTACATATGTGTTCCATTACCTGTCCAGCTTCATAAAAGCATGAAGTACTTTGCAGCCAATCTTGCTTGCAAATGAAATGTATAATAGTAGGTTATTTGCAAAGATACAGAGTAAGTCATAGTTAGTTGACATATGGTATGATGCAATTGTGTCACATTATAAAAAGGCTGAAAGGCTAGCAGTCTAATGAAGCCATCAGCTGAAAGAATTAGCCTCTCTTCAGGAGATGCATGTGACAGCATCAAGTATCTGGACCAATTAGGACAGAAGGATCTGGGTATTTGGACGTCTGGAAGAAGAAGTCCTAAATGACCTCTAAGTAACTGAAATCAACAGAATATACAATATATACATTGTATATTATATGGGCATACCTCGTTTTATTACACTCTGCTTTATTGTGCTTTGCAAATATTGTGTTTTTTACAAGACCCTCCACCAGCAAAAAGATTATGACTCACTGAAGGCTCAGATGATGGTTAGCAGTTTTTAGCAATGAAGATATATACATTTGTTTTTTAGACATAATGCTGTTGCACGCTTAATAGTCTACAGTATAGTGTAAACATAACTTTTATACGCACTGGAAAACCAAAAAATTTGTGTGACTGGCTTTATTGCAATAGTCTTATTATTTTGGTGGTCTGTAACCAAACCTGCAGTATCTCTGAGGTTTGTTGGTATAATATATATTATGTAATATACAATGTATAACAATACTATATAACATTTATAACACATACATAGATATTAGATAGAACAGAATAGTAATATTTCAATTTATAACAAATGACTTTAATTTCTCTTTTATGTTAGATATGTCAGCTTATGTCACTAAGACAAAAGAGAAAACCTGTGCAATCATTCTAGCAACATAGGTTGATAGATTTGACGTATAGAAATCATGCCAGTGAAATGTATTGCACCAATGTAACAAGAATAGAAGTATCCGTGTAAAGCAAAAGGACATTATATTTGCTAGGCTGCTGCAGACAGGAGCCTCATTTCCCTGGTATTATCTGGCTTTTCTGGGACATGGCTCTCAAAAGCAGAGTTTTCTTAGGTGTTACACACTCACGACAGGCTAAATCCTTAGGAAAACCTTGGTACCTTTGTGGGCAACTTCACAAAGCTGTTAAGTGTTCATTGCTCTTAAAGTATTTGGCAAAAGTCAACACCTGAATTCCAGTCTGTTCCACCTGCCTTGAGGAACTGGGGATGAGACGGCTCTTGGGAAGAGCAGATCCTACTCATCCCTCCGGCCTGCACCTGCTCTAACCCAACTCATAACACCCAACACGCTTAGCATACAAGAGACCTCCTGGCAGCCCTTCTGCCCTTCCTCCTTCCATTTTGTAAACAGAGCACCTACACACAGGAACTCAAACACAGAGAGGGTAGAAAGAGAAGGTATGGACACTGTTCTCATCTCAAAGAGCTCAAGGAAGACAAAACCACTCATGAGCTAAATGGTGGTGGGCAAATTGAACTGAGTGTGGGCATCTTCTTCCCCTCCCCATCCTCGCCCTTGAAGTTCTTGGGTCTCCCTGGGTATTCTCTCAGAGGTGACTTGCACCCCACTCTTGACCCAAACCAGAACACTCTCAGTGGGCAAAAGAAGCGGCTCTGGAGGGTGGAGCTCTAGAAAAAAACCACCAGCATTCTCTGAATGTGGAGCTCCCAGGGCAACAGCGAAGTAAACATTGTCACGGAGAGGCTGTGATTCCTCCTGAGCACACCCAGTGTACAATTGCAGGCAGGCCTTAGTCATGCTACATGACGACGGGGTGAGATAAACACAGAGACTCTGTGTTTAACATTTCCGTCCGTGGGGCCGCTGGGGCCTCTTCTGAGGGCACAACACACTAGTCTTGCCAACATTCCTTTTTTCCCATCCCTGCTCTCAGCCAGGGAGGGAAGAGCAGGACACCACTTCCTCCCTTACCCCTAACGCCCAAGCCCACTGAGGAGTTGAGATGTAGGTGGTGAGTTAATGTGTCACATCCAAGCTGGGCAGAGCTCCTGGGTTTGCTGCAGGGCCAGCTTCATGGGCACGAGACCTGTGCCGTACAGGGCCCCACCCGTAGATGGGCCCTGGGCTTAGATGGGCCTGTGCTTGGTTTAATGCTCTGCTGTCACAGTCTTAAAATTCTCAACGATTTTTGAACAAGGAGCCTCACCTTTTCATTTTGCACCGCGCCTCACAAATTATGCAGCCAGTCCTATTTGCCATGTGGTCCTTAAAGGGGTTGCACCCTTTCCTCCTCCTGTCTCCAGAAAGTGCAACTCCCCCATTTCCAACTTTCATTTTCGTAGAACCATTAAGTCACCTGAGGCACACTCCCAGGCAGACCCGGTGGGGCAGGAAACTCTGTCCTGACTGCCAGGGGAGAAGCTAAAAATGAGACAGACACATGCTCTGGGTGTGCAACCCTCACCCCTCCCTCCAGACTGTTCCCAGCCCAAGACCTTCCATCCCACTTCCTGAGAGGTCCCTCCTCTCAGTCAATCAGCGTGTGCTTACTGCTTATGGCTATTGAGAGCTCTGTGTGTGAGCGGTAAGATAGGAAAGAATGGCACTTTACCCTCATGGAGTGTAATATCTACTCGGGCAGACAACAGTTGGCAGACAAAGTCACGGTATATGCTGAGTGCCAATGAAGACCAGTGGCGATAAAGAGATCAGGGAAGAAGAGCTCAGCATGGGCTGGGATGGTCAGAACTTCATGGATGAGGTCATGGTCTGACCTTATCTCCATCTCTTCCCACAGATCAACCTTTAACCTTAGCTCGTCCTCTCACAGAAACATGCTACTGAGAAGAAGGAGGGGTGAGGGGGGTTGGGAGAGGATCTGAAGGCCCTCATCTCTAGAAAATAAAACAACTGCCACCATGCTCCCTGTTGGTGAGGATAGAGGACAGATGAAGGGAAACTTCTTCTTCTTATAAATAATTAACTCAACAGCATCTCATTCAGAGCAGAACAATCAATTCTGATGAGGAGGAAGTGATGACCCCTAAGATGGGTGATACTCTGAAACTTCTCATGGACCACAGAGGTTTGCTTACCAATAATTAGTTTGATGCTCACTTCTTTATACCAGCAGCACAAATTCTCTGTACCACACAATTTAGGATAGAGTTCATTTATTTGGAAAAACCTGATGCTCTGGAACTTTCTTCATGAATGTGAATCTTCCCTTTTTTTTTTTTCTTTTAACCAATTGCTTTCTAATAAAACAAACATTTATAGATCAGTCACTATATGCCAGAGACTATGCAATGGGCTTACTACAGATGATCACTTGTAGATCTCACATCTGTATAAGTAGATACTGTTTGTTATGGGCTGAATGTGTCCCCCAAATATATATGCTGAAGCCTAATCCCACGAAGTGATGGCATTAGGAGGGGGTGCCTTTGGGAGGTGATTAGGTCGTGAGGGTGGAGCCCTCATGAATGGAGTTAGTGACCTTATAAAAGAGAGCCAGAGAGCTCTTCCAGCCCTTTCCGCCATGTGAGGACAACAGCAAGAAAACAGCTGTCTATGACCCAGGAAGCAGGCTCTCACCAGACTCCGCCTCTGCCGGCACCTTGATCTTGGACTTCTCAGCCTACAGAACTGTGAGAAATAAATGTTTGCTGTTTAAGCCGCCCAGTCTATGGTACTTTTGGTATAGCAGCCTGAACTAAGATACTACTATTATCTTTAATTTACAAATGAGGACAGCATGGCACAGAGAGAGTAAGTAACTTGCTCAACGTCCCTCAGATACAAGGTCGTGGATCCAAGATTTGCACCCTGGCAGTTTGGCACACAGCTTGTCTTCTAAGTTATCTCCCCGTCTCATACATCTCCATTTTGCCTGGAATTGAGCATAAAATAAATACTTTAGATTGATAGGTTCACTAGAGAAGTGAGAGACCATTGGAAATTCAGAACCAGTCCATGCTCTGGGCCTTTGACCTCACTCTGCAGACCTCTTCTCTTCACTTGGTTGAGGGTGAGGTTGTCTTCAGGTTCTTGAACCCACCTGGAGAGTTTCTATCTCTTTTAATGTCAGTTAAATTAAATGTGGCATTTGAAGATTCTACCAAATGTCGAGCATCTTAGATGTATCTTAGAAGATGCTAAGAAGCATTTGCAAATTTCCATGGACCACGTTGCCTGTGGTTACAGATCAGTCAGTCATTTACTTGTTCTGCATAGAAAGTTCTCTGAATAAGGCATGCCAGCTCAGGACCCTTCCTCCTCTTGGTTATTGTAAACTCTTATTGTCCTAGAGTTTCCTCAACCAGTGTTCTCACCTTATGGCTGAGTAGAAAGGGTGATGGACTCCCTGGGCCAAAATAATAATAAGGGCAGCCACCGTTTATCAGCATTTGTCTTTAAATACAAACAGTCCTCACTTTGCATGGTTGTGCTGGACTGTAAAAACGACCATGTAAGCTGAAACCCTGCAAAGCAATCTTAATAATCATGGGGGAAGATCATAATTGTTCTGTGATCTTTAACATTTTTTGTCAAAACATTAATAACTCTCTTACTGTCAGTTATAAATGTTTATTGAAATTAAGAAATTAATAAAACTAATATTTACTTAGTACATTGTAGTTTAAAACTTTAGAAACATTGAGAATTAACGTATTATGTTTCTCTGTAAAAAACCTATCAAGAGAAGTTTGAATAGTACTTGCCTCCTTCTCATCACAAAACGTATGATACAGAGTAAGCAACTTTTCTACGCATTGACAGATTGTCATACTCCTTTCTAAGCTTGGATCAGCTTCCAAACCTTTGTTCTTTGGGCTTTCAATGTTGTGAAGTATCTCTGAGAGTTCCTTTCACGTGAAGTTTTCTGCTGACTTCACTTCCTCTGGGACATCTTCATCCTTTTTGTCACAACCACTCTCGTCGTTTATGTCATCAAGTTTGCCTTCACTAAGATCCTCCTGCTGCCTACCAGAGTCTCTAGAAGAGTGACGTTGTCAATATTCCCACGGTCAGCTATTTCTTCTCTAGCTCCATTTATGTTGGATTCAAATTTCACTTCCAGATTATCATTTCTGTTTCTTTGCTGCACTTTCATCTTTCTTGGCCAGCGCCCTCCTTTGAATATCATGTAGTTTACCAATGGAAGGCAAGGAAATAGCACAGCCACGCACTTCGCTGTCTGTGCGTGAGCCGAGTAACGGATGCGCAGTGACCAGTCACCCACAGGCTTTGAAAGCCAGAAAGGAAGAAGTGACACAACTGGTCACTGATCATGACATGCCTCTGTCAGTTACTCAGATCTGTGGATTGAAGAGCTACCAGAGAATTTTGTACTTTATGCAATTATTCATAGTTAATACACATGGTAACTGAAATTCAAATCATGTCGTTGGGGACTGGTGTTGTTGAACTAAACTGAGGTAACTGAAATTCATGCTTATTTGAACTCTACAAAGTGAGTACCATCTGTATGTTATCTCATTTAATGCTCACAGTAGCCTTATAAAGGATGAAGGTGATGCCATTTATTGTACCCATGTATAGATGAGGAGGCTTAGGGAGGCCAACTAACTCCCACACCCTGGCACATGGCAAGGCAGTGACGGAGCTGGGATTCGGGAGCCTGCACTCCTCACCCCGACTCCACAGGGCCTTGATTTGGAAGGAGGAAGGTAGTTGTGCGTTTCCCTGGAGGCCGCCTCATCACACAAAGGGCTTTTGCAGCCTCATCACACTCCTTGTTTTGGGCTACGTGGCCGCTTTGACCTAGGTCTGATTTAAACTTCCCCAATGTCCTTCACGTTGACAGGTGGCTTGGCTTACCACCCACCGAGGCAGCTAAGACAGGATTTTCATGTCCATTTGAAATAGCAAGAAATGGAGTCCCGGAAAAAGGAAGAGCATAGAGCATGCAGCAGGTTGCTAGGGCACTTTTGCAGGGCTGCACCCTCTGATGCCCACAGCTAGAGCCTGAACAGGGACCAGCCCTGAAACTGGGGTGGCTGGGGGCTGCATAGACAGCTGTTGCTCTGCCCCACACCCTCCCCACCCCTCACTGGCCACACCTTTGGGGCTCCCCACCCCGTCCCAATAGCAGGAAAGCCTGCTCTCACTCACTTGACCCAGCCCAGATAGAAGGATGTTTCTCATTAATAGGATCAAAAAAGGCATCTCTCTAAGAACAAAAGAAAACGTGGCTTTATTTGCCAAGGTCACCCCCCTCAAAAGCTCTCTAGAAAGCGTACAAAATCGTTAAATTATCAAAACATTAATTAGATTGTTAAATAAGACTGACGCTAATCCTCAAAGCATGCAGGGCAGGCCCTTTGATGGATCTGGCCTCATGGCTTTAGGGTCCACGGGCACTTCCTCTGCAGAAAGTTGCACTCTTAGGGGGAACAGCTGAAAAAAAAGCTAGTCATTCTGTAGAGACACCACCGGCCCCAGCAGAGTCAGACTTGGCGATGGGCCCCTCTGACCACCACAGCCACGAGAGCGCCCTCCTCGCCTCCAGCTTCCCCTGCTCCCAGGGTCTGTATCTTCCCTCCTAACTCTGGAAACACGTGATTATATCCTGTGACTTCAGCTCACAGATCCGTGTGTTTGAGTCTGTCCCTTCAAATATGTTGTAAGCATCTTGAAGGCAGTGACCAGCTATTACATGCTCTATTCTCAACAGTACAGACTTTAAAAATTGGACTAAAAGAAACCTTTCATTTCTACTTTATTTTTCTCCCTACTTTCTGTCTGCCGCAGCTCATGTGAAAGGGAATGTGACCTGGAAATTGGCCTCACTTGCTAGTCCACATGCTGACACGGTATTCTCAGTTTAGGCCCCAGAGTCAAATCCATGGCCTGCTGCAAGGAGTTTCTGTCCTGCAAATATGGATGAGAAGATACTGTAAGCCATGCTGTGCACCTGTGATTCAAGTGAGGCAGGGGAAAACGAACCTTTCTGCTTCCCTGCTCCCAAAATTTCTTCTTCTACTTTTTAGACTAAAAGTCCACAGATTGTTTGGACCTGTTGGAATAGGACTGATAAGAGAAAAAATGTCAAAAAAAAACCACCGTGTGTTGGGCAATTTGAACCAACTAATTTTAAAAATCATCATTTATTGGATGCCTATGAATTGTCAGACGTTGTGATAGGAATTTTCTGAAGTCTGAAGAGAAATTCTCATTCTGCAAATGAGAAAGCAGCTTCAGAGAGATTATGTAACTTCTCCAAGTGTAACCAGTAAGGCAAGAAGGAGGATCTGATTCAGTTCTGTCTGATTCCCCCCAGGGTCTGTCAGCTGTTAACCTCTGATTCCCGCTTTAACTGCTTTCCTAGCATGGGTGCAGCTCTGCTCTTTCCAGTCCTCTTTCCTCTCCTTTTGTCCCTTTAGCAAATGCTAAGTACCCAAGGTCTGCTCTGGGCCAGAGTGACTGGACTAGGAGTACCGGGCAGAACTAAGGGTCCACTTGAAGTCAATGCTCATGAACATGAATGTGAACTGTGGCTGTTTTACTCCAGCCACAGTCAGCTGCGTGCGTGCAGGCATGGAAGCTTCAATTCAAAAGAACTGAGGTTTTGCCAGGGATATACTGAAGGGAGAAGAAGCCAGGGAGCTGAGAGGAGGGGTTCTAATCATAGACTGTGGAATCTAAGATGAGAAAGAAGGAAACGGCATTGGAAAAGTAGTGAGAGCAACGAGTTAGAGGTTCCAGTGGGGCTAACTCAGAGCTGGCGCTGGTCCACAGAGTGTCTTCATTGCGTTAGATACACGCTTCCCCTCTAAGTGAAACTGTCCCACAGTTGTGCAAAGAAAAAGCTGCCACTTCCCCTGGGTGGATAAAGCCACGAGCCAGGGTACACAATGTCATTTCTGGAGTTTGGGCTGGATTTCAGGGCCCACTTGTCCCCTTGGCCAAGGACTTTTTGTGCAGTACACAAAATGCATAACTGTACATGGTAGCCCTGGGTCAAAGGATTGTTGGGGCTGAGTACTAGAGGGATGTGCTACAAGACAGCAGGTGGTGATCCCAGAGTGGGAAGATGAACTCGAGACTGTGAAAGGATCGCAGTCATCAGAATGAGAAGGTTATAAGGTGTGAGTGTCTGTGATAAGATTGGGGACGAGGTATTGGAGCGGAGGTTGTCACGAAATGGAGAAGTTCGGGTGCTGGAAGGATCATCCTCATGGATACTGAAATCACCAAAAATTATAGCGGCAGAGTGTGGGAAACAGTGCAGTGAGCTGGGACTCTGTGGATGACTATGACAAGAGACCATCGTGGGATCTATAGGTGGATGGCGTGTGCTTCAAAGCAGGCATTTTAGAGAGGAGAGAGGAACAGTGGTGCCCGAACAGCACTGAGAATCAGGGAGGACCCCCTACCCCAAATCCAGATCCAGGGGCACTAGTGACGGAAAAGAAACAGGCCCCACTTGGCGGCTGCAGAGGAAGCTGTGTCCTGAGTGGAAAGCCAGCATTCAGTTAGAGCAAGAGAGTGAAGAGAGCATTCAGGGAGAAGAAAAGATGGAGGGGATTTTACTTACCGTAAACCAGGAGATCCAGAGAGCTTGGGAAACTGGGGACATGGGAGACAGGTTAAGATTAGGAGCTTCGTGGAGCTGTCTGGAGGTGAGAGTTAGGTGTTAAAGGATGATCTAGGAGTTCTGGTCTTCTCGGAGTAATTGACATAAACAGGAAGAAAGGGCATGACGGAATAAACCAGATGGTCTGCAAGGCAGACTATGGCCATGAGGGTGGGAGTGTCTTGTGCGAGCACACAGAACTCTGAGCCCACTTTACTCCTGCTGATGGAGATGAGGAGGCTGGGGGGAGGTTGCATTACCCTCGGTCTGTATCTGATTACCTTATCAGGAAAAAAATGCCTACCAATTAGTCCTATTTTGGTGTTCCTTCAACTCCAGGTGTCTCTATCTTAATGACAAGTGTAATTCACTCTCTCGGACTGAACATAGCAAGTCAGGGATGCCCCGGAAGGCCAGGCCTCCACCAGACTAAACTTCTGGACTCCTCATCCATGCAGCTGCTCCCAACTCAGAATTCCAACTAGAATGTCCAGCCCGACGGGCCCTCTGAGGGCCCTCATCCTCGCTGCCTTCTAATGAGCTGGCCTGGGCTGTTCTGTAAACTGTTGAAGCCATCTTCAGCTCACTCTAAACCGGAAGGACTAGATGTATATCGGGAGAAACCAAAACACTGTTTGATTAATCACCACCTTGCAAGCAGGAGAGTGATGGCTGGGCACGAAATGTGGTCGTTATCTAAATGGACTGCCGGCCTGTCCCCGGGATGCCGAACAAATGGACTCCCCTCTATTTATAAACAACCCTGAGGGATGAGCAGCTCGGTTTACGTTGGGAAGGGGCCATCATTCATTTTTATCCATCATACTTGCTTTTAGTGATATTACACACACACCCTGCTTGGGCTAGAATCTCAACAATGCAAGAAGTTTATGTGCTTTTAACACCAATTTTGAGGGTCTCTGTGTACATTTCATCATGTGAGGGTAACGGTGGGACTGAAACACAGTGTGTGAGCTGATTTCTTCCTCAGGGCCTCATGCAGGGTTCACGATGAAGATGAAATGGGGTAAACTACTGTTGGCCCCCAGGGTATGTTTGTGAACTGCAGGTGACTACAGGAGGGGCGAAGGCATGAAGCACTTAGACAACCAGGAATCTCCTAGCAGGAAAGGGGGTGAAGTGGAGCCAGGTGAGGAAGACCGTCTGTGATGTGCAGGTGAGCCTGGTGCAGCCCTGGCCTGAAGCGGACATTTGGTACGTAACATTCGCTAAATGGATAGAAGAAGAGAAGGGGGGCCTGGAAAGAGCAGAATCCCTCCACTTTGTGAATACAAATTACTTAACATTAGAAGAGCATTTTCATCTTTTTCAGCTCTCCTCAGATACTAATTCTTATGTTGAAAATAGCCCTGAGCGGAGGGCAAGGAATCTGATTCTCACTTCCTAGATGAGGCATCTGAAGCCCCAGGCAGCGAGGAAGCTAGCTCAAAGTCACCCCTGTGTTAACTGCAAGGTCAAGGCAAAGCCGCAGTTTTCAGATTCTCAGCTTAGGAATCATTCCACTCCGTCCTTAGCGTCTCTATTGTATGTGGAGCTCTGTGAGGATGCCGAAGTGTCTTCCTTCCACTTCCACCCAACCAGGGAGGAAAGAAAGACAGTCTTATGAAACCATCAGACACCAGGCAGAGATGCTGTCTCTGTAGGAGCTGAGAGGGAAAATGAGAGGGTGAATCAGGGCATCCCTGAGGCTGTGGGGCTGGTGTCCTTACAGCGGCGCTGTCGCAAAGTAACATGATGTGAGCCTCACAGGTCAATTTACATTTTCTAGGGGTTGCACTACAAAAAGTAAAAAGAAACAGGTGAAATTAAATTTAATAATATATTTAGTCACACACAATATCCAAAATATTATCAACACATAATCAATATACTCGATTATTAATGAGATATTTTAAATTCTTTTGTTTGGGTTAAAGCTTTCAGATCCCATGTGAATTTTATTTTATTTTTTAACAGCTTTATTGAGGAATAATTGATTTACAAAAAACTGCACATATTTAATGTATACAAGTCAATGAGTTTGGACACGTGTATACATCTGTAAAACCTCCCCACCCATGTATATTTTAAACCTCTATTCAAATTCTAAATTTTTATTAGAAATACTTGATTTATATTTAGATTTCACAGAATATCCAGTTGAAAAAGTAGATTCACATATGAAGGTTGTTCCAAACAGACTTAAAAGTTTTCTATTGGCTTAAGTATCAGTTTTTTAATTTAAATTTAAATGAACTAAATTAAATATATTTAAAACTCAGTTCTTCAGTCGTGCTAGCACATTTGAGGTGCTCGGGAACCACACATGGCTCTTGGCTACCATATTAGATGGCTCAGCCCGGGACTAATAGTGGCAGCCACAGTGGCGGAAGCTTGGCTGTTTATAGATTCTCAGATTCTGGGAAGTGGGCCAGGCTTTCCCTTTCCCATCCCGCACCTGCCTGGCATCTTCTTTCCATTTGTTATCCTGTTCAGTGTGACTCCTTACAGCGAGGACAGGCCTCAGTCTGTGACCCACCCATTAAGGGATGCATAACTGCAGGACGTGGTGCGTGTGGATTTGGAATTCCGCTCTCGTCTCCTCTGACAAGGAGGCTAGTGCGATGTCATGGCACGCCAGTGCCCTCTCAGGCCCACAGAAGGATAATGATCCTTCCCCATGGCTGTCAACATACACACACAACCCCTACACACCACACACACACACACAATCCCCCATACACACCACACGCACCACATATACACACACATACACACCATGCACACATATGCTCACACACCATAAACTCACGCATCTGTTCTTCCAAGGTCTCTGATGTTGAGTGAGGAGGAGGAACTGTCCATTCTACATTGTTGACCCTCAAAACTTAATTTTTGAATGATAGGCTTTATGCACTGAACTGGAAGTTAGGAGACCTATGATCTATTTCTGGTTCTACTGCCACTGAGCCATGTGTAACCCAGACCAAACCAATGAACTCCAGTTTCCTGTAAAATGAGAGGTTAGGTCCTTCCCAGAGCTGATATTCTAGTCCAGGGATTGGCAAACTACTGCTCCGGGGTCAAATATGGCCACACCCATTCGTTTACATATTGTCTGCGGCTGCTTGCAACTCTGATCTCTCAGAGTTGAAGGTTTGGGCCAGAGACTATATGGCCCACAAAGCTGAAAATATTTCCTCTATAGTCTTTTATAGAATGAGTTAGCTGATCCTGTTCTTGTCTATGGTCTCAACTCATTTTAATCCTCTCTACATGTTAATTTTATTCCTTATTCACTCAACAAAAATTCATTGGTCACATTATTGTACAACATATTGTGAAAATTGCTGAAATACAATGGTGACCAATACAGGCAGTCATTGCCCTCAGGAATTTTAACATTCTTGCTCAGAGTAGAGGCTGGATCTCTGGTGTGATAGAGACTGCTGCTGTCCTCCAGTGGCCATCTCCACTTCGTCCATACAGTGATGGTTAATTTATGTGTCAACCTGGCTGGCCCATGGGGTGCTCAGATATTTGATCAAACATTATTCTGGGTGTTTCTGTGAGGGTGTTTTTGGATGAGATTAACATTTAATCAGTGGACTGTGAATAAAGCAGATTGCCCTCCATAATGTGGGTGGGCCTCATCCAATCAGTTGATGGTCTGAATAGAACGAAGAGACTGGCAGCAAGAAAGAATTCTCCAGTCTGCTGGCCTTCAAACTGGAACTGCAGCCTTAGCTCTTCTGGGTCTCTAACCTGCCAGCCTACTCTGCAGATTTGGGGCTTGCCAGCCTCCATACTTGCATGAGCCAATTCCTTATAACAAATCAGTTTCTATATGTAAATGCATCCTATTGATTCTGTTTCTCTGGGGACCCCTGACTAATACATATAGTAACAGAAATTTTAGCTGGCAAATGGCCATCTGGAATAAAGACTACGTTTCCCAGTCTCTCTTGCAGTTAGGTGTGGTCATGTGGCCAATGGGATGCAAGCAGATGTTCACGTAGCAGATTCTAAGGACCTTCCTTAAAAGATTGCTGGCACGTGGCTTTTGCTATCTCTTTCCCTCTTTCTCATTCCTGCTGCTTGTAACAGAGATGTGGCAGGGGGTGCTCCATCTTTGACCACAGGAGAAGGAGGACCAACCTGTGAATTGGAGATCTCCAAAAATGAGGAGAACTCAGAATGAATCTAGGTTCCTGAGGGCTCTGTAGAGCAAAGCCACTATGTTGTTGTTCTTGTTTTTTTACAGATTGGCACCTGAGCTAATATCTGTTGCCAATCTTCTTCTTCCTTTTTTTTTTCTTCTTCTTCTCCCCAAGGCCCCCCGGCACATAGTTGTATATTCTAGTTGTGAGTGCCTCTGGTTGTGCATGGCCTGATGATCGGTGCCATGTCCACACCCGGGATCCGAACCTGTGAAACCCTGGGCCGCTGAAGCTGGAGCACAGGAACTTAGCCACTCAGCCACGGGGCCGGCCCCCACTGTGTAGTTTTGAAATTTTGCTTGAGAGAAAAATGAACTTCTTTGTCTAATCCACTGCTATTTTGGATGTTTGTTACAAGTAGCCAAACCTAATCCTAAATGACCTACCCAGCCCTTCCTGTGTCCCTCAGCTGTGCCTGAGGACAACATCTGCTGCAACCGAGGGGACCTGCCACTGAGTCCAGAGTGTGCTGAACGCACGTGTGTAGGTCATGATTGCATTTACAGATCCCAGAGGCTAGGTTGGGACAAAGTAGGGTTGTCCTCCCATGGAAGTAAGTTTAAAAAGAAATGAGGATTGTAAGCTGAACATTACGGTTCCTCCTCTCTCCCATGGATAGATGAAATTCTGTTTAAAAAACAAAATTTTTTTTTTTAAATCAGTCGGTTGAATAGTTTTTCCTTGTTTTTAATGGAATGTGGTTTTTTTCAAACATGGTACTAAAGTGTTGAAGTGAGCTATTTCTGTTCTTTAAGGTGACTTGGATATTACAGGGTACAAATATACCTATGTGTCTTAGACTATATTGCAGGCACATGGCATTCATAGCCACGTTTTTCTTCCCATAAAAATATTTTTTACATGCAAAACAAATGTTCGCTAAACTGATAAAAACTCTGTGTGTAGTCCCTGCCACAGCCTCACCCACCAGCGCTGTGCAAAATGTCTCTCGTATTAGAGATGCCAGTCATCTGCTTTGTCGGCGCCCTGACTCACAACCCGTGCTCCTAAGAAGCACATTCCCCACCCACAGCTGACTGCACTCTGGGTGGGTGCCCCACACAAGGGCAGCCAAGTCACGGGCTCTGCCCCGTCAAAATGATCAAGGCCAGTTGAGCCAGTTACACTTCTCTTAAGACACAGAGAAACAACCATTTAGTTTTGGGAACAGAGGCCAAAAGTTGTACAGAGAGTTGCCACAAGTGAGAGGAGCAGGCAGTTATGATGGGCCACATGCAAGGTGGAGTAACAGAAACTCTGAGTAAGAGGAGAAGAGAATGGAACAGACAGGTAGACAGGCAAAATGGAACAAGAAATGTTGGGAGAGACCGCCCTCTCCAGGGCTGCCTTGATTCCTCCTAGCTTTCCAGGCCCTGGTCCATTTCCAGCTCCAGCGCACGTGCTCCTGCAGCAAAGCCACATCTATAGGGACCTGGGGAGTTCCTCCTCTTCAATGGTCTGTCCTTTGCCCCTTTCCACTTTGCCCAGTCTTAATGGGGCCAGGTAATCTCTGAATGCATCACAGCCAGACTGCAAACACCAGCTCTTCCCCTAAGGACTGTTCACTCAAGCATTCCTGAGAGTGTCAAACAGAAGAGGACAAAGGGCAATTTTCTGGAAGGGCAGATGTAAAACTTGAGGGAACAAAACCTGCCATCTTGCCGCTTGGAGTGGGGCCTCTTAGAGGCATTTGTTGGGCTCTGGGCTTCTTCAGAGTTAGAGGTTGCCTCTGATGGGAACCCCAGGAAACAGTTGAAGACAGAGAGGAAATACCTTCCGCTGAAGTTAATCTTAAAAGGTGGGGATTATACTGTGAACACCCCAACTTCTTCCGTTTCTCTTTGGCTGAATAAGACCAAGCCTTGTTTGCTGGTCAAAGCTAAACAAGGCAGTGTCTCTTTGGACTCCTCCTCAACAACCCCTCTGCCGCCCCGAGGCTATCTCAGGCCTGAAAGACCCATAACTGTAGGTCTGTGTGTAGAAACTAGTTTTGGGTCTCTCACTGAAACCCAACCCCCAGCCCAGCCATACAGCATGAGCTCATTCTGCCCCAACTGGGAGAATGAGAAAATGGTCTGTGAATTTCTCTTCCACTCTGTCAAAATAAGAACAGAAAAAATACACCTCTGCAAAAGTGTTTTCTTTCAGCTTTTATTTGCACACATTCTGTATAATTATGGTCAGCAAGAGGACATTTTCCACAGCCACACTGGCAGTATTTTCCACACAAAGGTTTATGCTGGCGGGCAGCCTACCCTTGAGCTATTTATTTGTGTGGTGGATAAAAAGCCATCAGACCTATGGCCAGTTAGACCCCAGCAAAATGTTTTCACTTGGCCCTCTCCTGTAACAGGGCGTATTATTCTAATTTCCCCTCCACCCCTTGTCCATCTTACACAGGTAAAGTGGTTCAATACGGGGCAACCATCTTCACACAACCAACTCTATGGTATACCTTTCACTTAACTACTAATGTCCACATTTTAAAATGCTTCTTCCTATCTTTCAAGATCTTAGAAGTTTCTTATCCAAGTTTATTCCTCATGACTCCGTCCTGTTCCCTCTCTATCCAGTTAAGCCTTTTGCTTCACTGGCCCCTCACACACCAAGCCCATTTCCTCCATCAGGCCATTTTTTATGCTGTGCTCCACCATCCGGACCCTGAATGCCTGCCTCCTTCCTTCAGCTTCTCTGAACCCTACCCACCATTCAACACACAGTTCTGGCCCCCTTCTCAGGGAGGCCCTCACTGACTGCTGAAGTTGTCCCGGTTCTTCCTTCCTTCCATGTATGAGCTGGCCACTAGCTGCCCATTTGTAATTAATGAGTCACTAGACAAGTTGATCAAAACGTTGACATTGGTTTGTGCATAGAGCCGTAGCATAAATCAAATAATTCATTTAGCAAGTATTTACTGAGCACCCACCTTATGTTCAGCCCAGTGGGGAACATTTCATGTCAGAAATGTGTGGGGATTCATGGGTGAATTAGACCTGTTTCTATCCTTGAGGAATTTGTAGAGACCTTTGAGAATACAATCTAAATAAATGAAAGAACTATCCCAGAGCTGGGGCCCAAAGTATGATGGTTCTTCAAGAAAACATGAGGTAGACAAGAAGGGTAGGAAGAGCCAACGCCATCCCCTAAAGTGGGGCAGGGGTTGGGAGGCAGTTCCAGCTGATGGCAGAGCCAGCTTTCTACTGTTCGTTGGATGGATAGATGGAAGGATGGATGGATGAATGAATGGATGGATGTGAGTATGGATGAACCAACAGATGGATGGTCCAAAAGGCGTCCATCCATCTACCAATTCAAGAAACATTTAGGGAACACTTACTATGTCTCAGTCATGGAGGATACTTAGATGATAAGAAGCCTCAGTGAGATTGTAGTCTAGTCCAGTGGCACGGCAATTCAGTCATAAGTCAACCAACAGTGACTTTAAAAGTTCAAAGAGAAGTAATAATAGCTACCATTTTTTAAGCCCCTGTAATATGTTAGGTGCTTTTGAAACATTATTGTTATATTTCCCACTCTGGGGTGCTGTAGCAAGCTCGTAGGGGCACTGAGAGTTATTCTAAACTTTGAAGGAAGCATAACGATACTCAACATCTGTTAGACACTGTGCAAACTACTAG
Organism: Equus asinus; assembly: GCF_041296235.1. Lineage (NCBI taxonomy): Eukaryota > Metazoa > Chordata > Mammalia > Perissodactyla > Equidae > Equus > Equus asinus. The sequence continues at coordinate 64,836,674 of NC_091795.1, forward strand.
CTCGAGGTGGTTCACAGTTTTAACATGAGATTCTGCGACATTCCTTTTGGTGATGTCATATCTTGCAGAGCCGGGTCTTTGGGGGCGTCTACAATAAATAAACAAGAACCAAATGAAAATCAACATGGAACAGGAGATGGGGGCAGCAGGGTCCAATGAGACTCCAAGGTTTGAGAATTTGTACAGTGCCCGCGAGATGCATACATCTCATTAATAAGTAATTGTTGCTACTTAAGGATGAAATAAAATGATTACTTGTTTTCTTTCAATGTGTATCTATTACTTTGTCCGGACATAAATACTTCCTAAATTGTTTGGTCCTGATTTCTTAATAAATGGGACTCTTAGGTGTTTCTTAAGGCCTAGAAACACAGAAAACACTGAAAAAATCACTAAGGACAACTTGAACTGAGAAAGTTTGAGAACTTCTGCATTCTTGCCAATTCTCTCAGGTTGCTAACTTGCCAAAGATCACACAGGTAGTAAGTTCCAGAGTCAGGATTTGAATCCAGATCTCTTCTAGCGGTCTCTAAGCCCACATCACTTTTGCTTATAATAACGATGGCAGCTCAGTGGGCTTATCGAGATGGGTAGGCAGGACAACACGGTGGGGCAGAAGTTGGAGAAGTGAGGTGGGACTGGCAGATCATGGAACTGAGAGGACTTGATCAGAGCCTTGACGGGCACACTGCCCAGTCAGTCTGTTCTGTCACCTTTTTGGTGCTGAGTTTCCATAGGACCCTGGTCTGGTGGGAGGAACAGCAAACAACCCTAAAAGGTGTGCAGCAAACAGACCCTATGATTTTGACAGGGCTGATCACACTGAGAGGGAGAGAGGGGGAGGGTGTGGAGACCATGGTGACCTGTCAGAAATGGAGGCTGAGTCTGCACACATTTTGAGGGACAAATAATTTTTTTTTTTTTGCAGCCTGCTGATTTTTGAAAATGTGAGCGGCTGCTGTCGCAGTAACACCCCCAAATGACCAGGCTTCGGTCATTTCAGGTGGGCAGAGTCCAACCAAGATTGTGAGGAGAGTGGAGGCAAGTTCCCCTGAGAGAGAAACCCTCTGGAATTGGGAAAAACTTAGGTCAACATCATTTGAACCTTGACCTCGTGCTCTTCTGTCCCCTGGCAGACGTTTCCTCAACCTCCAGAAATTCCTTCTGACTTAAGGGGAGACTCCTCCTCCCTCACCCTGAGAGGCCTCCAAAGTGGGCTGGAACAGAGTCGGGGCAGGACCCCAGGGAGGCACGAAGGGCCCCGTGAGTGTGGAGAGGCTTCTCTGCAAAGATCTTCAAAGGCTGAGCCCGAGGCACTGAGCCCCCAGGAGGGCCTGCTTGGAGGAGGAGCGCTGGAGGGAGAGCCGCCTGAGGGGCCGACAGAGACCCCCTACTGCGGCAGCAAGCCAGCTTGTAGGAGCCCCGAGAAGCCTAATTCAATTACCCTTATCAGAATGCCTCTGAACTTAACAAAGCAGATAATCAGTTCCAGAGACAGATACTGTGTGGGGGGCCAAAATTATTTTGCTTCCCAAAATTGGAGGCTGAAATCGGAGATGTTTGGGTAATGGAAAACACAATCTCTCCCTGGGCCCCACTCCCCCCGGGTACCCACACCTGAGACACCCCTGTCATTGGAGCCAATGAGGCTGGGGTTCGACATCCACATCCATCTTCTCCTTAAGACACCTGGCTGTAACCTTGACCTCCTTCCGATACCCTCTTTGTGCCGTCACCAGAAAGAAGCTGTGTAGAGGCTGGAAGCAGGAAGGGAAAGGGATTAACATTTATTGAGTCCCCCCCCCCCCATATGTTTCAGGCTCATCAGATACATTCTCTAAACCACCCAATGTGTCTTTTGAAGAAAAATGTTAGTGCCATCCCATTACAGAAGGCAATGGAGATTTGGAAAAGTTAAATCAGTGCCTGAGGACTGGCTCCTCTGAGCAACACAGGTTAGAGTCCCACACAGGTATCAGACTACTGCTGATTGTCCAGACTCTGTCCGTCTCTAAAGGCGAGCTCTCAGCTCCTGATTACCAGGAACTGTAGAACATACAATGTTAGCACCAGAAGGAACCTCTCCTATCAGTGGATCACACCCCTTACTTACTTATTTAAACTTGCTGTTTTTATTAGGTAATATTTGATGTGTACAGAATAACACATACGTGTACATGTAAAATCATGAAGCACAGTCATCCTAAGACCTGTGAACCCCCTGCTCCACCTGAGAACTAGACCATCACAACGGATGCTCCTTCCACGTTTTTCTGCCACCTCCCCCACAGAAATAACTACTATCTTGAATTTTGTGTTTATAGTTCCCTTGATTATTTTTATTTTTTGCCAAATACGTTTGTGTGATACGTTGCATCATCAGTTCTTTAGATACCCTTTGACATATGACTTCCCAGTTCCTCCCATTAGGGGTGGAATAAATTTCCCCGGCCATTGACGTTAGATTTGCTTTGGCCAGTAGAATGTTGTAGGCAGTGACGGCTGCCAGTTTTGAGCTTAGGCACTAAGGGGTGTTACCTATTTCCACTTTCTCTTCTTATATTTCTGCGTGTGCCATGAAAAGACGGTGCTCCAGGTCACCTGCTAGTCCAAGGAAGATGAGACATGAACTCTAAGCCCAGCTGAGTCCAGACTTGATCAACCAATCCCAGCCGACCCACAGACACCTGAGCAAGAAGATGAATGTCAACACCTGCTGAGTTTTGGACTAGCTTGCTACACAGCATTATTGTGGCAATGGCTGATGATACACAATGTATCTCTAAACAGCATATTGTTTACTTCTGCTTGGTTTTGAGCTTTGAAAAATAATAATTAATATGGCATGTCATCGTCTACTACTTACTTTTCTTTCCCACCCAGCATTGTGTTTCTGAGCTTAATCCAATGGAATATAATACAGCAAATGCACTATGACGATACCCCCCTCAGTTTGGAGATGAGGAAGGTGAAAGATCCACGGAGCTCATGAATGGCTGAGCCAGCTTGGGGGCCCAAGTCTCATTCCCTCAGCAACTATGTATTGAATATAAGCAGATCGCTTTCCTCAGTGCTGAGAATATAAAGGTGAACGGGACACATAAGATTCTCGCCCTCGAGGCCCTTGCATTACAGAGGCCACTTCATGGAAAGAGGGCAACGCACGTTTGTGTCTTCTATCATATCACTGCCAGCATTTGCCTGTTGCATCTGCCCTGCCAGCTATTTCCCCTCATTCCATTCACCAACTCCTATCCCTGGGGGAGATGGTGTAATTAAGGCAGGATGTGAAGAGAGCAGGCAGATAGCTCTCCTGGGGGAGAACTGCTGGCAGGCTGAGTTCCAGGGGAAGAGGCCAAAGTAATAGGGAAGCTCGGGCGCCAGGATTGATTACTTTTGGGAGGCAGGTTCGCGTTTCTGCAGATGACATGTGTCTGCAGGGAGCAGGCAGCTGTCTGGCCAGAGTGGGCCCTGCAGTGAGCCCAACAGCCCCGTGGACTTGGCTCCTGGAGTGACCACAGTCATCAGCAGAACATGTTTGGGAGACAAAGAAAGGATGAGAAATGTTCCTCCCCCTTGAGGACTTTGCAGTCAAATAAGCGGAGCAGGAAACACAAAAAATGCAGGCCTCAAACTCCTTCAACAAACACCAAACATCATAGACAACCAGAGCTGAGCAGATCCACGTGGACGGACACAGATGTGCAGATGCCCAGAAGTGGCTGAAATGACCAGGACATGCTGTCATTCCATAAACAGGTGTCTTTTGTTTCTCTACAATATTTGGGTAGTTCCCCTGAGAGTTGCCTTTTATTCCAGCTTTGGAAAAATACAGTAAGAATCACTTCACATTAAAACTAGACTGAACACAACCTCATACTCCCTCAATGATTCGGAAAGCATTCCAGGGTGTTGCAGGGCCTTGGGGACATCATTAGGAAAATCAGTTACCATATAGGATTGGAAGAAATAGCATCCTGATGATATGAGGTTTCACAGTGATTGGGTCCTGGATAAAGAAGTTATTTTCAGTAATGAAGGATTAGCAACTCCTGCCAGATACGGAAATGGCAAAACCAAGGAGAGCGAGCGCTTGGCTGTTCCCAGCTCCCACGCTCAGCTCGGGGAGGCTGGTGGCTGCTCCCCTCCACCTGGACTCCCACCACCACCGAAGTACCTGAAGGGACCAACGTCCTTATTGCTGCAGCTGCTCTGACAGCCCCACCCCCGTCATCCTTCCCAGCCACAGGTCAAACTAGGGCATCTTTGTAAACTCTCTCCTGGGTCTCATTGTCTGCCCTTTCTGGTCAGAGATTTCTCAGAGAGCGGCCACAACCATGGGAGATCACTCCTTGAGCTGAGGGTTTTCTGGACTGGGAAGGTCTGAGTCAGAGTGCAGTGGCCCCTGCCTGGGGAGAGGAGTACTGAGGAATGTTTTACCTGTCTCTCCACTACTCCCATTTGAAAACTCCCATTGCTCTGTTTTGTTGTTGTTTATTTTACTCCAAAATTAATGTTTTCAAAGACAGTGATCCTGCCCCCATGGTTATGTGTGAGGGACTCTCCCAGGCGAGAAAAGCAAGATGTAGCCTGCAACGAAGTGGGCGAGGAGCCAGTGGTCCCTATCAGTGACCCAGATCTTGCACGTGGTGGGTGACTGCCAGGTCGGAGGGCAGCAGACTGAATTGGAAAGAGCTAGAAGTCCTTAGGTCAAGTCCCAGCCCTCCCACTTCCTAACAGTGCAATCCTTGCAGTCAAGACTCCTCACCTCCCTGGGCCTTGGCTGTCCCATCTGTAAATAGGGGCTGAGAGGATGTTGGCTTCTCACTGTAGACATTTCCCACCTTGAAGAGCCTGTAGGGAAACCAAACGTATCCAGAGAGGTAGCAAGAAGAAAGGAAGAAAATGACCAAATTTATTTGGGCCAAAGTTAAGAATATACCAAGTGGCTCTTACCCTCTGTTTCACAAAATGTGGTATATTTTCTTTCTTTCTGGTATTCATTGCTATTATACATGTGTGTTAGTTTTATTTCCCCAATCAGATTACATGTTTCTTAGGATCAAGAAAAAGTTTCACAGAACTCATTGAATTTAAGAACAAATTTTATTATTAAGAAAATATTGCAAAACTAGAAATTATATTAATTTCAATTTATTAGGTTAGAATAAATATCTGTCAGTTTGTTGTATAGCATTATAGATGATCTCATTTATTTCTCACATCAACATTTTCAGATAGATTGTGTTTCTGTTTCCACTTTACAGATAAGGAAACTGAGGACGAAAGAGGTTAGATTTGCTAAGGTCTATATAAGTGATAAATGGTAGAGCTGGGCCTTGAACTAAAGTCCTCAAACTTAAATTCTTAGACTCCTTAGAGGTCATTTGTGTTTCTTCTTTGTCTCATGCGGCACTCAAGACAATGCAGATACATAACAGACAATCAATAAATAATTGTGGGTTGATGGATACCACATAATTACAAATTGCTCAGCTTTAAGGCTGGGGCGGAATCACATGGCCCTGCATGATTTTTTTCTCACCCAAGAATGCCCTTGGGCCCCTTTGAGAGTCCCATCCTCTAGGAGCCAAGGCTCTGGAGGGACCCGCCTGGACCTGTTGGCGCACAGTTCCAGTCATGTGGCTGGCCAAGGGACCTGTGGTTCCCCCTTCCCATACGAGAAGCTGGCAGGCACGGGCCAGGACTGGAAGCCCCCTTTACAAATACATTCCTGTTTGCGTTCACCCCTGGCCAACAGACAGGGCCCTACAAACTGCCCAGCAAAACCAGCCAGGAAAAAGCCCTCAGTTCTGGCCACAGGAACTTCACCAATGCATCAGCGTGAGCATGAGGCGCCAGCTCGGCCCACAGGATGCCCGGAGGCAGTAACTCCAGCCAGGCCAGGTTGCATAGACTCACTGAATTTAATTTGCTCATCAGGGGACTGTAATAAAATTGAAAAGCAAATACCTGGTGCAGTTAAGATGGTCATCTTAACCACAAATAAGACTGGACCTGTGTCCATCCCATCCGACCCGCCAGCTCAGTGTGAGAATACATTTGTATGCAGCTCACTGAGGGCTAGGTGCTTAGCTCTTCTCGTGACATCAGCTCTGGATTTGGTCACTTTGCCAGCTTACCCTCTTCCACTGACAGTGTGTAAGCATGGCCTTCCTCCCCCAACACCTCCCCATTCTTCATCCTCACAGTAGCCCTTGTCTGGTTCTTCATCCGCTAGCCCAGATCTCAGCTCTGTGTGGGCCCCTTGGTCTACCGACATGGTGCTGCAGGTCAGCTTCTTAAGGATCACTTCCAACCATCATGCTCTATGCACAAATCTTCAAAGACTCCCTCGTTCTTATTGTGACAGATTTGGACCTGGACTCCACCTCAGAGCTCTTCTAAAGCCTCCGCCAGGCCCCACCAGCCATCTCCTATTTCTCCCAGCACACACCTCTGTCTCACCAGCCTGGGCTCCCCATTGTCCCAACACACAGTAGACGCAATCTGACCTCATGGTCTTAGTTCATGTTCCTCTCCTCACCTGGAGTGCCCTTCTCTATGTCCTGTTCTTTCCTGACCTTCCCATCCTCCCAGGCCCCTTCTCAAGGAATCCTTTCCTGCTGTCAGTGATCTCTCTCTTCTCTAAAACTCCACAACACTTAATCGTAACATCTCTTGAATTGTTATTAAACTATTCCACAACGATCACTATATGAATAAATATACTATATAATAAATAAATCCCTCTCTTAGGCCTGGCAACCTGGGTTCCTGCTTGGGCCTTCATCCAGCCCTGCCTCTCTCCATGGGGATACGCAGGCCTTTTGGTGGGAAGAGGCTAGAGTCCTCCAGTTGCCCTTCAGTCCACCTGCTAGAGGATGAAACCAAGACAGAGGAAAGTAGAATGGGATTTGAAGAGAGAGAGATCGAGCCCAGGTGGTATTGTTGAAACTCTGGATCCAGCCTGTGCCGAGAATTTTCAATTAAGTAAACCAAAATATTTTCTTTCTTTGCTTAAATTAATTTGAGATGGGCTTCTGTTACTTGGGACTAAAACTAATGAATACAATCGTGGTGATGATGAGGATGATGATAACAGTGATGACGGTGGTGGTGGTGGTGGTAGCTAACATTTATCAGACTACCTGCATGTTCCAGGCACTCTGCTTTACCCATGTTCGCTCTTTATCCTTCCACCTACCTCATGAGGGAGTTGTTATTATTATCTCAGTTTTCCAGGTGAGGAAACAGAGATTGAGAAAAGCTAATTACTTGCCCAAGGTCACACAGCATTCAAACCCAAGTCTGTCTGACTCCAACCTGTGCTCTTAACCTGCTAAGCTTGTTTTCATGGGTCACCAACGGTGCAAGTTGGACCATATAAAAGTCATGGGATCTAGATAGTGTGTAGTTAGCCACTATGGGACCGCCAAGGCTCAGAAAGAGGAGGAAAGGGCAAAGGTCAAGGTCAGGATGCACAGGATGCAACATGCTCAGACACCCAGCAATCCTTGTCAACAGACGAGGAGAGGAGAAAATGCTCCTTCTCCAAAACTCGTTCTTCCACACCTCTCCCTCTATACCCTGGTCGAAGACTTTCAGCAGAGCTTTGGGAAGAAGGACAAAACTGTGAGTCTTCCAGGACCCCTTTTAATGTCTCTGCAGGGCTCAGTCCATTATGCTTTTTAGCAAATACACAGAGTAGCTTATACCGTCACTGGGTTAAATCCTAACAATGAGCCGAGGTATGTTACAGCACAGACGGTTGAGGGTGGCCAAGACCAAGTGTTCATCACTGCCCAAGATCGAATACGTATGGGATATCCCAGATGTGGTCCCTGTAGAGGCCTAGCACACACCCAATGAGTGACTAGAAACGTGTAATTTAAATCTGGCCTCTACAAGTGTAGGGGAAAAACTGAAAACCTCAAGAGGGCTTTGGCTCATAAGTCTCTTATGACCACATGCATAGTTGTGAGATCAGTCACTGTTGTGTCCCTCCTTTAGGGGGAGCAGAATAGGACTGAAATTAGCAGAAGTTATATGTGGCGTGCAAGATAGCGGGACTATAATAAAAGGTTTATTGCTGCAAGTGTGGGAGAACTGCACAAGGCAGCCTCTGCTCTGCCACATGTGAGAAATGCTCTCATCCCATTGTCACCACCATAAAATCTTTATAGAAGGGAGCGCAGACCTCCCCACAGTCAAGCACTCAGTGTCACTCACCAAACACTCAAGAAGCATGAAGGGCCTTCTCATTTGCAGGTGTGGGTTTTCAAAATCTTCCAGGAAGGTCAACAGTCATGACAGAATAATCTCCATGGTGCTTCTTGGAAGGGAAACTCACTCAAGTTCGGACTCCAACTCCAATACGTTTTATTCCCTACTGCTCTTTAGTAGGAAATATGCATAGTGAGCAAATGCATTTTCTACTGTGGGCCACTATTTCCAAACGTAACACCCAAACATCAGTCAGTCGGAAACTTGTCCCTTACCACATGGAACTGTTAGAATAGTTCCTTCATTTGTTCGTGTATTCATCAATATTCTTGAGCAAAGGGTTAGAGAAGTGAAGAATTGAGACTGTCGTAGGAGTAACAGTGAAGTGGGGACATGAAATGTTGCCCACGTATTTGATTACATTACAGTTAATACAATTACATTTGTATTAGTCACATTTCAACCAACACAGCTGTGACAAGGGTTATGTAGGAAACTGTCAGGGCCATGAGAGCGTGGAAAGGGAGAGAGAGACTAACCTAGGCCTAGTCGTCAGGGATTGTGGAAGTTTCCTCTGAGGGAATGCCTTTTAGATGGAGACTGGATAGATGAGCTAAAATCAAGCAGATAAAAAAGTGGGGAAGAACAATTCAACAGAACAGAGCAACACGTACAAAGGCCATGCATCAAGGTGTTTGACAACTCCTTCCTTCTTGGACCCTCTCTCCCATTGACTTCCATGACGCCACAATTGCTCCATCCCTATGTCTGGAGGGTATTCAGTCTCCTTTGCAGGCTCATTTCCCTTTACACAGCCTTTAAAAGTTTTCGACCTCCAGTCTCAGTCCTGAATTCTATTCTTTCTCAATACTCTCTCCAGGCAACGTCTTCTCCTATGGCTAAACTGCAATTGAGGTATCGTGAACCCCAAAGTTTACGTCTCTGTCCCAAATCCCTCCTCTGTGTTCCTGGCAGTGAAACTGCATCCTTGACTGCTCCTCCTTGCCCCAGGTTTTGTAGAGGCGGGACCCTGCATAGAGAGGCTGCAGTAATTGGTTCTGCTTATGCACGAATGTTCAATCTTCCTATATCTGGGGTTCCGTGTTGGGAAATCGCCCGGCACTATGCCACTAAGCCACAGTTTCCATCACTGGCTTTATCAGTCATAAAGCTGACCCTGGGATCTTCTTTCCTATCAACCTGACATCATAGAACACCAACTAGAGCAGAGGAGAGAGACTGTTATTTTTTGGACTTCCTCAACACCAACCAGGCCTTAGGGAAAAGGAAATGTCATTTTTATTTCCACCTCAGTGGGCATGTGTGCCATTTGCTGAATAGGTAGTGCTGAAGGGAGACCAGGTTTTGGTGGCTAAGGAGAAAGCAAAACTCTAGTGTTGATCATGGTGAATTAGAGGTGCTTTTGAAACTTCCAAATAGGAAATTCAGAGATCTGTGATGGAGATATGCGCTGGAGGCTGACAGGTACCTCAACTGCAGTAGAAACCATAGTTGATGACGAGATTGCCGAGAGAGAGTGTAGAAAAGAGTAGGAGTTAGGACCAAGGCTTGAAGCTTATCAACTGTTTTGTTTCGTTTTAATGCATAACAGCTTTATTGAAATATAATTCGCATACCTAAAATTCAACATTTTAAAGTGTAGAATTCAGTATTTTAATATATTCACTGAGTTGTGTAACCATCACTACTCTCTAATTCTAGAATATTTTTGCCACCTCCTAAAGAAACCCTGTACCCATTAGCAATCACTCTCCATTTCCACCCCTCCCCCAGCCTCCGACAACCACTTAGCGACTTTGTGTCTCTGTGGTTTTGCCTGTTCCAAACATTTCACATAAACCGAATCATACAATATGTGACCTTTTGTGTCTGGCTTCTTTCACTTAACATAATGATTTTGAGATTTGTCCATGTTGTAGCACGTATCTGTACTTTATTTCTTTTTGTGGCTGAATAATATTCCATTGTATAGATCTACCACGTTTTGTTTATTCATTTATCAACTGATGGACATGTGGGTTGTTCCCATTTGGGGGCTATTATGAATAAGAATAAGGCTGCTGTGAACAAGTGTTCGTGTGAACATATGTTTTCAATTCTCTTATATACCTAAGAGTGGAATTACTGGGTCATATGATAACCCTATGTTTAAGTTTTTGAGGAACTGCCAAACTGTTTTTCACAAAGTGGCTGCATCATCTTACACTTCCACCAGCAATGTATGAGAGTTCATCTCTCCACATCCCTGTCAACAATGGTTATTGTCTGTCTTTTTGATACCGTCCTAGTGGGTGTGAAGTGGCCTCTTATTGTGGTGTTGATTTGCATTTTTCTAATGATATTGAGCATTCCTTCATGTGCTTATTGACTATTTGTATATCTTCTTTGGAGAAAGGTCTATTCGAGTCTTTTGCCCATTTTTTAAATTGAGTTGTCTTTTTATTGTTTAGTTGTACAAGTTTTGTATTCTGGGTATAAGTCCCTCATCAGATACGCGATTTACAAAGATTTTCTCCCATTCTCTGTGAGTTGTCTTTTCACTTTATTGATGGTTTTCTTTGAAGTACAAATGTTTTTAATTTCGATTAATTCAACTAACCTATTTTTTCTTTTGTAGTATGTGCTTTTGGTGTTGTCGCTAAGAAACTATTGCCTAAGCTGAGGTCACAAAGATTTAGGTCTATATTTTCTTCTGAAAGTTTATAGTTTTAGCTCTCACATTTAGACCTCTGATCATTTCAGTTACCTTTTGCATATGTCTTTGGTGTGTGGAGATTCAGTTGTCTCAGCACCATTTGTGGAAAACACTATTAGTTCCCCATTGAATTTTCTTGACACTCTTGTCAAAAATCAATTGACCAAAACCATAAAGGTTTATTTCTAGATTCTCAACTCTATTCCGTTGATCTATGTGTCTATCTTTATGCCAATAGTACACAGTCTTGATTACTGCAGCTTTGTAATAAGTTTTGAAGTCAGGAAGCCTAAGTTCCCCAAGTTTGTTATTTTTCAAGATTGTTTTGACTATTCCAGGTCCCTTGAATTTCCACATGAATTTTAAGATAAGATCATTAATATCTGCAATGAAGCCAGCTGGGATTTGGGTGGGGATTGCACTGACTGTAGATCGGTTGGGGAGTGTTGACATCTTAACAATATTAACTCTTCCAATCCAGGAACACGAGATGTGTTTCCATTGATTAAGTGTTCTTTAATTTCTTTCAGTGATGTTTTGCAGTTTTCAGTGTGCGTCTTGCACTTGTTTTGTTTAATTTATTCCTATACATTTTATTCTTTTTGATGCTATTGTAAATAGAATTATTTTCTTAATTTTATTTTCCGATTTTTCGTTGCCAGTGTTATAAAAATATAATTGATTTTTGCATGTTGATCTTATATCCTGCAATCATGCTGAACTCATTTATTCATTCTAATGGGTTTTCTTATGGATTCCTTGGGATTTTCTATATACAAGATCATGTCATGTGTGAATAAAACTAGTTTTCCCTTTCCTGTTCCAATATCGATGCCTTTTATTTATTTTCCCTGCCTAGTTGTCCTGGCTAGAACCTCCAGTACGGCATTGCATGGAAGTGTCAAGAGTAAACATCCTTGTCTTATTCTCCATCTTAAAGGGAAAGTATTCAGTCTTTCACCATTAAGTTAATGTTAGCTGTGGGTTTTTCATAGATAGCTATAGTTGTTTTCTTTTGCTGCTGTAACTAATTATGACAAACTTGGTGGCTTAAAACAACACAAATTTATTATCTCCCAGTTCTAGAATTTAGAAGTCCCACGTAAGCTTCATGCAATAAAACCAAGGTGTCAGAAGGCCGTGTTCCTTTCTGGAGACTCTAAGGGAAGAGCCATTTCCTTGTCTTTTCTAGTTTCTAGAGACCACTCACATTCCTTGGCTCACGGTCCCCTTCCTCCATCTCCAAAGCCAGCAACATGGCCTTTCTCTCACTTTTCTCCCATGGTCACACCTCCCTCTGACTGACCACAGCAGGAAAGCTTCTCCATTGTTAAGGATTCAAGTGATTATATTGGTCCCATCTCAAGGTGCTTAACCTTGGTCACATCTGCAAAGTGCCTTTTCCCACATAAGGTAACATATTCATAGATTATAGGAATTAGGATGTGGATATCTTTGGGGGGCCATTATTCTGCCCACCACATTTCATTGTCTGACCCCCAAAGATTCTTGTCTGTCCCATACGCAAAACACATTCACCTCATTCCACAATCCCCCAAAATTCTCAACCCCTTACAGCACCAACAATTCGAAAACCTCACCTGTATCTCATCAGTTCAAAAGTTCCAAATACCATCATCTAAATCTTCTAAGTAAGTATGGATGAGATTCAGTATAATCTACCCTGGAGCATAGTTGCTCCCCACGTCAACCAGTGAAGCTAAAGAAACAAGTTACATGCTCCCAAAATACAAAGGTAAGACAGGCATAGACATCCTAGTTCAAAAAGGGGGAAAGTGGAAAAGAAAAAGAGTCACTGGTCCCCCAAAATGTAGAAATCCAGCCAGGCAAACTCCATTAGGTTTCAAGGCCTGGAAATAACCTTCTGGAGCCCTCAATTCCAACCTCTGGGCCGATGGCTCCATCTTCTGAGTCATCCTTCCTTTTCCATGAAGGGTACTATCTATTTGCAGCTAAGTAGCTTTATCTGCCTATTTCCTGCCTGCAGAATTTTGGGGGTCCAATAACCTTTCATTTTGTTCTCTCTCTGTCCCTTTTGGTCCAAGCTGGCAGTGTTTCTGCTGGTATAAAATTCTCAAGAATCTGTCTTTTTCCCATTTATATCACTCCGTTAGACAAGAGGTCCCTCCATGGATTCTTCCTAAATAATCCCCTCTCTATTTTTGGCTTTTTCTTCAGTGGCTCAGGGGATCTATGTGTCGTACACTTAATCTTGAAGAGCCTTTTGTGTAACTGAATACTCTTTTTAATCTTTCTCAAGTATTAGCAAGAGTTTGTCCAGCCACATCTTCAACTTTTTTCCTGTAATAAATTTCCTTGACAGTGAATCTCTTAATTTTAGTCTTTTTCCAGCTGGATAAACTGAGAATTTCCCAAATCATTAAGCTGTGGTTCCCTCTTTAAAACATAGGGTTTCTTCTCAATTTCTCTCTTTTCTCTTGCGTTTTACTATAAACAGCAAGAAAAACTGGGCCACGCCTTCAACACTTTGCTGGGAAATTTCAGCTAAATGTTGAATTTCGTCATTTGCCAGTTCTGCTTTCCACATAATTTCAGGGTAAAATTCTGCTAAGCCTTCTGCCACTATGTAACAAGAATCCCCTTTCCACCAGTTTCCAATAACATGTTTCTCATTTCCTTCTGAGCCTTCAATATCAGCACCTTTAACACCCATATTTCTACTAACAGTTTGTTCATGATCTTTTAGGTATTATCTAAGTTAATTTATGTTTTTTCTACTGTGCTTCTCATTTCCTTCTGAGTCCTCATTAGTAAAATTATGAACATCTGTATTTCTACTAATAGTCTGTTCAAAGCAATCTAGCTAGGCTTTTTCTATCATGTTCCTCAAAATTCCTCCAGCCTCTGCCCATTGGCCAATTCCAAAGCCACTTCCACAATTTCAGGTATTTGTTTCAGCAGCACCCCACTAATACAGGTACTAAAATTTGTATTAGTTTCTTATTAGTATTAGTATTTTATTAGGTTGAGCAAGTTCCCTTCAGTTCCTAGTTTGTTGAGTGTTTTTCACATGAGACGATGTTGGATTTTGCCAAATGCTTTTTCTGTCTCTTGAGGTAATCATGTGACTTTTGGTCTGTCAACTTTAAAAGACAATGTAGAGAAAAAGGAGCCTGCCAAGGAGACAGAAGCAGCCTGAGGAGAAGGGAAACCATGTGATTGTGGTGTCATTGAAGACAACAGAGGAGATGGTTTCAAGAAGGAGTTAAGATGAGATGAGAACTGGAAATTGCTCATTTTGATTGGTTTGGTGGAGGTTGTTTGTGACCTCGCTGATAGCTATTGCAGTGGGATGAGAGGAGGCAAAAGACAATTGAGAGTAGGATGACACTCCCTAGATTTCAGGGAGTCCAGGGTAAAAGTGAGAAGACAGCAATTACACTGAAGTGGTTAGCATCAGGAGAACTTACTGGGTCTTTATAGAGTGGATTTTGGATACATTTTGGCTGAAGCAGGGAAGGCTAGAAGTGTGTTTTTAGTGCTAATGTCTGAGATCCTAGAATAAGATTCTCAGCTTTTTCTAGAGTCAGGAATGGACATTTCCAAGCCTGAACTTCAGAAACCGGTCCCTGCCCTTTGTGAAGACATGGCGGGCTTGCACCTGCCTCAACCCTTGAATGAAACCAACCATGCTATGAGAGGTTGTCCCATCTTGATAACACACCCAGGCTTGGCCCCCACAGCTGAAGATGGGGTGAAATCCACATATAGTTTCTAGTTTGTTGATGGCTCTTTAAAACGTGAAGCTTTTTTTTGTGGAGAGGGCTGGATTCTTGGCCTCAGGGAGAGACATTTCCAGTCAGCCGCAGTGTTATCTTCCACACTGAGAAGCCAGCTCCACCCGGTTCTCTGGGCTCAGCCTTCTTACAACATTCTTGGACGGGGCCTCCCACTCGACAGGCCCCAGGGGACCCCAGTGCTCTGCTGCAATGCTCATTTCCCTCTACCTGGCAGCCTTGTTTGATTGAACATTTCCCTGGGATATTTATGTGGAAACCAAAGAAAATACTCCAGGGTCGTTTTTAATAAGTGCCAATCCCTCCTAGGCTATCTCCAGCCATAAACATTTACGTCTAATATCCCAAAGAAAATGTTGATGCAGTCTGATGTGGGGGCGACAGCACACAGATTAGTCTAAACAAAAACATGAGGGTGACAGTCAGCTTTTTTCTGCGTGAAGCTGCATTCACTCATTTTTGACATAAAAGTGCAATTTGCATATTCTTTCAAGTCTGTTTAGCTGCAAACACATGTGTGTTTGGGGCATAGAAATTTAAAATTTGTAAATTATTCAGAAACTACTGCCAAATTGTAATCAAGTGGTAGGAAAAACATTCTCCGTGAATAGTTGTATGTTCAGAGGGAGCCTTTCTCAGGCTCAGGAAACATTTTTAAATATACTGGTGCTTAATCAACTTGGAAAAAACCGGGGGAGAAATGTTTACTTTGTTAGTAACAATTTAATATAGATGTTGGGTTTTTCTTTTTCTGTTTATTGAACATTGCAGAATGGAATGATTTTAGTATTGTGACATTAAATAAATAAGGTGTCTTCCGAGAGAAAACTAAACATTGTGATTAAGGTAAAGTAGGAATTTCTAATGCCTCTCTAAAAACCATTTTAAGCCCAGAACCATAATTACTAGAAAGCAATCCAGAGTAATTTAATGCATGTGTACTGTACCTTGCAGACTGTAGCATTCAGAACGAGTTGCATCTCATCTTTGATGTCTTCCCCTCTCCTCATTTCCTCTTTTATTTTGTGCTTCTAGCAAATATTGTTCCAAGGGCCTACTTTTTGCAAAGCACTATGCTGGGCCCCTTAGGGTCTAGGGAAGTTGTATATGGAGATGGACATGCACACGGGTAAGTGAGTAAACTATTCGCGTGAGAGGTGGGGGGCTCGAACACATTGGCAGGAGTGTTGAGTGTGGATGGAGAGTGGATACACTTGCCTCAAGAAAGATAAGGGGGCAATGAGGAGAGAGGTCACTTTCACTTCCTTGCCAGAGCTGACAGATGGTGGCTTGAAGCTCGTTGAAACTGTACAATAATTATGGCATTTCTTCCATGACCATAACTATACACTGTACACACAGAGATTGACGCAACCGAATTCAGCTTTTAAAAAAGTCAAATTCAATCCAACATCCACTTCTACTTTACAGTTTGACTATCGCCAATGGCAACCTCTACGAAGTGGGACTGAAGTGGTGGGGAGAGAGATTGTTGCACCATCTTTGAAAACAGTCTACTATGGATGAGAATATTCCTTTGATGAAGTCAAGTTGTGAATGGGAAACCAGCTTATCTGAACATCAAACAGAAAATAGCGAATAAATTCAAAATTTAACAGGATGAGTTGTCAAAGATAATTGAAGATTAGGGCCGACTTCTCTCATCTATAATTCCACTCATTCACTCCTTTCATTTATTCATGCATTCACTCATTCAAGGAACATCCATGGAACACCTACCTGGCAAAGTACAGAGAAGGAATACAAGATAGAAGCCCTGCCCTTATATACAAAAATTTTCCTTCATGCAAGATTTTCTTGCATTCTCTGAAGGTGGTACACCACATGGTTGCTGATGTGCATATTTATTATGTACGTGTGCTGCGTACCTTTTTGTGCATGTAAATGTTTTATATCAAGAGGGGCGTTCAGTGAGAAATCATATTCACATCATTGCTTCAATTAAAATATCCAATATTCTTTCCAGTGAAGGCTTCCTTGTCCTGACACTTTTCATGGCTCATTTTACATACGACTTGAATTAGGACCATCAGTCTACAGAGAGATTATTTGGAAGTCCTTTCGAAAGGAAAAGTAAATAAAAGCCCATAAAAAGTGGAAAGGAAGAAGTAAAACTCTTTATTTGCAGCCGCCATAATTGTATTTGCAGAAATTCAAAAAAAATCTATAACAAACTATTAGAACCAATAAGTGAATTAATACAAATCAATCTATAAAATTGTACTTCTATAAAAGAGCTACAAAAAATGGGAATATGAAAATTTTAAAATTCTATAGCATTATAGTAACTAAAAATATGAAATATTTAGCAATAAATTTAACAAAACATGTGCAAGACTTGTATACTGAAAACACAACAACAACAACAAATTGCTGGGAAAAATTTAAAAAATTAAAAAGGAGCTATTGAATAAATGACACACGCATGCTCACAGATTGGATGATTCAGTATTGCTAAGGCATTAATTCCCCCCTGAACTGATGTATAAGTTCACTGAAATCCCAAACAAAGTCCCAGAAAGTTTATAGTTATTGAAATTGACAAGTTGATTTTAAATTTTACAAAGAATGCTAGGGACTTAGAATAGCTAAGATGATCTTGAAGAACGAAATTGGAGAATTTACACAAGCCCGTAGTAATTAAGACAGAGTGGTATTGGTGACAGGAGAGATAGACAAATGTTACAAAATAAAGTGCAGAAAAAGACCCACTTCTGTGCTCATCTGATTCACAAGGAAAGCAACAATACAATTCAGTGGGGGAAAGAATGATCTTTTCAACAACTGACGCTGAAACTTGGGATATCCATAATGGGGAAAAAATTAAGTGTGAACCACTGCTACACACATGGCACAGAATTAATTTGAGATGGATCATAGCTTTAAATATGAAAGGTAAAACAAGAAGGTTTCTAGAAGCAAACATAGGGGAGTATCTTCATGCCCTGGGGTAAGCAAATTTTCTTAAACAGCACATAAGAGGGGAGTGGCCCCAAATGGAAAATAACTGATTAATTGAACTTCACTAAAATTGAAGACTTCTATTCGTCCACAGAAATCATTAAGAGAATAAGAAGGCAAGCCCCAGACAAATGTCTTTGAGCAGAGAGAACAAAGGACTTGTATCTGAAATACATGAAAAACTCTTACAAATCAATAAGAAAATCCAAAACCCCATTTAAATATATGTTAAAATGTTGAACTAGCACTTTAAAAAAGAGAATATCCAAATGGCAAATAAGCATATGAAAAGGTGATGAACACTATTCCTTCTCAAGTAAATACAAATTAAAATCATAATGAGATGGCACTACACGCCCACCATAATGACCAAAATTAAAAAGACCTCAACACCAAATGTCTGTGAGGCTGTGAAACCATTGTACCTCTCAGACATTGATGGTGGGAATGCAAAATGGTATAACCACTTTTGAATATTATTTAATAGTGTCTATTAAAGTAAACATGTGCACACCCTACCACCCAACAAATCCACACCTGGGTGGACACACCTAGAAAAAGAGGGTACATATGTTCACAAAAAGACGTGTACAAGAATGCTCATAATAGCTTGATTCATGAGAACCACAAACTAGAAACAACACGAAGACCTGTGAACAGGAGAATGGATTAAAAAAATTGATAAACTGTGGTATATATGTTTATGTACATAAACATGTGTGTGTACTGTGAACACGCACAGATGTATACATACACACATATGCACACACACACAACGGAATACTACAAAGCCATAAAAAAAGTGTAAACTACTGAGAAGTACAACAAAGTGGATGAACCTCAAGATATTGTGTTGGGTGGAAGAATCCAGACACTAAAGTGTGTACTGCATGGTTTGATTTACATTGAATTCACAAACAGGCTGAACTATTCCCTGTTGATGGAAATATGAAGAGTAGTTACCTCATGGGTTGGTGCAGATGGAGCAGGAGCATGAGGGAATCTTTTGGGGTATGGAAAGATTCCATATCCTGACCTGGGCATATGTATACATGTGTAAAAATTCATCCAGATGAACACTTAAGATTAGTAGACCTGGAGCCAGCCCTGTCACCCAGTGATTGGGTTCACGCGCTCTGCTTGGGCAGCCCAGGTTTTCACCCATTCCCATCCCAGGCACGGACCTAGCACAACCCATCAGGCCATGCTGGGGCGGTGTCCCACATAGCAGAGCCAGGACGCACAACTAGAAAATACAACTATGTACTGGGGGGCTTTGGGGAGAAGAAAAAGTTAAAAAGAAAAAGAAGATTGGCAACAGATGTTAACTCAGGTGCAAATCTTTACCAAAAAAAGATTAGTAGACTTTACTGTATGCATGTTATACTTCAATAAAAATAGGTAATTAAAAAAAGAAAGAGAATTTGAGTATAATACCACATTAGTGAGCTTTTTAAAATCAAAATCTTTCTTTTAATACTTTATTTCATTAAACACAAGTTCAAGACAAGAAAATGATATGCGTATGTAAATATATATGATAAAAATATCTCATTTAGTATAGCAAAACAAGTTACTAAATATGGATGAATACTTTTATGACAAAATATATATAATCTATACAAATAAAATTGCAAAACTTTACTGAGATGTTAATGTCTTTGAATAAATGGAAAAACATGTCGTGTTTCTGGATGGGAAAGTCTAATACCACTTTCATACTAATTCTTTCTCCAAATTACGTTACATCTTTAACATTATCCCAAATAAAATCCAAACAGAAAGTGTTTACACTTGATAAAATTATTCTATGGTTCACATAAATAGAATAGCTAAGATGTTATAAAATAAGGGTGATAATTGGAGCCTTCACCTACCAGACACTAAAACCGAAATAAAGTAAAGCTGAAATAATTTTAAGACTATACTCCTGGTCCAGAAACAGACAACCCTGGTAACAGAACAGAAATTCAGTAACGTACTCAAATGTATAAAATAAATGTGTAAATTGTGATCACGGTAACTTCTCAAATCAGTGGAGGAAGGCTAGATTATTTAACAAATAAGAGCAATAGGTTAAAAATTTGTAAAACAAAGTCAGAAACTTACCAGTTAGCTTAAAGTAAAATAAATTCAGGATGGATTAATTGTTTAAATTTTAAAAATAAAGCTGTCAATATGGTGAAGTAAACCGCAAGAAGCCCCCGGATTCCCTACCCTACTTCCAAAGACATGGGATTTCTGAGTTAAATATGATTCATACCCAGGCAGTCTCAAAAGTAAGAAAAGAAAAAGAACACAACCCACCAACTGGGAAAAAGCATTTGCAAATCATATATCCAATAAAGGGTTAATCTCCATACTATATAAAGAACTCAAACAACTCAACAACAAAAAATCAAACAACCCAATCAAAAGATGGGCAGGGGATATGAACAGATGTTTCTCCAAAGAAGATATACAGATGGGCAATAGGCACATGAAAAGATGCTCATCATCACTGATCATCAGGGAAATGCAAATCAAAACTACAATAAGATAGCACCTTACACCCATTAGAATGGCTAAAATAACGAAGACAAAAAATAGCAAATGTTGGAGAGGTTGTGGAGAAAAAGGAACCCTCATACACTGCTGGTGGGAATGCAAATGGGTGCAGCCACTATGGAGATTTCTAAAAAAATTAAAAATAGAAATACCATATGACCCAGCCATCCCACTACTGGGTATCTATCCAAAGAACTTGAAATCAGCAATTCAAAGAGACCCATGCAGCCCTGTGTTCATTGCAGCATTATTCACAATAGCCAAGACATGGAAGCAACCTAAGTGCCCATCTACTGATGACTGGATAAAGAAGTGTACACACACACACACACACACACACACACACACACACACACACACACACTGGAATACTACTCAGCCATGAAAAAGGATAAAACGGTCCCATTCACAACAACATGGATGGACCTTGAGGGTTTTATGTTAAGTGAAATAAGCCAGAAAGAGAAAGACAAACTCCGTATGATTCCACTCATATGTGGAAGATAAGTAAACATGTGGGCAAAGAGAAAGGATTAGTGGATACCAGGGGAAAGGGGGGTGGGGAATGGGCACAAAGGGTGAAGTGGTGCACCTATAGTATGACTGACAAATAATAATGTACAACTGAAATTTCACAAGATTGTAAACTATCATAACCTCAATTAAAAAAAAGATAGTATTTTTGGATAGTGACATTGGGGAATGATGTGTTTTTCCCTTATTGTTACAACGTTTATGTAAAAATAAAAATCCCAGAAAAATGAAAAAAAAAAAGAAAAGGAAATCCACAGGTACCAGAAAATGGAAAAAGAAGCTAAAATCAGAGCAGTAAAAAGAAGTTAGAAACGAAATGGCCAAAATGGCAGGTTTTTTTAAAAGATTGGCACCCGAGATAACATCTGTTGCCAATCTTCTTCTGTTTTTTTCTTCTTCTCCCCAAAGTCCACTAGTACATAGTTGTAAATTCTAGCTGTAGGTCCTTCTGGCTTTGCTATGTGGGACGCCATCTCAACACGGTTTGATGAGTGGTTCCATGTCCGCGCCCAGGATTTGAACTGGCGAAACCCTGGGCCACCAAGGCGAAGTGCATGAACTTAACCACTCAGCCACGGGCCGGCCCCTCAAAATGTTATTAGAAGCAGGTATATGCCCAAGGCACTCAGGTTTTCATGAGGTGCTTAGACTATCTGCATTTATGGAATTATTGACAAATAATTCTCATATGAGGTTATCTACCATCTTGCTATTTGTTTTCTCTTTGTTCCCCTGTTTTTGTTCATTTCTCCCTCTTTCCCTGGATTATTTTTCAGTACTCCATTTTATCTCCTTCACTGGATTTTTAGTTATACCTCTGTTTTACTTTTAGATCTCACTCTAGGATTGCAACATGCAACTTTAACTTTTTACAGACTACGATTTATTAATATTCTGCTACTTCACATGCAGTGAGAAACTGTACACCAATAAGCTTCCATTTAGCTCCTTCTGTACTTTGTACAATTATGCTCATTTATTTCACTTTTACATGTTCTAAACCCCATGATATATTACTATTATTCGTTTTGCTTTAAACCGTCAACTGAACTCTAAAGAAGTTAAGGAAAGAGAAAAAAAGTCTTTTTTTATTTACCCACATGCCTGCCATTTCTGGAACTCTGTATTTCCTCCTGCCCATTTGTTGTTTCTATCTGGTATCGCTTCCCTTCAGTTTGAAGAAGCTCCTCTAGCACTTCTTAAAGAGACGTCTGCTAGCTATAAATTCTCTCAACTTTTGCTTATCTGAAAATGTCTTTATTTGAAGGATATGTTATTTCACTGGCTCTAGGCTTCAGCATTGAAGGGTGTTTTTCTTTCAGCACTGTAAAGATGTCTTTCTATTATCTTCTGGCTTGCATTGTTTCTAGTAAAAAATATATTCATACCCATGTCATCTTGTATGTGATCTTTCTTTTTCACTCTGCTTTCTTTTAATATTTTCTCCTTACTTTTTTGAGCAGTTTGACCATGATGTATCTAGAAGTCGATATTTACCCTATATGAAGTTTGTTAAATTGTTTGGATCTGTATATTGATGTTTTTCATCAAATTTGAAAAATATTTGGCTACCATTCCTTTAAAATTCTTCTGTCGTGTTCTCTGTCTTTTCTATGACTCCAATTACATGTATGTTAGACTATTTGATATTATTCCATACGTCACTGATGATCATTTTTAAAAATATTTGTTTCTCACTCTGCTTCAGTTTCATTAATTTATATTTCCCCTCTCTGGGTTCAAGGAGCCTTCATTTTATAACACCCAGTGTCTCATCAGCTTTTAACCCCATCCAGTGAAATGGTTTCAGATAATTTACTTTCGAGCTAGAATTTTCTTTCAGTTCTATGTTAGAGTCTCCATTTCTTTTCTGAAACGCCCCCATATAATTCTTTACTCATTCTATCTTTTCCTATAAATTCTTTAACGTATTTATAATAGTTATTCCTTGTCTGATCACAAATTGAGGAGCATTCTACAAATTGCTGGATAGCACTTTTCAAAATGAAAAGAAAGACGGAGGAACTGTCCCAGATCAGAGGAGACTAAGGAGATGCGACAATTAAATGCAGTGTGTGATCCTGCCCTCTTGTCAGTCTCGGCTGTGTATACACACAGCCACAGCTGCAGCCGGGAATATGCTTGTCCCAACCCCACAACCTCAGGCTAGTAGAGCCATGGGCTCTCCCAGCTTATCTGCCACTGAGAGAGTCACTTCCACCAACAATGTCACTGGGCGTGACTTCGCCTGCTGCTCCAAATCCAGTCATTGCGTTCAACCGGGTCAGAGAGGCTGCCAGTATTCCTGGCCCACCCCGCCCTGTAAACCTCACCTCAGCTGAGCTGCAGGAAGGGCGCAGCCCCTGGCTGGAACACCACAGATTTCCACCATCCGTGCCCTAAGTCCAGCAGTTTTTCAAGCGTAAAAGCTTCTCAGGTGGTTGTTATGCCTTTGTTCAGATTCCAGAGTACTGAAATGGTTATTTTTGTCAATTTTGTCAGGCTTCATAGTTGCTTTTTGGGAGGAGAGTTTGCCAATCTCTGCATTAAGCCATAGCCAGAAATCCTGCCTGAATATTTTTTAAAGCATAACTGGAGAGACATATTTTAAAAGATAAATTTATTAGCAATATTGTTGCAGACGAGTGGAGGAGAATTTATTTGGAATTAATGTATTTTAAGACCCTAATCTTGCTTGGAAGATAAAATTTGTTAAGTTACACAAGCATATTAAAAGCTTAAAGAGCAACTGCTAAGAAATAGGACATATAACTTCAAACTAATTGAGTAAATGAAGGGAGGAATAAGGAAAACTCAAATAGGTCCATTAGAGGAATAAAAAAATGAGGAAGGAAAGAAGAAAGACAAAGTATAGTAAATAAAAAATGCAAAACAGGGGCCACCCCCATGGTGTAGTGGCTAAGTCCGGTATGCTACACTTCGGCGGCCCAGGTTCATGAGTTCAGATCGTGGTCACAGACCTACACGACTTGTCAAGCCATGCTGTGGTGGCATCCCAAATACAAAATAGAGGAAGATTAGCACAGATGTTAGCTCAGGGCTAGTCTTCCTCAAGCAAAAAAAAGAGGAAGATTGGCAACAGATGTTACCTCAGGGCCAATCTTCCTCACCAAAAAAATCAAAAAGCCAAAATCTAGATGCACACTGTTTATAAGAGACATACCTAAAAGAAAGACACAGAAAGATGAAAATTAAGAAATAGAAAAAATATACACTATACAAATCAAAAGAAAGCTGGGTCTGCCATATTAATAAGAAGTAATTAACAATAAAGGGAGTAATCCACCAAGAAAACAGAGCTATCGTAACTTTCATGGGATTGTAAATTGCTACAAACTCTCTGGAAAATAATTTGTTAATATGTATCAAAAGCCTTAAAAATAAATTTTAAATCCATTTCTTGGAATTTATCCTAAAGCAACAGTTGTACGGATGTGGAAAGATCCATACAAGATGATGTGCCATAAGTAGGGGTTGTTAGAACCAGGGGGTCTGGAGTCTAGGTTCTAATTGTATCTGTACCTCAGTCTCTGGTCTGTAACTTTGGGATAAGAATAGTACCTACTTCATGAGGATGTTATAAATATTAAATGAGGAAATACGCAAGGCGCTTAAAAGAGTAGCTGGCACATAATGAGAAAAGCAAATGCTAATGTGGTACTTAATATGTTCTAGGAGTTCTAACCTATTAACTCGCTTGATTCCTGCAGGATCTCTTCTGAGGTAGGTGCTGCTGTCATCTTCATTTTAGAGATGGGGAAACTGAGGCACAGAGAAGCTAGGTAACTTGCCAAGTTGGCGTATTTAGTAAATGCTGGGGCCAGGATTTGAACCCAGGCAGTTCAGCTCCTGAGTCTGTGCTTTTAACCACTATGCTATTGTTACTAAGCTGCAGCATTGGAAACAATCCAACAGAGGATTTGGATGAATAATTTATTCATAAAATGGAATACTGTCCACCTGCTTTAAATGCCAACGTAGAGGTAGATAACAAAAATAACTAAATTTTATTAGGTACTTCCCTATGTAAAAGACACTATTATAAGCATTTTATATAGATCATGTCAATTAATCCTCATAAGAAATTAGGAGGGAACTATTATTACTCCCTCCCAGGTGAGGAAATGGAGGCACCGTGTGTAGGAGACCCCCAGTCCCCCACACCGAGCTGGCAGAGACAGGACTGGAGCCTGGGCAGTTAGAGTCTCACCCCTCCTCTCAACGCTGCACACCAGCTCCTCCCCCAGCCTCCCTCAGCCACGTCCGACAGGACATCCTCCCCCATTGCACCGTGTTCCCTTCCCCACAACTCCAGGTGAAAACCTCGGGCTCGATCTTCAAATTTCCCTCTTTCTCTTGTCTCCCACATTGGGTCCGCAATCGAGTCCTATCTAAGTATACCTCTGAACTGTATCTGAAATCTGCCCACACTTTTCCGTCCTCCCCACACTGCTCATTTCTTCTTGTAATGACGACTGCCATACGTCTCTCTGGATCTTCTTACTTACCCATTCCTCTCCTCCAGTCCACTCTTATCCACCCCCAGGGAGATCCTTTCTAATTGTAAAGAGATTCTAAAAAATTATTTTATTCCCCTGCTTAGAATCATTGAGAGTTTTTGCATTGCAGTTTGTATAAATTCTTGACACATCCTACAAGGTCCCCCACAACCAGCTTCTGTCCTCCTTTGTCACCTCCTTGTGACCCCTCTGCCCAAGGCTCCTTTCTGTGCTTGCTTCACGGCAAACTCTCTCCCACCTCCAGGGCCCCCCACACTCACGTCTTTACAGGGCTGGTTTCTTCTCACCCACAAGGATCAGTAGAAATGCCATCTCGGGGAAACCTGTTCTGACCATCCAGGCCAGGGCAGTCACTACTAGCTACGATGTTCTCTCTGGGGCCTTCACAGTTCTTTTTCTTCATAATACTTCATCCTTTCAGTCCACAAATATTTAGGAGCACCTACCTCATGTCAGGCCCTATTCTTGGTGCAGGGAATAGAGCAGTGAACTAAAGAGGGCTTGCAATTACATTGTGATTTATTTATGCAGTGGGATAATAAGTTTTCCTTTATCCCCATGGATAGAGTAAGCCCAGGAAGGAAAATGTGGTTCCTCTCCCCCGATTGTCAAAGCAGTCTAACCTTTTTGGGCCAGTTGTCTAGGCTTTTTTTGGAAGGGTCGCATCTCCCAGGTATTGGTGGGTTTCTGAGGAGGCAGCTAGCATTGGGCAAGGGAAGGAACAAATGGAAGCTGGTGTTTTGAAAAGAAGGCAGAGGGGGTTGTACCAGGAAACTGAGTAGATTCCCAGGGGCAGACTGCAGTGGGGGCGAGGATTTCCTCTGAGGTTGAAAAGCCAGTGCCTCCAACGCTGAAGCAACCCAGGCTGGTGGGAACCCGCATGGGGGTTGATGGGAACAGCGGAGGGCTGTGAGCAGGCTGAACAGGGTGACCACAGGGACTGCGATGGTGGGCTAAGCAGGCGAGCGCCGCCTCCGATTTTCTGGCCACAAAAACCCCAGGATTTTGGTGCAATCCGTGGGAAAGGAAATGACCCCAACAACTAATGTCGAACTGAGTGCAGACCTTGGCATGGGTGGAGCTGAGAGCCAGATTTGATGGGATTTGAGGGGAATAATTCTTTCACACGCAAGTGTCATGAAGTAATTCATACCAGTTGCTCTGGTGGGCCCACCGTGTGCCTCCCCCTCTAGTCTCTAAGTCCGTTTTGTTCAGTGTTGCATTGTGTTCAGTGCCTAACAAAACACTTAGCCCCTAGGGGCTCAGTCAATGATTGTTAAATGAGCAGCTTTGGAAAATTATACTTAAAAATGCTAGTGTGACTGACACTGGAGGAGGGCTTATCAGTGATTCTAAAATGAAAGTTTAATCCATCAAAGTTTACAAATGCCCATATCTTTTGACCTTGAACTTCCGTTTCTAGGAATTTATCCTATGGCTATATGAGCATATGTGAGAAATTATGCATATATAAGGCACTTCTCTGCAGCCTTTTTGTCCTAGCAACAGATTGGAAACAATTCAAATACCTATCCATACAGGGCTTACTGAATAAACTGTGATGAAATACTATACAGCTGGAAAAAGAATGAGAAAAGTCTTTATGGAATGGAAAGGCATGTGATCTCCAGGATATATTGCTAAATAACAAGGCAATAAATAGAACAATGTGTGTGTATGATAGGTAAAAAGGAAAATTTGCTTATGAGTACCATACTTCTGGAAGGTACACAAAAAAACTGGTGACGCTGGTTGCCTTTGGGGAGGAGACGGTGGCCGGGGCTGGGTGCAAAAGAAGGTTTTTGCTGATTATCTTTTTGTTCTTTTTAAACGTTTAATCATATTAATGTG
This sequence comes from Equus asinus, assembly GCF_041296235.1. Taxonomy (NCBI): domain Eukaryota; kingdom Metazoa; phylum Chordata; class Mammalia; order Perissodactyla; family Equidae; genus Equus; species Equus asinus. The sequence goes on from NC_091795.1 coordinate 64,863,850, forward strand.
TTTTCTATTTTTAAAAAAGACAAATATATCAATAAAATCATCATTTACGTTTTTTGCTGCTTTTTTATGTTTTCTCATAAATGACAGAGACAACTTGCATTATTTTTTTTTTAATTTTTGAAAAGGAAAAAGAGGTAACAGGGGAGCCCTGTTAGCAGAAAGTAAGGTCTAATTGAAAAGGAAAAAAATCTACACCGTTTTTCATCTGGAAATGTATTTGGAGGTGCCCCTTTGTATTAAGGATGTTAAACCAAATGTGGTTGAGCCTTTTCATCAATGGACCTGGTAATAGGAATCATGTAGAGGGCTATATTTTTAAAAACATGTCCTGTGAATTCCTCTAAGTAGAAGTGATTTAAAAATCCACTTATATTGCAGTCTTCTCTTCAGACTTTATTGTCATCAACATCTGTTTTTTAAAAGAAAACAGCTTTCATCCTGTGAATACTGCTGGGCTCTGTCAAAGCTACTTACAGGAACCAAAAGTGTCTACAGTCTGGGGGAGTGAACTGCAGCCCACATGCACGCCAGAGGCTGGGCCAGGGCTGGTGCAGGAACCGGGGTGAAGGGCTGGACCACGGCGTCCATACCAAGTCAAATCAGAGTGTGGATGGGAAACCAGGGGGTAGGAATTCGATGCTTTTAAGATGTCATTAGTTTACTAGCCAAACAAATGAACACCCCAGACTGACTATCACAGCCCAAGCATCCTCAAGATCTGCCTCCTGTAACTCTCTTATGCCACCTGCCTTAATGGGCTTTCCAGTCTTCAGAGACACATCCTAATGTCCCCACCGTTGGTAGGTCATACAATATATTGTATGTTATCCTCATTTGATAAACAACAGGTAGTACCTTCTTGAATTACGTGCCCACCACAGAAAGTGTGAGCTAGAAGGGACCTTGGGGCTGTCTCCATTTTCTCCATTTTGCAAATAAAGAAACAGAGTCCTAGTGAGTTATAGGAAGTTTGTCTAAGGCCACGAATTAAGTTAGTGGCCGAGTCCTGTGCTCTCGAACAGCCCCTCCTTCTATTGTCTGTTGTCGTTGTTGGATGGACCTCATCCCTCAGAGGCAGAGGAGCAGGCTGACTTCTTTCAAGTCCTCTGGCACTACTGATTAGCTGGGGGACCTTGGACAAGTTCTTGAAACTGAGTCTCAGCTTCCTCATCCAAAAATTAAAATGGAAAAAATCAACCTCGTGGTTGGATGAAATGACCTGGAAAATGGAAGATGTTGGCAAATGTGAGTTTCCCATCCCTGTTCTTGGTCCCTTTCACAAGGTGGAGATTTGCCTTTATTTGAAAGTGGAGATGGCCCCTAAGTTCCTTCCCAGCTCAAATATTCTGTGACACGCCTTTGCACATAGAAGGTGCTGGAGAATGTTTATTGCTTTTGATTAACTGTTTAGTACTGTTTACCCAAATTGGTTTCCAGGCTTTTGCTGAGCTCAGAGTCCTAAGGCTGCTTCCAGCTTTACCCCCAGGATGTCATTGGGACTTTGGGGCTGTCTTCATTGTGCATTTCTCCTTCCCCGCATCCCTGCAGAGTGAGCCGGGCTTCAGGTCATGGACAGCAGGGCAAGTCAAGGGTTTTTCATTTGCCACCTACCCATGGTTCTCCTCTGTCCATCTGCCTCCAGTCACCATCCTGCCTGTGCCTGAGGGGTGCAAGGAAAGTCCTCTTTGTTACTCCCCAGAGTTTCCATCGCAGACCCTTAGGCAAACTACTAGTCTGCTTGGCAGGACTGGATCCCCATAAACCTTTAGGTCCTGCCCCACCCTAGAAGGATCCTCACCCATATTGCAGCACAGTTCTTGTGGCTTAGAAGAAGCTCAACTAATTTACTCCTCCAGTGGACACTCTCTCATACACCTCTAGGCCTTTGCACACCCTGTTTTTTCTGCCTAGAACATAATTTAGGCTTGCTGTCCATTTACTCAATAAATATTTATTAAGCACCTACTATATGTCAGAGACTGTAAGATCTAGCATACAGTGGCAAACAAAACAGACAAAAATTCCTGTTCTGGTCAAGTTTACAGCTGTTTTAGGTGGAATTTCCATTTCACGAAAACTTTCCTGACCTCTCAGGTGGTGTTGATGCCCCTCCTATGTAACCCCTGGGATGCTGTCCTCCCGCTGCAGGGCAGCAGCCTTCCCTTGGGCACAATGTTCCATGGATGGATCTACGGGGGCAGCCCTCTCAGATCCAGAATGGACCATCCTCATTGCATAGTGGCCCAGCTGGCAGCTCCTCCCAGGCCCCTCCTTGCCCAGGAGATAAATTCATTTCACAGAATTATTTGGAAGATTAAATGAGATAATTGGTTGCCAACTGCCCAGCACAAGGCCTGGAGCAAAGAAGATGAATACATTTGTATTCATTGTAATGTAGTGATTACAAGCAACAATTATGAGGTCAGACGGGGCTCAAATCTTAATGGATCACTTGCAAACTCTGTGACTTGGAGCAAGCTATTTAATTACTCTGTATGTAATTCAATTTCTCCATCTATAAAATGGGGACTAATGATAATAACAGCGAAAATATTTTTAAGATGTAGAACGTGCATTTCTAAGCACTTTGCATACCTCATCTCTCCATCCTTACAAGAATCCTGTGACACAGGGACATTATCATCCCCACTTTACAGCCAAGTTAACACACGCACCAAAAATCACACAGCTGGCAGAAGTGAGCCAGGCTGCCCGTTACAGACGTGTGGGCACTTGACCCCTCCATTCACTCTATGCTTCGCAGGGGTATCTACCTGGTGGGTTGTGGGAATGAGATGAAATGATACATGTGAGGTACTTGATACAGTGTCCCGCTCATGGTAAGTGATCCATAAATGTTAGTAATATGTACAACTATTATTGCTATTACCATTAATTTTGTTTGATAGCAAAATGGTTCCATAGGTGAATAAAGACTTAATTGAGGGAGTAAAGCCATTTGTTTTGTCCAATTAGATCAGCAGAAAGAGCAGCCAAGTATCAGAGAACTCAATCAAAGCTGCATCCAGGGCAATTAATTTCCCCACAAATGTTTCAGCAGTGGCCTGCATTGTGTGAGACATGACAGGAGACACACCAGGCCCTTGGGGGATGTTATTTCCCAGGCAGAATGGGCTCCCAAGCTTTTTAACACAGGCTGACCTCCTGACGAGGTCATTAGTCCATCAGCAGGTATTCCTGAGCCCCTCCTGAGTGTCCGGGTGCTGGAGGGAGGCAGGAGAGGAGGGTGGAATGGGAGCGAATGCAGGACTCACAGAAGCATGAATGACAGACAGTCCCGCTCTCAGCGCCACTGTGAGACAAAGCATGAACATGAGACATTAAATAATGCTGCCCGCCATGCGTGCAGCTCCAGGCTAACCACCAACACCAGAGTACAGAGAGTAAGATTACAAATGTGGGGAAAAAGAGATCCCACGGCTGGAAAGCTGCTTGGAGAAAAATAACCTTGAAGACAGGTAGGATTTGGGTAGGCACTGAGGAATATGAATAGGAAGGTCACTCCAGGAAGGGAAAATGAAATTAGCAAAGACTCAGAGCCAAAATACGTCACAAAACTTATGCTGAAGAGAGCGAAAGATGGATGTGGCAGAAGGCAAGGGGTGGGTTGTGTAGGAGACAGAGGAAAGCCAAGGGTGAAGTGGGCAGGGGGAAGCCACGGGCTCCCAACACAGCCAGGGGCATAGCGAGCTGGAAGGTCCAATTGACCCAAGGTGCTGGTTGCCCCATTAAGCTGTGTCCGGCTCAGAGCACTGTGCCTGGCTCACAGCAGGTACTCACCGGCCCTGTGATCAAAATGGAGTCGCCGCTCCCTGGCAGTTAGAGGTGGCTAGGGATGGCAAGATGGCAGACAGATTTTAACTTCATTCCCCCAACTCCACTCCACCTTCCATCATGGCACATTGACCTCTCCAAACATGGTGGGGGGAGGGTGGAGGGGGTGTTCAGTGTGGCATCAACTCCCATGTCCTTAGGAGAATGGCCTGTGTTTCTGGATGGTTCTCTTTAGAGTCTAACTGTCTAGAAGGCTATTTTGTCTAATGTGGCCCAGTTAGTCTTTGCTGCTTTCCAAGGTTCACCCAGAGGTGGACAGAGTCAGCAGGCAGGGTCAGACCACAGACTTGAGGTGTCCCAGGCAAGCCCATCATTGGGCACCCTTTGAAACTGGTAGCCATTAAACATTCATTAAACGTCTAGAGGAAACAGTAAGAGCAGCGGGTGAGGAGCAGAGAAAGAGAGCCCGCCTTGCCCCCATTCACAAAGCAAAAGTTCTGCCCAGCCCTCACCTCCCCCCAGCAGCCCCAGGAGACAGGTTAGCAATCGTCAAGCGCTGCTGGAGCACACCTCTTGTGGCTGATCAAACTACTCCTTCTGTTTACAAAGCTCTCCTTGAGAGCACTTCCTTCATTCCGCAAATATTTGTTGAGCACCTGCTGGGGGCTGGGGATGCTGAAGTAAATCAAACGGTCGGTAGTCCCTTAAAAAATTGTATTTATTTGACAAACATATTATATGACAGGGACTGCTCTAAGTGCTCTGCAAGACTCACTTACTCTTTCCTCACGAACAGCCCTTTGAGGGTGGCACTATTATTACCCATTTTGTAGATACTGAGAACAAAGCTAAATAATTTAAGTGACAAAAGAGGATTGAGACCTGGATAATCAGGCTTCTTAGTCTAGATGCTTCACTCTCAAAAGACAAAGGCATTTTTCTCTAGCCCATCCCATTTGCTGCTTCCCGTGGACTGGGCCCTCCTAACCCAGAATGTTCTTGGGGCAGGGATCAGCTCTCAGCTTTCCGCAAAAGGAGTGACAAAGGGATGGAGCTCCCTCTCCCACCTCCTCACAGATGGTTGGGTAAAATGGAGCAAGCCTTCCTTCAAGGTCTTGTGCGCTCAGTTCTCTCTGGGGGTAACTTTGAATTTGGGGCAAGCATGAGGTGGCATCTGAAATTCTGGGCACCTGAGACATGTTCCATTCCTACAAATCGTACGTGACTGGATCCCCACCCTCCCCAGGAGGCAGAATGTCCCGTAGGACCCTGAGAGGAAGGGGCTTCCCTCTTCTGCCCTCGCGGATGATTTTCCCCTCCCCTCCCTTCTTCTCAGCCTTTCCTTCTAGGTCACCTTCTAGCTCCTTCTAGCTCACCCCAGGCCTGGGGGAGCTAGTCAGGGCTGGGTTTGGGGGCTTTTCTTCAGGATTTGAACCTCTGTCCCGCACATGCTGGTGGCTGTGGGCAAGTCACTCGATGTCCCTGAGCCCTCCCTAGGTCTCAGCTGCTGTGATGACCCAGCAGAGATGGTGGGCAGGAAGGCTCTCGTAATAGACAAACGCCAACGGCTTAGTGGCCTTCAGTTGCCATCTCAGCAGCTCGGCTTAAAGGGCTAATTTGGACAACAAGAATCCCAGTAAACTCTTGGATTTGTGTAGATCCTTTCCTCCCTACTATCTTAGCCAGCCCAGGCTGCCATGACTCAATACCACAGACCAGGAGGCTTAGAGAACAGCAATGTATTTTCTCACGGTTCTGGAGGCTGGGGTCCGAGACCAGATCACCACCATGGTCGGTGCTGGAGAGCGACCTGCAGTGCAGTCAGCAGCCTTCTGGCTGTCTGCGCACATGGTCTTCCCTCAGTGCTTTTGATGTGGGCTCGGCAAGCCAAGGAGTCTAAAGAAAGATTTCTTGGACTCTCCAGGTCTGGTAGTAGTGCTCCTTTATTCAGAGACTAGCATGGAGTAACATAGGGACAGGACCCATTGGCAGTGAAGAGCTGCAGCATGGGGACAGGACCCATGGGCAGTAAGAGCCGCAATGGGTTGAGGGTTAGAGCTAAATTTATAAGGCATGGGTATGTTAGTTATCTCTTTACAAGGCAAAGGAAAGATTATGTTAAAAACTCCTTAAAATGGTATCAGTGCAGGTGGGGTCTGGCTATGGGGTGGTCCTATAACTTTAGATGAGAATCAGATCAGGTCAGGGAGTCCTATGCTATGCTTCCCGGAGGAAGACATAGACGGTATGCAGGCCAGGATGCGTGGGGCTTCTCTCCCTGGGGCAGCCTTGCTCCTCATCACTTTCACGCAGACAGAGATCTCTCTTCCTCTTCTTAAAGATTTTATCTAATCTTCTTTCAGATTAGGACCCCACCCTTACGACCTCCTTTGACCTTAATTACCTCTTAAAAGCCCTGCCTCCAAATTCAATTACACTGGGAGTCAGGGCTTCAGTATGTGAATTTGGGGGACACATCCAGTCCAGAGCACTAACTCACGTGGGCTTTCCTGGCACCCAGGACAGCACCTGGTGGATGTTAAGTACTGGCATGCATTTGTTCTCGAAGGAATAAAGAGAATTCCCAGTACTCCTCTGTCCCCACACCACCCTACCTGCCTCCCCCCACCACAAGCAGCAAGCTCAGGATGTTGTCAGTTTCTGGTCTGCTAAGTTCCTGTGCCTGAGATGTCTACAGCCAGACACCATTTCTTCACACTTAACTCCTCCCCAAGCAACTTCTAGATCTTCACTGTCTAATACAGTAGCTACAAATGGATACTGAGTGCTTGAAATGTGACTAGTGCGTCTGAAAAATTGAATATTTCACTATAATTCATCTTAATTTAAAAATTGATGCTGGATTCAGTTATTGGAAAGCTGAATCAAGTTCTCTGGAACAACTCGGGTATGTGAAGCTAGTTGTTCAACTGTCAGTTTGATGAAATCTACATATGACCAAGTATTTCAGATGACAATCTAGTGTCTGAGTTATGTGCTGTAAGCGTAAAAGATATGCTAGATTTCAAAGATTAGTATACAAAAAAGGTAAAATATCTTTCATAGTTTATTGTATTGATTACATGTTAAAAGAATAATATTTTAGATCTATTAAGTTAAATGAAATACATTTTTAAAATTAATTTCACCTGTTTTTATTTTTTAATGTGGCTTCTAGAAATTTTTAAATTTCCTGTATGTCTTGCATTATATTTCTATTGGCGAGTGCTGGCTTAGACCCTCCTTTCCTCCAAAACAAATACAAAGGGAGGCGGGGGAGCAGATTTTGGAAAGTAGTGAAAAGAACTCTAGGAGATAGAAAGACCCTGACAGCCTCTGGGAAGGACTGATGTTGACCTTTATTTAATTATAACTGCAGCTAGTATTTACTATAAGCCAAGCACTGTTGCATGAACTCACTTAATTATCACAAAAATCCCATAGAGGAAGTACTTTATTATCCCCACTTTACAGATGAGGAAGCTGGGGCACAGAGAGGTTAAGTAATTTGCCCAAGGTTACTCAGCTGATAGTGGCAAATTCTGTTTTTAACCAAGGCTGTCTCTAGAGCCTGAGCTTTAAACTCCCGTGATGGCCTGCTTCTAATTTTAGATTATTGCTATCAAGCCAATCCTCCTGTGGATCGGTGTCAGATTGAATTCCACTCTCCCCCTCATCTAAATATTCATGGCTTCACTGCCCTCTCCCACTTCTCCTGCACATCTCACATTCCTCAGCTTGGTCCCCAAGTTCTCCCGCCTGCCCAGCCACCCCCACCTGCCAGGCCCAGGCAGAGTGCTCATGGCACCCAGGGAAGAACCTTCTGAATGGAGGCATTAGGACTTTTCCGAACCCCTCAAAATAAAATGTGATTTTTAAAAATGTGCAGCCACGACCAGTAACATTTTGGTTGGGCAGGGTGGTGGGCAAGGGGAGGTAACAGGAGGAGGAGAGAGATATTCTTGACCACTTATAAAGTGTGATGGACTCAGGGATTGCATACCTGTCCGTTGAACAAGTGAGGAAGCAGAGGCTGGGACGAGTGAAGAAGACGCCAGGAGCTCTGTGCGATGGCAACGGGGGATTCCAGATGAGATGTGGGGTGGGGTCTCTGACTTAGGGGAATGGAGACTCTGCTGGGGGTGCGACTCATTCCGGCCTATCATTGGCCAGGAGAGGCGGTCGCCCTGTGTCTGCTCACCCAGCTATCTGCTCCTGGGTATCTGGACACCACTCCCTCCCGTTGGGGCCCCACGCCCAAGTTCTGCCACCTGTGTCTTCAGAAAACAAAACAGGCTCACATGATATCCCCCTCCGTGGGGGAGTCAGACAAGGCCAAGGGAGTGCTCACCAGCAAGTAGTTTGTGAAAACCTCTAACTGGATGGGCGAGAGGCTGGCTGAGGGCGAGAGGCTGGCTGAGGGCGAGAGGCTGGCTGAAGCCCGTTCTGACTCAGGTTCTCCTTCTCCTACCAAGAGCAGAGGGAGCGCACTGCCTGACAGGTGCGCCCCAGCATGGCCGAGTCCCCATAAGGGGCCAGGGAGAGAGGGCTCAGACACACCCTCTAAACAGCACTCAGCCCTGGCTGGGACCAGCTCAGGCCTTCAATTTGGAGAAACTTGGGCCAGATAAGCTCCAGCTTGGTTGGAAGAGTGGCTTAGAGCCGAGCTAGAGCAGTTACTCGTTGCTTTCTCAGAAGCATTTCTGGGTGTTTGCTGAACAACGAGGTCCTGAAGGCTTCGTCCTTCCAGGGCCCGCTAGCAGTGACCATCAGGGGGACAGCAAATACGGCAGACAGACGAACTTCCCAGCTAGCAGTCAGTGGAGCCAGGGACCAAGGAGTAGGGTTGGAAGAAGAAATTCAGTTGAACAAACAGGGATTGAGCATATACTACGTGCCAAGCTCTATGACTGGGATCAAGATGTCCCATCACGCAAGGCAGAGTCTGGGACACACTATTATAAAAGGCACAAGACGCAGAGAGGAGAACCTGTGACTGAGGAACTGGGACGTCCATGTGCTCAGATGGCATTTGACCTGGGTCTTGGGGAATGAAGAGGATTGTTTCAACAGATGGAGCTGGGGAGGACATTCCAGACAGAGGGCACAGCAAAGCAAAGGCAGAGAATGGGAGAATCACGGAGGACATTCAGGGAACAGTTGGTAGAGATGAGTGGGAGACAGAGTGGAAGGTGGAGGGCCCTGCATGTCTTATTAAACTTTGGGATTCCTTCTGTAGGGAACACAGGGCATCAAAGGTTCATAGGCAGGGCATGGTGTATTTAAGGAGCTGGCCAGTGACTACACAAAGAGAGGTAGTGGGTAGTAGGGGAAGAATGAAAGGAGGGAACGATGGCCCACTGACTCTCACAGTCATTATCCCTCCATCAATAGCCACACTGGACGAAAGCTTGGATTTTAAAATGACAAGGTATGTCTTTTCATGTTCCTGTCTAAAGGGTCAAGATTTCACGGACCTGGGTCCCCTAGGCAGGGTCTGGGGGCTCTGACAGGAAAGCTAGGATGGGCTCCATGCTAAGGCAGGACCCAATTGTCCTGCCAAGGGGACAGCAGCAGGTGGCCGTTGGGACTAACCATTCACACCCAGCACTTCTCTGCCAGCAGCATCTAATCCCCCTCAGTCCCATGTGCCCTGCCTCTGCCAGTTGTGACAGCACAGTTTTGCTGTGTGAAGCCCAAATATGACCCCTTTCAAATGAGGAGGAAAAACAAATAAAACCACACATGACAGAAGAGGAAGCAGGTAATGCGAGGTTCTCAGCTGGATTCACAATGTTCGTAATGGGCAACACCATTCTTTCTAGAGAAGAAATCAAAGATTTCATGTTTTATTTTACTTTAGTTATTCATGTCTTTATTTGAGGAAACCAAAGGTGAGTTCAATGCTGTCTTCCCTCCACTCTTCGGTCATTTGCTTTAGGAATACTTCAGAGTTTTTTGGAATCTTTGAGGGGAAAAAATAAGTGTTCGGTTTAGTTGAGTTGAATCTCCCTAAAACAGCCATTTCTTCCTGTGCCCTCACGCCACTGTCTGGGCCCAGCGGCAGGCCTGGGAGAGGAACTCGAAGCATTTGGGCACCTTCTCTTCCCAACCAGCGGCCGGGGTCCCCAGTGCCCCCCTTTCCGTCCGTTCCCCGGGAATGGCAGATTCCTCTGTCTGGGTCGGGTTTCCAATCACCATAGAAACAAACTCGAGGCAGTTTCATTAATCATTTAGAGCACAAGAAGTCTAGGTCGGTCTGATTGCAGCATATAGGGTATCATCTCCGGGCCACATGGGACTCAGTCGATTTGAATTAAAAAAGATTAAGCTGCCCTGGGCTGCCTGGCCCCATCAGTTTAAGTTCTCATGTAACAGTGGTCTCTGGAGCCATATGGATTAGTGAGTGAAGCTATGCATTTATGTGGCAGGATTCGGTGAAACATTAGATGGCTGCAGGTGTCTGAGGGGAAGAGGACAGGGATCACATACAGTTTTTTTTTTTTATACTTGTTGCTGTTCTTTTGAAACTGGAAACAATAACTCAGTTTTATTTCTCCAGTGACAGTTACCACTCTTGCTGACCATGAAATGGTACATTTGTTACCCAGGGTTTACGGTTCACGACAAAATGGTCTGCGGGCGAGGAGCCGGGAATGGCCGTGTCCCGTGCCTGCTCCGGGGTGGCGGGTGAGAATGCTGACGTTTTCTTTCTTCCTTACCTATGGAGGGGTAAGAAATGCATCGAATAAATACCAATGGCATTTAAGTTTTGCTCGAATCGAGATTTATGAGCCCCAGGAAATTGACTTAGAGGCAGCTACAAATCAACGTGACTCTGAAAGAGTTGTATAGGGATCCCTCAAAATGAACAGCCCCTTCCAAAGTACCTACCTTATTTATGGGCCACGCCGGGACTTCAAAGAAGTTCAGTAACTCAGGCCAGACTGTTTTATGGCTTCGTGGAGCTAAGATGTTTCAGGAGGAAGATGCAGGTTACGATGTATTAAGGAGCCTCTCTCAGGCGGTGGGCAAAAGCTTTCTGCATACTGGACCGTTGATCTAAAGCTTATTACACTCTAGCTTCCTACAGAATCACTCCTAAATCTTCTCAGCCGACTCGGCATTGTCTGCAATCCCAGGTGGTGAGCCCAAAATGGAAAGAACTTTTGTACTCTCTTCTGCCCACCCCCTTTCTTAGAGCAACCAGCTTGGACCAGCAAGGAGGCAGCCGGGCCCGGTGGAAATCAGCCATGGAGTTCCATGGGGTGTTTCCAGGGGCCAGTTATTCCCAATCCAATGTTTTGTTTCTCCCCTCATTGTGACAGTGACGTCCTGAGTGCTTTGCTGAGAATGCCAGAAGGCAGGGGCCAGCCTAAGTCTGCATCCCGTGCCTCTGCCCTCCTTTAGTAGGGGCAGATGGGGTGGTGGACAAGACCAGAGGTTGGGGAACCCAGGTTCTCAATCCAGCCATGCTACTGTCACCTGGCTGTGTCACCTTGGGCAGGTCATGCTGCCTTCTGCTCCTCTGTTTTCTCATCTCTGAGATGAGAAATGTGACTGACTTCCTCCAGCTCTATGGTTCTAAAATCTCTTCCCACTTACCGAGCACTTGATGAGTTCCAACAGAGGAGACAACTTGGCCCCAGCCTCCGGGAGCCTGTGATGGGCAGAGTAGACGGGGCGTGAGCACAGGTCTTCTGATCCAGCCCAGGTCCACCTTTCCCTCCTCTGAACCTCACAGCACCAACACACAGGGTTCACAGCAGCACTCAGTGCCACTCTGTCCTGCCACAATTGCCAACATCTTCCCGGCCCGTAGTCCTGGCTCTCCCAGCAGCCTGCAGCTCTGCTGCGGCAGGATTTTATCTTCGGAATCCCTCTCCACCCAGCGGGGGGCTGAGCCCCTAGGAGACCTTTAACAACAAGCACTGGTTTGACTGAATGACTCAAAATAGTTTAGCCAAAGTAGTATTAACTGCCAGAGTTTGTTCAGAGACGAGGAAGAACACGGTACATAGAAACCATGGAGGTAAAGTTCCCAGGATAAAGCCCCAGCAGAGACGCTGGGAAGGCAGTAGAGCAAACTGACTTAGAACACACAGGAAGTGCCTGCATTGTGGACATCGCCCGCTAGCTCGGACTTTGAGCAAGCCATTTCACAGCTCCAGGCCTTCGCGCAGGCACAAGAGCCCAGCTGCTGGAGTCAGATGTCTTGATACTAGTCCTGTCTCTGTCACTTGCTACTTAGTGCAAGCTTAGTCAAGTGACTTCATGGGGGACTCTAATCCCTCCAAGATCCTGCTTCAAGAAGGGAGGACTTACACTTGCAGCCACTGGGAGTGCCACCGACAGAGAGCCATCAGCTGTCAACCCGCTCAGAACTGCCTCAGTTGAAGAAAGCGATTTGCCCAAGGTCAGGCCCCCTTCCTGGGGCAGCGTGTGTCCAATGAGTGGCCAGTATAGGGGTCTAAAGGCCTGTCCCCTTAGTGCCAACTTGGAACAGCTCTGCAGGGCTGTCCCAGCCCCAGAGTTCCCTGGGGGGGGTCAACTGAGTCCTTTGTTGGATCTGTATCACCGCTTAACTTTTCCCTCTGCTCAACCCTGCCTCCGTCCCCTCCTTTGCTCCCTCCCCTCCATAGCGTTAAGCCCCCAAGAGCTCTCTGCCCATTTATTGCTAATCTCCATCTCAGAGATTTGTCTCCCAGGAAACCTAAACTATCGCATTTCACAGCTCCAAGCCAGAGCCACATCTCCTCATCTGTAACACTGAGGCAGTGACAGTGCCTAGCCCACAGGGCTGTGGTGCAGGTTAAATGAGATCATCCATATAAAGCATTTAGCTCACTACCCGGCATAAAGAAAGTCAGGCTGGGCAAACCCTGACCCACTTTCCCCCGAAATCATCCCTCATCCTCCTCCTCCATCCCTTGCACTCCCCACCTCTGCTCACAGCACCCGCAGCCACCCAGGCATGAAGTCTCGGTGCCATCCTAGACTTTCCCTGTCCTCGTGGTTCTGCAGTGGCACTCATGAGTTCCCTGAGGATAAAGACCCAGTCTCCCCAAGTGGTGCCTGAACATCCTAGGTGTTCAGTACCAGTAATGCCACCCCTATTTCCCCCCAGAAAGAAAAACACGCTGTGTACCAGGCAGAATAAGGAGAGTATTTTCCCCACAAGTTTAAGTCAAGGGGAGTGGGGAGATAAAAGGTGGAGAGAAGGAGGGGAGGGGTGGTGAAGGAGAGCCTCGGCTGGAGGAGCTGGCCAATTTGCCCAGAGGTCAAGCTTGCATCATAGTTTTCGTAGCAAATCCTTCTGCATCTGAGAGCACTCAACGACCTGTTTTAAAACACAGAGGAAAAGGACATTTCACTAAGTATAAAAGACGTTGGTCCACCCGGCACTCTTTCAGACTGTAGCCACACGCTGCTTTGTGCCCCACTCCTCCGGGCAGACAAGCAAGCCCTGCCTTCCCTGACTCATAGCAAAGCAGCATCCAGCCTTTTGGGTTTACTGTGAACAGTTTCCTCCTGAGGCCATCTTACGCCCGGAGTAGGGCCATGCCTTCTCTCCAAGCCTCAGCCCCTTCAGCACACACAGAGACACGTACATGTGCGCCCACTCACACACACGCACACACACGCGCGCAACTGGATACACAATTATCAGGCAATAAAGAGAGGTTGATTGATTTATTACCAAACACCACCATCAACACCAGTGGGCACTGTGAGATAACAGGATGATGTCAGCTTGAATCTCTTAGCCCAGTGTCCTTTTTCAAAGGTCAGGACGCTGCCTAGAAAACTGTAAGCGGACTCTAAAGATCTCGGTCAGGTGATGTGTCCCCATCCCCCACCCCACCACACACATACCACTCAGACCTCCCAGGCCCGGGCTGACCAGATTCATACAACATCTCAGGAGGCCAGAGAAGACAAGAGGGGACTCAGTCTCCCTACCCTAAGCCTTTCTCTGCATGACAATCCTGTTATTGGGTTAGCATGACCTTTCTCCAGAATGTTCAGTTGCACTGCCCAAGCTTACCCTGGTACCCCTATGTCAGAAGTGTTGAAACACTTGATCATGGGATCCAGGGCCTTTAGCACGTGGAGCACATGCATGTTTGAGAGACAGAGAGGGCTAGGAGGAGTCGCCATGGTCTGTACTCTCTTAAGGAAATCTGGAGGAATGCCTGGATAGGACACCCATCTCTCAGAGGGGCTCTTACTCAGTTCTGGCTGCCGTAACAAAGTATCAGAAAATAGGGGGCTAAAACAACAGAAATTTACTCCTCGACCTTCCAGAGGCTAGAAATCCAAGATCCAAGTGCCAGCATGGCGGGGTTCTTGGTGAGGGCCCTCTTCTGGGATGCAGATGGCTGTTTTCTCATCTCCTTTCAAGGCAGAGGTGTCGAGATAGGAAGCAAGCTCTCTCATCACCTTTTCTTATAAGGGCACTAATCCCTTTCATGGGGGCTCCTCATGACTTCGTCTAACCCTAATTACTTCCCAAAGGCCCCACCTCCAAGTACCATCACACTGGGGGCTAGGGTTTCAACATAAGAATTCGGGGGGAACACAAACATTTAGTCTGTAGAAGCAGTGAGACAGCAGCTCGTGAGCCATTGGATTCTCTGCCCAGGTACTTGGCCAGAGAAAGCCCTAGATTTCATTGCCAGGCTAGCACTCCTCACCGGCTGTGAGGATTCAAAGTCCTCAGAGGTCATCCCAGTGTGGAATCCTCTCTCCAGTGAAGGAGGAAGCTGGTCCCCAGATCATTCTTGATCATTCCAGGGGCGCAGGCTTCCTCTCTGCCCTGCAACGATTAGGAAGTCATTCTTCCTCCTGGTCAGCCGCAGTCTGCCTCCCTGTCCCCCACCTGGAGACACGTCAAGCACAGCTGATCTGTCTTCCACATATCAGACCTCCAACTTCTCTCCCTAGAGTATGGTTTCAGACAGTTTTGACCCAATTCCCCTGTCTGAGGGCCCTCCAGGCAGCATAAGAAATTCAGAGGTCTAAAGGCTTCAAGATAGCCGGTTGAGAAAGTTACTTCATTTCTGTGCCTCAGTTTCCACATACGTAAAATGGGGATAAGAGCAGAACCTGGCCCCTAGGACTGATATGAAGATCGCATGAGCTAACACACAAGAATCCCCTAGCACACTGCAGGGCATGCTGTAAGGGCCCAGTAAATGTCAGCGACCATAATCCTATACATATGCTGTATGACATTTTTTAATGGAATCATATCATACATTATCTTTTGTAACTTGGATTTTTTTCACTCATTTAGTATGAACATTTCCCTATAACATTCAACATTCTTCAAAGCATTTTTAGTGGCTGTCATATTTCATCTTAGGAGTTATGGTAATTTATTTAATCACTCTCAGAGGGATTACTTCTGTAAACTATCTTTTTTAACCCAGGCTCCCAGGTCAGAGCCACAAGGGCAGAGAGGTGGGGGCTCCTACAGAGCTACTGACCCTCCTGCCCCCACCCTCCCAGCCTCCATTACCCTCAGCCCGCGCCTGCCGCCCTCCTTCCTCAGCTGGAATCAATTGCCCTCCCTTCCGGCCCTCCCCTCCTGCCCCATCACATCAATCAACCAATAAGCCACCGCTGGGTGCCCAGCTTGGTGCCAGCAACACAAGGGGCGCCTGAGAGAAGAGGGGTTGACCTGCCTTCCAGGACCCTGTTCTCTGTCTGGAGGGTAAGGTACAGGCAATAAGAACCGGGGGGATGGCGCACTGAGGGAGGGGGTGTTCAGAAAGGCAGAGAGGAGGGGTTGGGGGGAACTGGTGTTCCCTGGGAGCGCAGGGAACAAGGACCAGAGGGCACTCCAGGGGGGAGTCCTCGGGAGCAAGGTGCACCCTGACTGCGTGGGGAGGGGACTGGTTGGAGGATATAGTTTGGCAGGAGCACAGCTGTGAGCCCTTTGGGGTCACAGTCCTGCTGGGGTCTGAGTTGCTGGAGCCGTCTTCTGCTCCACAGACTGCCTTGGCCGGACTGGGGGGCCCCAGTTTGGAACTAATGCCCCCGGTGGCTGGGGGCAATCATTTCTAAATGAAGGTAATGATCCAATTAGTGGTTATCCATCAAGTTCAGTTATCTTTCCTTGGGCTGGGGAGCAGAGAAGCTGAGTAAACACGTGCCTTGGACTGTGACATAAAACCAGACCCCCTCGTGCTGGAAAATGAGTTCAAGATGTGGGCTGAGCTGCCTCTCAGGGCTGGCAGGTTAGTCTGTCTGTGGTCCAAAGAGGTAGGGGAGCCACTGAGCTTACAAGGAGCAGGGTCCCTGAGACCACAGCTCTCGACCTAGGCTCCTTGCTCCACTGTGAGCCGCAGCGGTGGGTCTGGGAAAGAACTTCACAACCACAGCCAATCTCTGACCTGGGTCTCAGTCAGCTGGCTTCAGTCCAGCTCAGCCCTGGCCCCAAGCCCCCAGCTCAGAGCTTCCCAAAGCATTAGGCTGCCTCCCCAGCTCACCCACTCCTCTCCACACTCGCTGTCTACGCAACACATTTCCACTCTGGTGTGCTCTGAGCCTCCTCATTTAGACTCTAAGTTTCCTGAAGGGCTTTCTGTGTCTTCTCATGGAAGGACAGGATTTATAGTTGGAAGGTACAGGAGGAGTCATCTCTTCCAAGAGTCTCATTTAAAAATGAAGAAACCGAGGCCCAGCGATGGGAAGTGATTGGAAGGACACCATGACTAGGAGAGCCCTCGCTCACTGAGCATCTTCTCAAGTCTCTTTCACTGAGAGGGGTAAGCCTGTTGACCCTCACCTCCCCCAGAAGTGTACCAGCCGTCACTTCAAACAAACATTCTGAAACTGGTGAGCCATTCGTGAGCCTTCCCCTCACTCTGCCCCCTCACCCAGAAGGCCCTGAAATTCTGTTAACATTGGGTTTGGAATTGGCCTCCAATTCCTCTGCTCTCTCCTCATGGTACCCACCTCTGACCTGCTCAGGCAATTGGCAGAGGGCGTTAGAGGGTTATCCTGCTCAGTCATTTCCGACTCAGAATCCCACACTGCCGTTTGTCTCCATTCCCTACCCAATGTTCACAGCTGCTTTAGGAAATTATTTTGCAGAATACAAACACTTTATCTCCAAGTGCCCGTCCTGGAGCCTACCCCTCCAGTCATTGCCCATCCTTCAGGCTCTCCCAAGGAGACAGCACACAAGCCCAGCACCAAGGCCCGCCCCCTTCTATAGCAAGCCTGCAGAAATTGAGGCACAGGGCTCCCCAGTCTGCAGAAGTTTCCTAGTAGGTTCATCGCTTCTTCCTCTTGGCCCAGGTGAGCACTCAATGACCATAGGTGGCTCTCTCTGCTCTGGATGCACAGGCCTGCTTTCAAACAAGACAGTTTCTCTTCATGTGCTCATCTTACACTGACCTCATTATGCGTGGGCCATCTGCATACTAATTGCAATACCTTTTAAACAGTTACGCAATTTCCTTTTCCTGAGGCCTCTTCTGCCCCCTCCCTTCTACCTATAAAGGTTGTATCGTGTGTCTAAATTCAGTTTTTTGCACGTAGATGTCCAGTTGTTCCAGCATCGTTTGTTGAAAAGACTATCTTTGTTCCATTGTATTGCCTTTGCTCATTTGTCAAAGATCAGTTGACTCTATCTGTGGGGGCCTATTTCTAGGCTCTCTATTCTGTTCCATTGATCTTTTTGTCTATTCTTTTGCCAATACCCCACTGTCTTGATTACTGTAGCTTATCTTAAGTCTTGACATGGGGTAGTGTCAGTCCTCCAACTTTGTTCTTCTTCAGTGTTGTGTTGGATATTCTGGGTCTTTTGCCTCTCCATATAAACTTTAGAATCATTTTGTCAACATCCACAAAATAACTGACAGGGATTTTTTTCTTTTTTTTTTGGTGAGGAAGATTGGCCCTGAGCTAACATCTGCTGCCAATCCTCCCCTTTTTGCTTGAGGAAGATTGGCCCTGAGCTAACATCCATGCCATTCTTCCTCTATTTTGTATGTGGGACACCTCCACAGCATGGCTTGATAAGTGGTATGTAGGTCCTCACCCAGGATCTGAACCATGAACGCCAGAGTGCCAAAGCAGAGTATGTGAACTTAACCACTATACCACCAGGCTGACCCATAACTTACTGGGATTTTGATTGGGATTGCATTGAATCCATAGATGAAGTTGGGAAGAACTGGTATCTTGACAATATTGTGTCTTCCTATCCATGTCTCCATTTATTTGACAGAAATACCTTTCATCAGAGTTTTGCAGTTTTCCTTATATAGATCTTGTACGTATTTTGTTAGGTTTATACCTAAATATTTCATTTTGGGGATGATAATAGGCACCTCTTCCATCTCCTCCCCTCTATTTCTATCTATGAAAATCCCACCCATGTGAAATTCAAAGGTAAATCCCAGCTCTGCCACTTGTATGCTGCGTGACCATAAATAAGTGATTTAAGTCCTCTGAGCCTCAGTTTCCTTATGTGTAAGCTGAGAAAAATAATAAGTACAGTCATGCATCACTTAATGATGGGGATATGTTCTGAGAAATGTGTCATTAGTTGATTTCATCATTGTGCAAACATCATAGAGTATACTCGGAACCACCATCATGTATGGCATCCATCATTGACCCAAACATAGTCATGCAGTGTGTGACTATCTCCAAGTACTGTTGTTAGGATTGGTAAGATCAAGGGCAGACTCCATGCCTGTCATACAGCAGGTCCTCTGTTAAATAGTAGCGGTTATTAGGTTGTTGTTTTAATAATATTTCAAATGCCACTTCTTACAGGATACTGCTCCTCACTGCTTCATCTGAAAATCATTTTACCCATTGCATTTTGTATTTTTCTTATTCTCATTTTTATTTTTCTTCCATCATGGTAATGGTCACTGAGGGAACTAAAGGAATAGAGACGGTGTGAAAATAAAAATTGTGAAGTAAAAAAAAATAGTTATTCAACAGTAGTTCGATGATTGAATGAGTAAACCCAGGAGTCAAATGGGCTTCATCTTGTATAGTAACATGACTTCAGAAGGGACTGTTTGAAGCACAGAAGAATAGTGCTGTGATTAATTAATGGTAGCTACTCTGAATGTTGAACCCTGTGTAATGTATTTGCCAATGATGGAATAAACTATAGATCTATAGGATACTATTAACTGGATATGACTGCCAGAGACATTTGGGGAAAACTCTTTTCATAGGTGAGAAAATTACAGTGTATGTTAAGATGTACAGTTGTATAAAATTTTTCTTCCTTTCTTTCATCATTTGACAATTTCTTTAAATACATATAGCTGTGTCCCATAGGAATTAGGATATAGTAAGTTATATAATTCTCAACTACAGTTCCTTTCTGTACCTTGCTGTTTCTTCCTCAGGTGAGACCCCAGAACGTTCTGAAAACTTGGAACCTAAAAAGAAGAAATACATTGCTCCAGGATACAATGAGTGCTTCCAACGTAGTCAAGAAAGACAAGTTAATGTATAAAACCATCAAATAAACACAGTATGTACATTGCTTCTCCAAAAGAGACAGGAGAGGTTACGGAGAAGGGACTCCTGGCCAATACACACCTAATGCCTGCCAGCATTGTAGCCTGGAGAAGTCTAAAGTCTGGGGGCTTCAGCAAGAGTGGACTTGATCAGGAGAGGACTTTATCCAGGATGACTGCTGGTCAAAGGGTGGGGATGAAGAATACCAGTAGGTGGCTTTAGTGGCCTGAGACTTGGTTCCCTTGGAAGTTCAAGAGAGGGATAATGCTGCAAGTAATGTCATCCACACCTTGCCTCCCCAGGTCGGAGCTACTGTCTATGCAACACTCAGAGATTACCAGACACTTTACCTACATTGGCATTTGGTCAACTCAACAACCTTCTGAGGTAGAAAATATTATTTCCATTTTACCTGTAAGAACTGACATTTAGTTAAGTGAATTGCCCAGGACAACGCAGACAGTGGCAGAGCCGAGACTTGCACCCAGGGCTTCTGACTCCAAATTCTTACACTATTTCACACTGTTCAATGGCGTAGGCCCCTCCAGACATGGTGCGGAGTAATTTGAACAAAGTCCTGCTTCGACTCCGAGAATGGAGTAGTAGTTCTCTTAAGCTCTGACCCCCTTTGATGCCTGGGGTTTGTCTCCACAGTTGCTTAGGCCAGGTCTCTGAGAAGACTACCCCTACTGTAACTGCTCCTGATTATCACCCACGAGAGGTCCTGCTTCCTGAGGGAGATGCCCCTGAGGAATATGAAAAGCCCGAAGCCTCATTTTTTGGCAGGCCTTCGCTGGCTCTGGGCAACTAGCTGTCCATGAGGAAGGAGCGCTACAGTGCCTCTAGCCAGCCAGCTCTCACTTGTTGAGTTTCTGTTGGTATGCATCCTCTGCGGGATCCAACCATATTAAATTGCTTCAAGCAGCCTATAAAATAAAGACAATTGCAATGCCATAAGGAATAGCATATTCCCAACCATAAATAAATTAGGGCTCTAATTCCATCAAGGCCTGTGGGTGACATCACACACCGTGAGAGCCGAGCTTGGAAGGGCTATTCACAGCACCACAAATCTGAGATGGAATTACCATCTTAATTTATTTACATCTTCTGGTGGCTAGGTTGCTGTGACAGATGATTTCTGAAAAGTCTGGTCCCTCCAGATTATGACCTCATGTTCTGCTCTCCTCCTCTTCCCCCACCCCCTCTCTCCTATCCCCTTTCCTTTCTTTTTCTCTTTCACACGCCTAGGCATATAGTTCGCTCATTGTATTTTATTTTCTCTGTGGTCTTGGTAAAGCATGGAAGGAGGGAAGCACCTAGCACTAAGAAGAGATGGCAAATTCCAGACACAGAGGAGAGGCCTCCGAGAAGTGGGGGAGGCACAGGAAGAATGAACCTCTCTTGCAACCCTGATTTGTTGCATTGCCCCGGGGCCATTTATCCACGACCTCTCTAGGGACATATAGCCTTTCCTTGCTTAAAATTTCAATTTAATTAAATCCACTAGGTGTGTTCTTGGATGTCAACCATGTCCTAGGCAACGTGGGGCAGTCAGAACCATATGGAACCAAGGACTTTTGAAGGCAGACCGGCTTTCAACAGTCTCTGAGTTCATTCAACTCCTCATTTTACAAATGAGGGACCCAAGGCCCAAAGAAATTAAGTGATTTTTCCGAGATCATGTGGCTAATTAATGGCAGAGCCAGGTCTAGACTGCAGAAAAAGTGAGAAACCTTAGCAACATCCACCAACATCTTACAGCCTAATCGGAGAAATAAGACAGATATCTTCAAAGGGGTTAGCTAATTACCTGACAGAGCATATAATCAGAGCCCAACTGAGGGTTACAAAAACTGAATTAAGGGAAGGAAGGAAGCAATCCCGGCTGGAAGATTGGGGTAGATTTCACGGAGGAAGCAACAGTTGAGTTGGATGCTGAAGGGTAGAAGGGATCTCCCTTGGCAGAGATCAGAAGGGAGGGCTTTACAGGCAGACAAACAGCCCGAGCAGAGGCCTGAGAGCTGGGATGAGCATTGCCTGGACGCAGAAGGTCAGTGGGACCCCACTAGGAGAGAAGGGTCAGTGGCTAAGTATCAGTACTTGATGGAGCCAGAGAACTCCAGACTTAACCCTGAGGTCAGCTGAGGGTACTGGAAGTTCTTGAACAAGAAGCAATAAATGAAAGCATGCTTTAGAGCTTGGCTACACAAAATGTGGTCTAGAGACCACCAGCACCAGCTTTACCCCACCTGGGAGCTTTTCTAGAAAAGCCCAATCTCCATCCCACCCCAGACCTACTGGATTAGAACTGCATTTTCACTAGAACCCCAGGCGACTCACACGTACGTTAACATTTGAGAAGCTCTGCTTTCAGAAACCTGGCCCAGTGTGAACGCTGCTTCTTGGTTGTTCCAGAGTTTTTCCCTGATGCTGCTAGTTTTTTTTCCAGACCAAGGATGACTTAACAAACATTATTATACTCAGAAATGCTTGCAAAGTGAGAGAAGCTAACTAGCAAACTGTTTCCAAATAGAATGAGGTCTTCATCAATAGTAAGTTTAACAATTAATGAAGACGACAAAATTAGATTTTGTGAACACAAACATTTATTCATTTCTGTTCTGCAGGTCTCTTTTTTGTACCACGGACTTTCTTCAGATGATTGGACATTTTCTCAGTCCTTGAAAAGCTCTTGGACTTTAGTATGCAATGGATAAAACAGGCCGTGGTAGGTCTTGCAGGAGGAGGGACCACCCACATAACTCAGGGCAGCTTCCTGGGAGGTGGTAAGACCTCAGCAGGGAAGACTGAGAGAGTCCCTGCCTCCTCCAAGACGCCTGCCCCCTGCCGTCAGACTTCAAGGGAACTCTCAGGCCTGGAGTCTGACTCATGAAGGGTTGGAGGCACTTCCCCTTCTCCAGGCACCACATAAACCCAATCCTGGTGCTGCCTGGGGCCAGGTGGTAGGTGGTGTCAACAATGACTGAATTTCCCACCAGTCCACCTGATGGGAGCTTGGAGTTGGAATTAAGTTGATTTAAAGAAAATATATAAAGTGATTTGTGTGTGCGTGTGTGTGTGTACCAGAGTTTGTAGACCAAGATGAATACTTACTATATTTTCTTTACAAAAAAACAAATTCTCCTCCAAAGGGAGGAGAGTGTGTGCATGTGCTTGAGGTAAGCCACAAGTCAAGTACAAAGAGTCAAGGGAGTCTTTCAACTCTTCAACTTTAGACTGACATTGACAGGGAGCGCAGTGCCCCTCCTTCCACCAAACCACAAAATATGCACCAAGTCTGGGGCATAGCTTCCTCTCCCAGTGACCATCTTGAAGTGCTTGGGGCTCATTTTTAAAGGCAGAAATTCCACCTGGGTCCCCTCTGCAGAAGCTGACACTGCTTTGGTCTTCTGGGGACTGTTGCCCAGTGAGGAACGGACCCTGGGGCCTGTCTGCCTCTTGCTCTGTAGGCCATCTGTGCTGGGGCTCTGCCTGCGAATCTACTCCTCAGATGGGCCCCAGTCATGCCCCTCAGTGAGCTACAGTCTTCACAGCTCTGGGTCCCTATGGCTTCCCCTCCAGTCAAGGGGACTTCCACGATGAGGAAATCCCACAGCCATGGGAAGCTTGCCTCCTCTCTTAATTTTA
This sequence comes from Equus asinus, assembly GCF_041296235.1. Classification (NCBI taxonomy): domain Eukaryota; kingdom Metazoa; phylum Chordata; class Mammalia; order Perissodactyla; family Equidae; genus Equus; species Equus asinus. Next base: position 64,886,803 of record NC_091795.1, read on the forward strand.
TCATTTTAATTGAGATTTAATTCACGTACCACAAAATCTATCCTTTTAAAGTGTACTATTCAATGGTTTTTAGTACATTCATGAGATTGTGCAACTATCACCACTGCAGAAAGAAACTCCATAGCCGTTAGCAGTCACCCCATTCCTTCCTCCCGCCAACCTCTGGCAACCGCTAATCTGTTTTCTGTCTCTATGGATTTGCCTATTCTGGACATTTCATGTAAATGGAATCATACGACATGTGGCCATTTGTGTCTGGCTTCTCTACTCTTTTATCTTGCCACAACAGACTTGTCTCAGTAATTTCTTATGAAGGTCTAGAAGTTACTAGTCTGAGAAAGATGGTAATAGTCCTGGAGCAAATTCTCCTGATAAAAGCCATTGGCTTTTCTCTTCTTGATCGTTCCTCAGGGCAGCTGCTGCAGACCCCACGTCCTTGTTGGGACTCAACTTTACTGAAGGGACAGGTCAAAGCAAGTAAACATATTTCTGTTGAGGGTGTGGGTCCAGTCCTGTGCTTACAACACAGAGCAAGGGCTGGCCACTGCCACAGAGTTAGTTTTGCTCAAACATGTCCCATTTGACCATGGCCATTTCATATCAAATGCTTGAATGGCCCTTCACAATATAAAAAAATGCCTCCTTGGTTGATCATAACTGTAGAAAGAAAGGGTAAAAGACTTGCCCAAGGTCACACAGGTTGGAAGTGGTAGAGGCAGGATTCAAATTCAGGATTTCTGTGCCAGTGCTTTCCCCAACAGCTGCTTCCGTGTTACTCCATGACTCAGACTGCAGTTGTGGTAGACTAGCCTCCAGTCCTTCTCTCCGCCTCAAACTGCGCCCTCTGGAAAAGCACCCTGGGGAAAAGGGGGTCGGCAGTGAGCTGACAAGCACACTTTTCCTTTTCTTTCTCCCCGCTTCCCCCCTCACTGAGCTTCTCTCTTTCTATATCCTGCAGTTGCCCAAGTGGTCATGAACATTGCTAGTGATGCTACTAACATTGAAGCCAAATGCTTTGTTTTCCAACTCTCTGACTGTGATCTTTTTTCTTTTCTTTTCTTTTTTTTTTTTTTTTTGAAGAAGATCAGCCCTGAGCTAACATCTGCTGCCAATCCTCCTCTTTTTGCTGGGGAAGTCTGGACCTGAGCTAACATCTGTGCCAATCTTCCTCTACTTTATATGTTTGATGCCTACCACAGCATGGCGTGCCAAGTGGTGCCATGTCCACACCTGGGATCTGAACCGGCGCACCCCAGGCTGCCGAGAAGTGGAACAAGCACACTTAACCGCTGTGCCATCAGGCCAGCCCCTCTGACTGTGATCTTGAGAAAGTTATTGAACTAATTGTGCCTCAGTTTCTTCATTTTACAAGTGAGGATAATGTTAGTATCTACCTTTTAAGGCTGTTGAGAGGATTGATTGATATGTGTAAAGAGCTTAGAACAGTACCTGACACATAGTAAGCATTCAATAAATAATAGACTGTTTTGTATTGTATATATTTATATTTCTCATGATGTTGATAAATACTCTATTTGTGCATACTATGTTTTTTACAAGAGAAATGTTCACAAATACTGGAGGAAGGGAGGAAAGAAAGGATGAAGAAAAGAAAAAGGATGGAGGGAAAGAACGAAGGAACAAGGAAGGAAGGAATTTACAGTAGCTTCTAAATACAGAACAAAGATTGATCTGTAGCTGTTTTCTTTTAAAATATCTTCATATACACCCCAAGAGAAGGTTCCTGCAGTGCAGAAAAGACAAATTCATTGACGATTTATGAAATTCACTTGAAGTTGCAAACAGAAAGGCTAGGATGTGTCCTTTTGTTGGTCAACGCTATACTAGTGTTGGAGAATCAATACTCAATCCTTTTAAATTCACTGTCACCTCTAAACCTACAGTTACCTTGATTACATCAATTGCCCTTTTATTAGATTCTCGTTTCAGCATCCCGAAGGCCTGGCTTATTTTGTCCTCTGAATTGGCTGGGTATCAAGTTCTCTGTTGGGTCTATCTTCTTTTTCTCTCCTTGTGATCTTCCCACTGAAGGTCAATGTTCTCACTTGTAAAATTCACAGCATTTCCTCACATCAGTGTTAGGACTGCTTTGCTTGCTGATTTCCTTCTCGCTCATCCACCCTCATGTATCTCATGTCAGCAAATGCTCTCAGCATTGTCTGGTGAGGGTGTGTGTTGGGGGAATGGGGAGGCAATGTTATGAGAAGACTGAGATTCCAGACAACTAGGAGGTTCTTTCTCTTGACCATTCCTACATTTACTTGAGTTCTTGGTTCCCAATGTAGCGGCTGGAGACAGCACTGGATGACATCCCTAAATGTACAGACCCAGCCTCAGAACCCTGTCACACCCTCAATACTATTCTGAGAGAAGACACCTGTGTTATGGGTGGCCTTTAAGTAGCCATATTTGGCCTTAATGAGCCCCCCCCTTACCACTTTTCTAGCACTGGAAGAGATGATTGGACCATGGGCAGACACTTAGATCAAGGGCAACCAATCCAAAATATGAGCTGTGGCCATCTGATTCTCTTTCTAAAGGATTTGAACCAAGAAATGCCAAGTGAAGGGTGTAATTAGCAATAAGGCTAAAAAGGTTTTGTGATTCAAGAAGAAACCAGAGAAGCTGTGATAATCTAGTGTGAGCCAAAGTTACATGGGAACAGAAATTATAAGTAACAGAAGCCAGACTCAGAGTTATCAGGAGAATGGAGAAGACACACCAAAAGATGCACAAACACAGTCAGACAGAGTAACCAGGTTGCTCATGGGAAAGAATCCTAAGCCAGCTCTCTCGGTTCTAGACCACTTTCTGGTCCAGGCCATGAGTTTCCTTAAGATAAGTATTCTTTTCTCCTGAGGTAACTTGAGTAAGTCTCTGTTTCTTACAACTACTAGAACCTAAGCAGCACCTTCCTGTTCCTCAGGAGTCTCCTGAGACTGGGAGCCAGGGGTACTGGGGTCCTCCAGGCCACAGGCAGTAGAAGAGACCAGTTCAACTCAAGTCAATGCACTGCGCTTGGAGTCTGGGATCCAAGTTAATCCAACAAGTGTGTAATTCGAGCATCTACCACCATGAGGCCCTGTGCAAGATTTGCAGAGGTAGAGGTGAGTAAGATGGCCCTTGACTTCAAGGAGCTTGTGATCCAGACAGAGTGGGAGGATGTGAGAAATGCACAGAACTAAGTCAATACAAAGCAGAGCAGACATGTGTATCAGAGAGGGGAGAACAAGGCTTTGGTGTTTCAGGGGAGTTGTGGTCACATTAGGATGTGGGGTTCAGGAAAGGCTGCTCAACTTTGCTGGGGATGCAAAGGAAGATATAAGAAATATCACGCAGGTTGCTCTTGCAGAGCTTGGCAACTGATTGGACAGGAGGGGTGAGGAAGATAGGGTGTGACACTGAGATTTCAAGTGATGTTGTCAACATAACAGGGCAGATGTTGGTGTCGGGTTCAGGACACGCTACCCCAAAATATGGCGCACTGGCATATTGAATATCTTAAGCTGAAGGAGTTTGAGGAAACTGCAGAAACAGGAAGGTCACTCTGAACTCCCCACCCCATCCTTCTTCCCTGAAACAGGTCATAAAACTCCTATGTGAAAGGTACCCTCCCTGTAGCAGGAGGAAGGAAGACATTTTATTGCCAGAGAGTTTGGGACTGAGAAATCCATACAAACAAAGTTTGTTAGACTGACACTTATCTTCCTACTTACTACTTCACCATTTACTACTCCCAACTCAAACCCCTCTATCTTGTCAATTCACAAATTATTGTTTCTTTGCCTAAAAGGTTTAAAAGCTTCCTGCTCCAGTCAGTTCTTTGGGTCTTCATTCTCTTGCGAAGGTTCCCATGTACCTGTAAAAATTTAATAAAATTTGTATGCTTTTCTCCTGCTAATCTGTCTTTGTCAGTTTAATTTTCAAAGCTAGCCAGGGACCCTGAGAGGGTCGAAGAAAACTTTACCTCCCCTCTGCTAGAAGTGGGAAGAAGTGGATGAGCTCCACATATGGTTTGTTGAATTTGAGATGCTAGCTAGCAGAGGACATCTGAAAGGAGACAGCCACCAAACCATCTGAAATGTGGGTCTGGGGCTTAGGAGAGAGGGCAGATTGGGAATCTGGAGGAGGGAGTCATCAGCAGAGAAGTGAAACCAAGGAAGAAAATGGAAATACTATGTGGCTGAAGAGAGCTCACCAGGGAGAAGGGAGGAGGGGAAGGAACCATGGAGCTGGCAAGAATGAGGAGGATGTGCGAGTGAACTGAGTGGAGTGGAGTGGAGAGGAACCCAGGGGAGAGAAGAACATCTCAATGAGAAGGGGTGGACAGAGTGCCAGCTGCTGCCCAGGAGTCGGCTGTTGGAATGGTGGAAGGGGAAGGAAGGGAAAAGGGCAATTGTTTGGGGAGGACTTGAGCAGATGGAGTTGGAAGGAATGAGGAAAGAGGAAGGAGGGAGAATACAAAAGGCCCATGTGTAGTCAAGGTCAAACAACTGAACCACAGGGACCAGCAAGCAAGTACCTATTAAACTCATCCTGCACTATGGGGTTTGGGGCAGGGTGTGCGAGCAACGACGCTGATGGGAGGAGTGAATGAGACCCAGAGACAAAGCTCCTGAGCAGTGAGGAAGAGTCCAAGGGGTAATAGGCTGAAAGTTAGTTTCCCTCCAAGATTCAGATGTTCTCTAAATTCATCTCATAGCCACCCCAGTAGACTTCTATTTGAAAATCATTATTATCATTATTCCTGGATTTTCCAACTTTAGGAATAAACCAGGTTCCTTGTTTTAAAAAGAAGGATTCAAATAAGGCAAAAATCTATAAAGTAAAAAGTGAAAATGTGCCATAAATCCTCCCTTCCTAAAGATAAATACCATACATTTTTTCCGGAACAGTATATGCACACGAAAACACAATTAGCTCTTTCAAGAAAAAAAAAGATCAAAGTATACACACTGACGGGCAAGTTGTTTTTTAATGAGTATATTGTGCACTTTTCCCAGATGGGTACATATAGATCAACTTCATCTTTTTTCAATAATCACACAGTGTTCCATTGTGTGGATACCAGATTAGTGTAGTTAATTTAACTAATTCCCTATTGATACAGGCTTTCCAACTTTATGCTATGATAATTAATGTAATGAGTACATCTATGTCTCTCACAGTTGTGTGAGTATTTCTATAGGATATATTCCTATATGTAGAATTTTTGGTTCAAAGAGTATAGACATCCTAATTTTTATAGAAAATGCCAAATTGCTCTCCAAAAATGTTGTGCCAATTTACTCTTCCATCCCCAGCCTAGAAGTGTCTATTTTCCCCACACATTTGCCACACTGGGTATTAGCAGTATTTGTCGTCTTTCCTACTCTGATAAGAAAATTAAAAAGCTGACATTATTTTAATTTGCCTTATTTATTATTGGAAAGTCTGAGCATCTTTTCATATGATTTGAACATTTGTAATTTACCTTCTATTAATTTATTCTGTGAATTTCTATAAATTTTCCCAATTTTTCAAATGAGTTAATGGATTATATTCCACTCATTAGAAGACAAGATTTTAAAAGCGGTATACAGAAATCTGTGCTATGAAACATTTCTAAATTATTTATCATATCCAGAGAGCCACACGATCTCCAATAGCTGAGTCCTTCCTGGATCCTCATGGTGGCAAGGAGGATAGCTAATGCAGTAGAAACAGTTAATATCATTTAAAAGATTGACCTTGAACATTAGAGACATCAACAATAAGAAAGTTTTCCAATAATACATTACCTCCAATTCAAGGAAGGAGAAGTTCAATGTGAACACCAGCTTGTGACACAGAAGCAAATGAGACAATGATACAAATCAGGACAGATCCTGCCTTGGACAGCCCCTTCTTAGGGGTTATACCAACATGGAGCTTGGAGGAGGTGCCACTAAATGTCTGAGCGCAGCTGCCTTCATGCATGTCCATGCTAAGTAATTTACTCTTTCCAGTGGTGTGCTTAACGGTTTAATAAACTGTGTATCTGATCTATTCCATTTTGTGAATTTGAGTCTTCTCAATTAATCCTTTGTTGTTCTCATATAGTCCCAAGAATTCTTTCCTGTTTTATTAAGGGATGACACCTGGACTAGGGCAGAAACATGGATGTGAATTAGGGGGCATGCGGGTAGAGGAGTGAGGCAGGAGTAGAGATAACCAACCAACAGTTGTTGTCACCATGTGATGCCCAGAGCGGACAGAAAGAATGCCTCAGATGATCCCAGAGCAGCAGCTACTCCCGTGTGAGGCACCACCATTGACACAAGCAAGAAGAGGGATCATGGTCTAACTCCCATGGTGCCCAGGACCAGGCACTTGATAAATATTTGTTACAGTGATATTTTGATTGAGTTCACCATCAAAGTCCCCCAAGGAATCAAGAAGGAATTAAAATTTTAAACTAGCCTTATAACTTAATTGCCAAAGCCAAGCGTACATGGCTTCATTTTTTCTTTGTTCTTAGGCAACATTTATCCCCAGGGGACATTTTTTTCTTCTACCGAAGTTCAATTTCTTCCTCACCCAATGCACACTTGCTTCTCTCCCTCTGACAGGTTGTGTGAAACCAAAGGTATTCCTGACCGCTGCTCTGTTTTGCCATGGCTAATGGCTCCATCCTTCTGAAGCACCAGCTGGCTGGGGAGCGCTCTCTGGCAACTGATTAGTCCACAGCCCTGCCTCGCTGGTTCTGCAGCTTTCTCCAATGCCGATGACTGAAAACATGCCTTTCCCAATGAGGAAAATATGTCATATTTAGTTCCCAAGTTATGTTTCATGTTTACAACGGTCTTCTCATCATCGTTAGTTGGATTAAATTTAGTGATTACAAAGATTTTTGTTTTTATCAATAATACCCTTGATCTTGAAAAACAAGAGCAATTTAAACAGACCCAGATGCCCTAAACTCCAGCACATGTTTGTTGTATTTTTTTTTTAATCGCATTGTATTTGAGGCTGTCATTTAAATCAATTAAATATGAACGTTATTCCTATGGCCACGTTTCCCTGGCTTCTCACACTAAACCTTTGCTGTTTTTAGTTATTCGATTGCAGAACCTTCGAAGAAAAATGTTTACTGTTATCCCCCACACTCTTGTGAAATAGGTATGTCCCCCTGCCAAAGCCCATGCAGGAGCTGAAACGTAATCCCAGAGAAAAATCACCCTGGCCCAGCCAAGTCATTGGATTCTAAGTCGCTGCTGTCTGTTTATCCCCTTTCAGGAAAAGTTTTTTCCCCTTTAAAATGGGTCATTTATTTTCGTTATTATCACTACAATTATCAGTGACTCTTTCTGTCAATGTAATTCAACCAAGACTTAGTAAATATCCACTGACTCTCTGTAAACATTTCCTCCATCTGTAAATCAAAGCAACTTCAGCGATTTTGGTCATGAGACAGTGAATTCTAGGGGCAGAGAGGAGAGAAGATGGGGAAGGAAGGCATGAAATAATAAAATATCAGGCTGTGTGTATAAAGCAAAGAGAACATGGCTTGGCATCATGAGACATGAATTGAATCCTGACCTTAGCATCAATCAGTGACCTTGGGCCTGTCATTTAACCTCATTTGAATTTTAGTTTTCTCAACTGTGAAATAAGCATATGCCTAAAAACCTTTGTGAGGAAACACCCCTCCAGACATGGTGGATAACGCTTGTGCAGACACTCCCACAACAGTGGACCTGCACAGGGCCAGAGACGTTCCTGTTTGTGGGAGATGGGGCCTTCTCTGAGGAACCAAGGTCCTTCCTGGGTCCCTCAGGTCTTACAGGTGAAGGGAGAGCCTGAGGAGATATGGCCAGAACCAGGAGGGGCCAAGATGTGTAGGAGGGCCCTCCTGGATGAGGATGGGGATCTGGTACTAAGAAGGAAAGCCAGCAAGGGACCAGCAGAGGTGTCCCAACCTTTGGAGAGAGAATGAAGAAATAAATCTCACCTTGGGACCCTCCTGGGAATGAGATTGAAATGAGGGCTGAAAGTCCCTGTCCTCTTGAAGCCAGCCTGGCTTTTACTCTTATTTGGGGGGTTTATTTCCCTTTTGTCCTGCCTTAAGATTTACAGAAGCCTTTTGAGAAATTCCAGCTGTCACAGCCGAGCTAAGGAAAAAGAAAAAGGGCTTGTGCCCCGTTGGGCTGGGGCATTAAAAGAGCAGCCCCTGCTCCTGGGGCCAACAAGGCAGGAGCAGTGGGGATCAGGGTGGGAGAGCCCCAGGGATGACGCGCTGGCAGACCAGGACCTCTTGGTCCCAATTCTTCCTCCCACCTCGGAAATCTCTTTCCAGAGCTAAATCCATTTGGAGTTTTATTTTATTACAAGAGGCAGAATTCTCTCACACTCTTTCCAGGTCTCACACCCCAGTCACCCCAGTCCCTGATACACCAGTTGGCTAACAATCCCTCCCCCACACTCGGTTGGGGTCAAACACTCTGTTTCCAGCAATGGTGAAGGGTTACATGGAGCCATCCACACTCTTTCTCAGACCACTGGATGACCCACTGCACATACTGGCTGGCTAACATAAGGGTGCAGCCTTTCGCCTGGAAAAGTATTTCTCTGGCTTCTATGCTCAAAGGTTGACCTCATCTCAGACTTGGCTCCAACCAACAGAGTGAACCAGCCCATGTGACTCCCCTTTGTGATGTAAAGAGCTGGATAATCATGAATGGACACCAAGGCTAGGACCCTGTTCTAGAAATTAATTTGCTGTCAGGGGTCAAGTGCCTTCCGTTGAATGTCAGAAGGCCACTTAAAGATCAGTGTAACCCTCTTTGTCATCTGTGTTTGTTATCTATGTGCTACACCAAGCATGGTAAATGCGAACTCAGTTCCAGGCAGACTGCTTCCAACTCTTCAAGCTCAAATTGTAATAATAACAGCAGCTAATGGGGTTGCATTCTTTTTTCCAGAACATAATATATGCCAGACATAGATTATCCATAAAATCCTCACAATAAATCTATGCATTTGGTCTTATTTTCCTCATTTTCATAAGGAAACTGACATTCAGAGTAAGCAATCTGCCCAAAGTCACACAGCTGGTGAGTGGGGAAGGCAAGACGCAGACGTAGGCTTGGCCTCTTCCCCGCTGAGCCACACTGTAATAGCGGCTGGAATTCGTTTCTTGTGGTCACTGGTACCAGACACCAACAGTGGCTGGCTAAATAAATGAGTAAATAAATAAATAAGGGGGTAAGGAGAGGGCTTAGCATTTACTGGAAGATTTCTAGAAGCGCTCTCAGAATCGGGGAAGGAATCAGGACAGCGGGCAGTCTGAGCAGCAGGATTTGTGGCCCTTCTCCCCAGGGGCTCTTGGTGCCAACTCTCATCTTTGGTGGTTCAAAGGTACAAAACTAGAAAAAAGAAGTCAGGCTCTCCCAGCTTGGTCAGGTGCGCATCCTGGACAAATCAGCTCCAGCTAGAAGGCCAGGGGCAGGAGCTGACACAGGATGCTGGGAAGAGGTCTAGGTAAGACGTTCCCAGAGAAGGAGAGTGGTTGTGAGCCAGGAAGCTGCTTTCCTGCTTCCAAGAAGGTCAGTGATGATATCAGAAGGGGTGACTACGAGGGGCCACGAAATCTTCCTCCTTATAGGGACTCAGAAAACACATGAAAGTCTTACCTGAACTCCTGGCTGGCATTCAAATGGGATCCAGTCTCACCAGGCAGGTTCCCTCAACCCCCAGTCCTGCCCTCGCCTGACAAGGCTGCTGTCAGTGCCTTTCTCACCTGGGTCCCCCCGCCCAGCTCACCCTCTCCACGTCCTCTCCAGCAACCATATCTTCCCATCCTTCAAGCTATGTCCCACATCCTCCAAGAAGCCTTTCTTCTCCCCCTGCCCTCGCTGCCTCCACGCTCCTTCATCCTATGAACACCAATTGCACTCAATCTGTACCTCACATTTACTGCTTTAACCTTAGTCTGTACTATTTGCTTTCTTTTTCTTAGTCTTCTCTATGCCAACTAGAATAGGCTTTCTGAGAACAGAAACCTTATTTTCTCGATCTCTTATATTCTTCTTACATAACCTAGTATTAGGCTGAACATGATTTTTAAAAAGCCCCACAACATAACAACTGTCTTTACATAGCCTTTTCAAAAGGCTTTTGTGTGTGTGTGTGTATTATTTCTTTAGCTCTTCACAATAACTCTGCAAATTAGGAAATGAAGATAATATACTCCCAACTCTGCCACATGATGTGTGGGGCCTCAGCTGGAGGCTGAAGTCATCCGGCAGTTGACGTTGGCTGTCAGCTGCGACTCAGCTGGGGCTGTTGGCCAGAGCACCTGCCCACGGCTTGGACTTCCTCACAGCATGGCAGCCTTGGGGGAGCTGAACTTCTTAGAGGGTGGTTCAAGTCTCCAGAGGTGAATGTCCCAGAAGAACCAGGCAAAAGCTGTGTGTCCTTTTCTGACCTAGTCTCTGAAGTCCCGCAGTGTTGCTGTCTACTGCATTCTATTGGTTATGAGTGAGTCACTAAGGCTGGCCCAGATTCAAGAGTAAGGGACATAGACCCCTACCTCTCAAGGGCAAGAGTGTCAGAGAATTTGCCCAACATGTTTTACAATTGCCACAATCCCCCCCGGACAGAAAGAAAACCTGATGCTTAGAAAGGGTAAGTGGGCTTGCCTAAGGTCATGCAGCTGAACGGAAAACAGCACAGTCAAAGGCATCCCGGCTCCCTGCAGGTGGGTTCTCCTACCCGGCCCTGCTGGGTGACACATTAATGGATTATGTATGAGGGAAGGTGGCAGCAGGGCCCAGAAGGAGAGAGAAGGAGAAAGGTCCAGTGGTTTCTCTGGACCCTTCCTGGTCTATGTCTTCTCTGCACCGGTGGGCTCCTTGGACCCCTGACCATTTTGGACTCTCCCGGTTTGAGAGGTGCCCACTTTCTCTATGCTGAGACATAACTCTCTTTGATAGCTGGGAAATAAAGAAAATGAGGACATCAGTGCAAGATATGTGTGTTGTATATTGATCAAGATATAGACAGAAGATCTGTCTGTGGCCTATTTCAGGGGACCAGCTATACAATCATGCAAAAGGGACTGGGGCTGAAGTCCCACCTGGAGCTGGAACTGGAGTCTGGGGCTGGTGCTGGAGGCTACGTGCTGGGGGCTGGAGGCTGAGAGCTGGGGACTAAGACTGGAAGCTGGAGGCTGGGGCCCAAGAGTCGGGGGGGTCTTTGCTCCACTTTCCAATATGATCTGATACTGAACCCAAAGCCTGCATGCCTATTCACACATCTGTTCTGCACTTGCCTGCAATCACTTAAGTTTTATTATTGGACTTGTCACCATATTAATGTAGCTGTACATTTAAATTGATTGTAATTGTAAGTTTCCTGAAAAACCTTGGGGTTTTTGCAAGTATTAATTAACTGATGCATTTACATTAAAAACAATTATGTAACCACAGACCTGCCTTCCGTGCTCTCCACGTCAAAAAGAGGATTTTGTATAATGCATAAGATATGTGGATTAATATTTCACAATTAAGGTCAATTTCCATTTGGAAAGGAAAGATAATTAACTGACTCTCACCTGTAATCTCCTGACATGTTTCAATTAAGAATACAGTTCTTTATAAACTTTGTAATCTGGACACTCAGAGAACATGTTAATGAAGCTATGGATAAATAAAATCATTAACAAAATGAATCAGGACCCCTGGCTGCAAAGCTGAGGTGGCGTCTGTTTTCGTGTTAAGCCAATGAGGCTAGAATTTGGGAAAGCTATGCAAAGGCACAGCTGGGAGCCTAAGTAGCAGAGAAATAAAAAATGTGGACTTCTCTGGCCTGCCCCTGAGGTGAAGCCCTCCCCGCAAAAGCGGGGCTAGGTGCAAGGGCTTTTCATTCTTCCTCTGCAGCTTCCTAGCTGTGTGACTCTGGGTGAGATACTCGATCTCTCTGTGTCTCCGTTTCCTCGTTTATTAAATGAGAATAAGTTGTATCAGTCTCACATTGCTATTAGAATTGTACATGAACTAATATATGTAACGTGCTTAGCACTACGGCTGGTGTTAGTGAGGCCTTAATAAAAGGAGGATGCTGTTCACTGAGTTCAGGAGGGGAGGTTGAGACAGGGAGGTGGGGAATCTGGCTGTGGAGCCTTGGGCAAGCCCCTTCCCCTTTCGGGCCCTCCAGCCCTATCTGTGGACAAAGCTACCTGGGCCCTCTCCTTCCCAGTGGCCCTCCCTGACCTCTCCCCTACTGTGATGGAGTAAGATGCCAGCTGCCCCGCCCACCACTCCCTCACATGTGCTGGGAGCTCACCTAAGACCTCATACCCACCAGGTTAAGGGGTGGAGACTCCTGAAAGCCAAGAATCTCATCCATTTAAGGTCTGCCCAACATCATGGCAAAAGAGCACAGAAATCCCACAGCCCACACCCCACAGCCATCTTTGTGACTAGGCTCTGCCTCCATTCCCCGCTTGGAGAAACCTTCACCATAAACCCCAGAGATCCCATGTTTTTGCAGACCCTAAGTCCCTCAGGGGCTGTTAAACTCCCCAAACAACAGACCAGACCCCTTGAGAGCCATTTACAGTCACCCAACAACATTAACTTCTAGATGTGTGTAGGCGGCAAGATGGGGGAAGAAAACGCGGCCTTGGCTTGGGCCCCACCACCTCCCAACACCAAGTCACTAAATGAACTGGGCCTGTTCAGCCTCTCCAGCCTTAGTGTCCTCATCAGTAATTGGGGGGCTGATTAGAGGATCTCCAAGGTCCCTTGTGCTCCCCAGTTCTATATAATTTTTTCTTTCTCATCTCCTCCAGATTCTTTTATTTTACTATTTTTACAAAGTCAAAGACTTGACAGAGGTGTTAGACATTCTTTTTCTTTTTAATAATTTTTGTGTGTGTTTGTGTGAGGAAGACTGGGCCTGAGCTAACATCTATTGCCAACCTTCCTCTTTTTGCTTGAGGAAGATTATTGCTGAGCTAACATCTGTGCCAGTCTTCCTCTATTTTGTATGTGGGACGTGGCCACAGCATGGCTTCATGAGTGGTGCGTAGGTCCGTGCCCAGGATCCGAACCTTCAAACCCTGGGCCACCAAAGCGGAGAGCATGAACTTAACCACTATGCCACCAGGCCAGCCCCAACATTCCTTTTCTGAAAAGAAGACATTTCCCTCCTTTGAACTGGGGCTTTGATGTCTCTGGTAATGGGGTGGGCTCCTTTCCCTGACCCATCCACCCCACATGGCTGTCGGGTCTCTCTGTGAGATGATCTCTCATTGAGTTTCCATATGGTAGACAGTAGGATGGTGCTCAGGATCCAGCCAAGGAGGCTGGGAGGCCGGACCAGCCCTCCGCTTGTGAGGTTGCCAGACCAGCAGTGACTCACAAACACGAGACACAAAGGACAGTACCCCATGGACCCACCACCCTTCAGTGGGTGGTGACTGACACGGAGGAGGGAGGCCTTCGGCCACACTGGGTTACTCTAGTCCATTCCTCTTTCCAAGACACTTTTGCCTCTATACTCTCAGCAGAAGGCAGAGCTGTTAGAAAAAGCAACTGTGGTCGGCTAAGTTCTCATCATTGCAGGGAGAGCTCCCCCTGCACACAAGTCACTCCATTCTCCCCTCCTGGGATCCATCCACTCATTTTCCTGCCTGACACCAGCAGCTGCCGACACCCAGCAGGATGGCAGGAGTGCTTGGGATTTAAGGGCAAAGCTCCAAGGGCTGGCCTCCCCAAGCCCACCCCAACATGCATCCTCACATGGTCCCCCAAAGGCAGCTGTTTCATAAATTCCCTGGCTCCAAGGAGACTGTAGGGCGGTAAAGAGATGACAGGGAAGGCAGAGGGCTGCAGGGACAAGAGCTTCTGACTGTGAGCCATGAGTCCTGGATTCTTTTGTCCATCCATCCAACAAATGTTTACTGTGTGCCAATCAAGTGCCAGGCACTCTTCTAGGCACTGGGGATACAGACAAATAAGAGCCCTGCCCTCAAGGAGCTTACTTTCTAGTAGGCAGAGAGAGACAGTAAAAAAAAAAAAAAAAGTAAATAAAGCACAGAATATGGAGAAAAATAAAACAAGGAAGGTCCCTGGGGGTTGGGGTGGGGGGTGGGGGTGCAATTTTCAATGGGCAATCAGGAACAGTTTCACTGAGAAAGTAACGTTGGAGCAACGATCCAACACAGGTGTGCTTCCAGTCCTGACTCACCACAGCCTCCCTGGAGGAGCTGGCAGAGTCCCTTTCCTTCTCTGGGTTTTCCTGGAAAATAATCAAATAAGTGAGCGAACCTAAATCAGTAACTTGCAAACATTTTTTCCTCCGCGGCAGACCCCTTTAGTCAGATGAAGAATTACCCAGATTAGGGTTTCCCAAGGGAAGACAGGACATTCAGTTCAATGTGAAATTCAAGTAAACAACGAATCATTTTTAACATAGGCATATGCCAAATATTGCACGAAACATACTTATACTAAAAAGTATTTGTGGCTTATCTGAAATTCAAATTTAATGGGGTGTCTGTCTTTTTATTTGCTAAGCCTGGCAGCCCTGGTATGGGTCCCACAGGAGTGGGAGCAGGGGAAGCACTTCTCAGAGCTCTGCAGCTCTTCCACCCAGCAGCGTCTCTGAGCCTCACTGGGGATTGTACTGCCGCCTCTCTGAGATCCTAGAGTTCCTGGCCTGGGATTTACCCCGGCTGAGCTCTGGAATGTGATCACTCATTCTTCCCATGGGGCCCCATCGCTATGTCTCTGCCACAACTTCCAGCCCTCCCACGGAGAAACTGAGGCTCAGAGAGGCTGCCTTCTCATCCCCCCAGCTTTCTGGAGGTCAACTTCTGGTCCACTTATCCCAGATGGTCCCACCGCCCCACAGGGCCAGGAAGATGCTGATGGAGAGTGTTACTGAGTCCGGGAAAAGGGCCCAGGAAGGCTTGGTGGTTTTCTTCCCAGAAGTTTGCTCATTCCTGGGCTGGGGAGCTGAGCTGAGTTTGGCCCAGAAACTCATTCACCCTCGTTTGTCTTGGAAGGGCTGGCCTTGGGCTATCCCACCCAGTGAGAGTTTAATTGGAAAAAAGGGTGACATTTTTAATGAAAAGCAAAAGCAACCCTCAAGTCTAGATAAAGAGCAGAAACGGGAATGGCAAAATATCTGAAAGCCTGGCAGGTATTGGAAACGGTCTTTTAACGGCAGGAGGTAGAAGCAAAGCCATCAGCTTCCGCAGAGCCTGCAGCTCTGGAACGTGCTGTGAGCAGCTGGGGCTCCTCACGGGCAGCAAGCGCTTCTTCTCCCCCTGGGGCAAAATCAGTAGCCCAAAGAGTCTGCTCTCAATTACCTGCCTGTGGCTTATCTGAGGTGGGATAATTTCAGAGTGAGGAGAGGGGGACTGGGGACAGAGGGGAAGGGTGAAAGGGGCCCTGACGAGCAGCAGGGTAGAGGTGGAAGAAACCACGGCATGTGTCTGTGTCCGTTCCTATTACTGTTGCTGCGTAACAAAGCACCCCCAAAACATGGTGGCTTCAAACAGCCATTTACTTTCATTTCTCACGGTTTCTGTGGGTTGACCAGGCTCAGCAGGGCTCCCTTTGAGTCCCTTGTGCAGTGGCATTCAGATGGCAGCAGGAGCTGCAGTCATCTGCAGCCTTGACCAGCTTGGGCATCCAAAAGTACTTCTTCATGCACAAGTCTGGTGCCGGGGCTGGATGGTAGGACCAGCTTGGGCATGGCCTCCACACATTCTCGCTAGGGGGCTAGCCTGGGCTCCTTCACAACATGGCAGCCTCACAGTAGAGGACTTCTCACACAGTGGCAGCTTCCCCCAGATCCGTGTTTACAGAGTCCATGACATAAGCGCAAGTCTTCCCATGACCTGACCTCAGAAGTCACCCAGTGTTACTTCCACCACCCTAATGATTAAAAGGGCCAGCCCAGACAGTGCTGGAGAGACTACATAGGGTGTGAATTTGGGGAGGCGGGGTTCACGGGTCACCATTTTAGGAGAACTAACTACTCTAGTGTCCTTGCTGTGCAGCTGGGGCTGGGGTGGGACAACACCCGCTGGGGGGTTGCGGGAGAGTTGCCCATCAGTCCAACTTCTAGGCAGAGCAGAAGCCAAAGTGACAAGGACAGCCACTTTATTCATTGGTGCAAACGACACCCTCCAAACCTCAGAGGGTAGGGCTATGTGGTGCAAAGAATCAAGAAACCTGGATCCTTCTACTGGCTCTGGCTTTTTCTGGCTGTGTGTCTTTGGGAAAGTCCCCAGACTTCTCTGGGCACTGGTTTGCTCATCTTAAAATGGAGGCACTTGGATGAAATCAAAGTTTCCTCTTACCTCTGAGTTAAGAAATGTAACATGTTCTATGAGTTCATCACAGAGCCCAAATCTCTCTCAAGAGGCAAGAGGACACAGCCGCGAAGCCATTCTCAGAAGCAGACATGAAAAGTAGAGGTGCCAAGTTACCAGTCACCAATCTTCCCACCTTTCTATAGTGACAAAATCCATGTGGCTAATTGGTATGTCCAATGCAGGGGACCCTGCACTTCCCTTCCTGACTGCATGTGTGTGTGCTTGTGCGTGTGTGCTTGTGCATATCTATACATGTGTGTGTACTTGTGCATGTGTGGTGCTTTTGGGGCGTGTAAATGTCAGGCAAGTGTCCCACTGCACGTTGTGTTTCTGCGCAAGAGAAGACTGCCAAATGGGTAGTTTATACTGGAAACTGCCCGGAATATCTCACTATTTATATAACTACGCGTTGTATGGTCTTTTAATTTAGCCCTCATTCCAAATGCATGACACGGCCTTTTGACACCTTGAAGAAATGTTCCTCAGATGGCAGGCTGGGCACCGCAGCTCCAGGCCGCAAAAGGAAAACACACAGCCCTGAAAATTGAAAGTGATTTAGGTCCTCTTAGGAAATGCCTTGCTTCAGGCTACTTGATGTGGTCATTTATTAAGTGACTTAATCAAGAAAGTAACGCCGTCTCAGAGCAATTAAGTCCCTTTCTGGGCACTCCTGGATCCTCCTAATTACCAGGGGGATAATGCGTTCATAACGTGACTATCAGAAGAGAACCAATTCCTAGGGCCGAGGGCTGGTTAGCTGCTCAGCTAGGGGAACCCCGTGTCGCTGAGAAATGTACCCTAAATCGCTGACTCTGGGGAAATTTCCCTGTGACTGAATTCAAGCAGTTTTTAACACGGTTTCACTTGCCCAACAGCAAGACCAGTTATGGTTATAGAATCAGAGCCTGAGTCTGAAGAATCTCAAAGCTCTCCTAGCCCAAGCTTGTTATCTCTCTGCCAAGAAAACAAACAGAGAGAATGCTAATGCCCAAGGCCACACACCTTGTCTCTGCAGATCTGGGATTAGCACCCAGGTCTCCTTTCTCACAGTTCAAGGCACTTGGCTAAACTAGAGGAGAAAGCGACTCTTTGAGGCTCTGTTGGAATACTGAGGGGACATTCTGGACCCTCCAGATAACCAGCTGTTGCTCCAGCAATGAGCAGGGTCAAATGGACTCACTACTCAAGGAAAAGCATCCTATGCAAGGTGTGAATGGCTAAGCGAATGCTCAGCAAGAGAATGTATTCAAAAATATTTATTGAGGGGGGCGGGCCCCGTGGCCGAGTGGTTAAGTTCGCACGCTCTGCTGCAGGCGGCCCAGTGTTTCGTTGGTTCAAATCCTGGGTGCGGACATGGCACTGCTCATCAAACCACGCTGAGGCAGCGTACCACGTGCCACAACTGAAAAAAGGACCCACAATGAAGAATATACAACTATGTACCGGGGGGCTTTGGGGAGAAAAAGGAAAAAATAAAATCTTAGAAAAAAAAAACAACTTGACCTTTAAAAAATATATATATTTATTGAGGGCCTACTATATGCCAGGAACTATGCTAGAAACCAGGAATACAGTAGAGAATACAATCTCTGGCCCAGTGAGGGAGCTTACATTGGAGTGGGTGAGAGGAAAGCGGAAGATAAGGGAATGAGCAGATGGAAAAATGGATGGATGGGTAATTAATGGATGGAGGGACAAGAAGTGAATGGATGGATGGATGGTTGCTACATTTAGAAAGATAGGAGAGCAATAACTCAGGAATAAGGTAGGGCCTGGACTTAGAAACCTGGAAACCTGCCCCTCCCAGCAAGCCAGCAACAGAGCCAGAGCCAACTCTCCTGCTCAAAACGACCATGGACATCCAGTCCTCCACCATCTATACTCTACCTCCCATAGCCTATGCTGCTCCAATATTTGCTTTTCACTTCAATCCTAGTTAATTTCATCACAGTGCCCCCCACCCCCAAACCAAAACCCCTCTGCTCCCATGCTCCAGCTAACACTCCTTCCTGGAATGCCCTCCCCTGTGCCTTCTGCCTCTTCACCAAGTCCCGCTCCCTCCATTCAGCATCCCCACTCACTCCAGGCCTCTCCTCCTGGCCTGCCTTTGGCACATGCCTAAGTTCTTCTGGGAGGTGTGCTGTATCCAGTGGCTAGACTTGTCTCTCTCACCCCCATCTAAACTGTCAGGTCCTCAAGGACAGGAACTGCTTCTCCTTCAAGGTCTCCACAGACTCGAGCATGAGGCTGGGCACATAAGAGATGATCAATAGAGACTTTAGGAATAACACAGACTCTGGACAAAGTAAATGGAAAGGGACCCCGGGACAACTGCCTAGCTTGAGCTCCCCATAGGAAACTCTGAAACCTGGGCTTTCCTCCTAAAACCTGCTTCACCCAGCCCCACCCCCTCTCCCCTGCAGTGCTTTCCTGGAGGCATCCCCTCTGAATCAGAACTGGGTTGAGGCCCAGCATGTCGGGCAGGGATTGGGAGAGGGCCCACGGACTGTTTCACAACAAAAACCCTTCGGAGCTGACCAGTGACTCAGCATCTTGGATCCCGAATGAAAAAAAGCTGTTTTCATCCTGGCATGCAGGAAGCCCAGAGGGTCCAGCTGACTTTGTGAAGCCACCATGCCAGGCTCAGCATCCAGCCATGTCAAATCTGGGCACCTGAAGCATGAACTGCTCTGCCAACCTCCTAACCAGTCAGGAATGGAGAAAGAGCACCTCCTGTTGATGGGCTTCACCACCCCATTTTATAGATGGGAAAGTTGAGGCCTACACATAGCAAAACCCTTTAGGGTTCCCCAGGTTGTTCCTCTTTCTCCTCGATGTCTGGGCATGGCCTCTCCAAGCAGGCAAAACGTGAAGAATTAACTCTTCTTCAAAACAGCTGCAACCTGACTGAAAGAAGAACCCTAAATACACATTGATTTCACAAGGATCCTTAACCAATTTTTGTGCCTTTGGCATCTGATGAATCCTACACACTCCTTCTCAGAATAATATTTTCTAATGCATAAAATAAAATACTTATAATTGCAAAGAAAACCACTTATGTTGAAATAAAGTTGTAAAAACAATTTTTAAAAGTGATATAATAACATATGTGCTTCCTGATTAACATTATACATTACAAGCTTTAGCAGTTGGTCTAATAAGTATCATAATTTCAAAGTAGTGATGAGCCTAAGCATTTCAAGATGTCTGCATCAACTCTAACGTGATACGAAAATATCTGTGGTTTCTGCTGGTGAGGAAGTCATAGGTATTGCCTAATTCTCCCATGGTTGATGCCTACATTCTTGAAGGCACTGCTAAATTTCAGTTCAAGGTTGGTGAAAATAAAAATGCAGTTTTTTCCCATCCAAGTTCACAGACATCTTGAATGCTGTCCACTGGACCCCTTAGTTAACATTTTCACAAAGTGACTGACTACTTAATGGTGAGATCGCAGGCAAAAGCCTGACATCCTCCTACCTGAAACTTAGTGCCTGGCACACTTCCAGACACCCAAGTGTGCTGAATTGAATCAAACACTTTTCAGCCCTTCCGCCATGGGCGGGAGTGGACAGCACACTTTGCCTGCTTCTCCGTCCAGCTCGTTCCTGAAAGCCTGGGGCTCTTCATAGAGGGGCTTTATTTTCATCTGAGTATGTCTGGAAGCGGAGGGAGGTGTTAGATAACACCTGTGACCGCTGAAGGGAAACCTGTGCAGCGGCAGGAAACGTTCAAGAACAGTTCATCCTTATGAAAATATCCTCCCTCTGACACCAGCCAGCTCAGGAGACGCGGGAGGAGGCAGTCGGAAATGAATCTCCATTCCAGCATGAGCCAATGCTTTCAAGGAGGCGGTTTCCCCCCTACCCGGGCCATCGCTGAAATACAACACCAGTAGGTGGTGTTGCACTGGCTTGTCCTTGCATCCCAGCTCAGGTTGCCCCGGGGCCTGCCTGGAAGAGGCACCGAGGGCCCTGGTCCTGCAGCGGCGCTCAGTCGTGCCTGCATCGATTAGCCCGCCTGGCATCGGGCCAACCTTTCATCCCCTCCTTCTCCCTTTTGCTCCGGCCGAATCGTGGTCAGAGTGTTCAACACTAACCAAACAGTTATACAGTGAATTGCTCAGAGTAGCAATACAGGACAGTGGTTACATGGCCAGACTCTGCAAGCAGTCCTTGTTCAACTCCCTCCTCCGCCACTTCACAAATTTAACCTCCGTTCACCCCAGGTACCCACTTTACCCTCTGTAAAATGGGCCTAATAATGTTATCCACCTCAGAGTTGTCAGGGGAGTCAGTGAAATCCTGCTTCTAAAGCCCCTTGCTCAGTGTTACACATGGCAAGCATTCAATAAAACATAGTTATCATTTATAAATTAATAAAAGCCTTTTTTTGAGCTTATGCTGGGACAAGGCACCATGCAGGGTGCTGGGCCATTTCCATGTTCATTAAAGATTGCAAGGGCGGCAAGGAAAAATTACTTAATCCAGTTAATTTTGAACAGCTATAGAAAAGGAAACATATTTGGTGTCTGGGAAATTGACCATATTGACTAAAGGCTTAAAATGGTGTCCGTCCTTGATGAGAAGGGAGATGCTAGTGCTGTGGGATCGGGGCATGAGTGCAAAGAGTCCTCCATCCACTCTTGTGCTTGTCAGGCTCAAGGCTGTGAAGGGAGACAAAAGCCCTGTCCTTGACCCCAAAGGGGTGCTAGAATTCCAAGGAAGCAGGAGGCCTCCAGCATTTGTGACCCAGGAGGCCCTTACAGCCTGCACACAGCACAGATTGAGGGACGAGCTCAGGGCTGGGGAGTGCCATCTGTGAATCCCTGAAATCGAATGCCACCTTTTGTGTATACGTGTGTATGAGCATTTTCTTGGAGACATGATTTTCTTCACATTTCCAGTGGGTCTCTGACTCTCAAAGTTAAGAACCCCTGCTCTTCAGATTAGCTTCATCCCATCTTGCATGTTTCTCAGTCTCCACTGTGAGCACCAGTCCTTCCTCTGTGACAAGACTGCAGTTGCCATCCATGGCTGTCACCCGAAAGGGCCAAGTGAATGTGCATTGGTGAATTCTGCCTATTTCTACATCTTTTGACTTTTCCCAGAAATCTCACTGTCTCTCTTTGGAGAGAGGTGGAGGGAGATGGGCAATGAGCACAAACCCTTGGAGGCCGGCCCAGGTATAGCTGAGGTAGGTCAGGAAGGAAGGCGGCACTCGGCTAGCACTCAGCCAGACTTCGGTTTGTCACACCCATACCTCTCCCTCCACCCAAATTCTCCTTATTGTTCAAAGCCCAAATCAAGACGACTTTTTCAAAGAAGCTTCTATGCCCACCCAGACACACAACATTTCCTCCTCTCGACCTCTGTGCCCCAGCCGTGGTGAAAAGCAATGGTGTGTGGTCTTGTTTTCTTCTGCTTCGCACAGATTGGTTCTGTTGCCCAACTAGTCTGTGAACTTCTAGAGGGCAGAATAGTGTCTTCCTCTCTTCTCCCCCCGACAGAGCCTAGCACAGAGTTGGACATAGAGTCGAAGCACTTTAAATACTCCTTAGACTGATACTTTAGGGAAATAAGTATGTTTATCTCATTAACTGTAATTAATGGGATTGAACTGAATTGCTAGTGGGCATTGTCAGTATTGATGTGAGGGACTTCTGACCTTCCAGAAACTTCTCAGATTGAAAATGAGCTAGAAAAATAGCTAGTAGAAACTATAGATTCCTTAAGAACAGCCCCAGCCCCAACCACGTGCCAAGTAGCCACAAAGTTTATAATGCATTGAGGGTACAAATTTTTCCAATTAAGAACACTTGCTATTCAGAAGGAGGAAAGCTCAGTAACTGAATATATTTACATTTTCTAGTTTCACCTTCTACCCTCTTACCACCTAAGTCTCCTTCCCCCCAAACCCCCAAATTGTGAGTAAACTCTCATATAGGACTGGTTTGGGGGTGACCCAGAGGTGTATGGTGCATCGAGGGTGAAATGGTCCCCACGACGTCAGGAATTATTTCCTCATGTGCGTATGAATGTGTGTATCCATCATTTCCTATGCATTTAAGTATATAGGTGTTTGTGTGTGTCCATGTGTATATGTGTAGGGATAGGTATTTGCCTATGTATACATTTATTTACATGTGTGTGCAGGTACATTCCTGTTTGGTTCTGTGTGTGTGTGCACGTGTGTGTGTGTTTCTGTTTCTCCACGTACCCTTTGAACAAGGACCCTAAATTAAAGTCTTGCTGAGGCTACAAAATATATCACTTAATAATCTTGTGGGCTTAATTTAAGCCTTCCCCGTGAGGAAATCTCATTTCGTGAAATGCTCGTGGAGGTCACTGTCTGAATCTGTCCTTTGACTATGCTTATGTCATATATGGTAACTTTCCCCCCAGCTCCAGCCCTCCCCCTTTTCGTACAGCCTCAGTTGAATAGGGAGGCCTCACCCACTCCTACCTCACCTTGCATCCCCATTAGATTATTTTTGTTTACTCTTTAACATTAACTTATTGTTGAAAGGTATGTATTTTTAACTTGTATCGCTGTGCATGTTCTTTGAGGAGGAAATGTGTTGGCTGGTAGTGCACTCTACTGAGTCAAGAGCTCTAATAAGCCTCTGGAAGCATTAATCAGACGCTGAAAGCATGAGGGAGGAGGAGGCTTGAGTTTCACAGCCATGGGTGGAGATGACTACATGCTGGGTTCGTGAGCCATTGCAGACCCACCCACAGAAGGACCTAAGCTTCTAAGGTCAATGCCAGAGGACTGTGCCAAGTGTGGCTGGGAATATGCACCTGATGGTCTGTGATTTCCTGCCCCTACATACCTCCATGGATGTGACCACACATGTGCCTAAATGATGTGTGTCTGTTTGTGTGTGTGTGTGTGTGTGTGTGTGTGTGTGTGTGATGGGCAACACCCTGTGACCTCTGAGAAAGCTGTTTTTTTCAAACACACCCAGGGACTGGATGTTGACTTTGGCCAACATGGATTAACTGTGGAGCACACTCAGTTTATGGAGTCTGAAATAGTGGGTCCTGTGTAGTAAGAAGCTCAGAAGAGCACCTTCAAGGACCCAGCTTATGCCAGCTCTGATGGGGCACCTACTGTTTATTTGTAAAGGCCTCACTATTCATCCATCTGCTGGGACAGGGTGAAGGGTCTTCCCCTTACGAATCAGCTAAGGGCTGTGTTCCACAGGGTGATACATTCTTTTCCTGTGGCCACGGTAACAAATTACTATAAGCATGGTGACTTAAAACAAGCGAAACTTATTCTCTCACAGTTCTGGAGGCCAGAAGTCCAAAATCAGGATCACCAGGCCAAAATCAAGCTATCAACAGGGGTGTACACCTTTTGGAGGCTCTAGAGGAGTCGATTCCTTGCCTCTCCCAGCTTCTGGTGCTTACCAGCATTCTTTGGTTTGTGGCCACATCATTCCAATCTCTGTCTCTGTAATTACCTTGTCCTCTGTGTACCATAAAATCTCTCTCTGCCTCCCTCTTACAAAGATACATGTGATCACATTAGGGCCCACCTGGATAACTCAGAATAATCTCCCCATCTCCTTAAATCCTTAAGCTAATCATATCTGCAGAGTTTGCCATATAAGGTAACATGGACAGCTTCCAAGTATTGAGGACCATTGTTCAGCATGATACAGGTGATAAGACTTTCTTGGAAAACATGTCATAAAATCTCAAAACAGTTTTATGTATTTTAATGACAAGGATTAAATGCGCTACACAAAGAAGTCTGTCAGGAGAGCAGCAAGCAGCTGAACACGATGCCCACCTTCCCTCCCCTGCTACAAATCAGACTGAGGGCTCCAAGGGTCCCAGAAATCCTCATTAACTGATAATTGCTTGATACCTAGTGGTTCTTGATGAAACATGCCCAAGACTGTCTTTATTTTCCTCCAAAGAGGAACCACTGCTTGTGTTTCACAAAAGGCCCACTACGTGTGAGAAGTTCTACGGTCTTATTTTTATTTTTTCAATGCAATCCAGGCCCCCCAAAATCTATTAAGCCTCTACTATGCACCCACAAATGCTAAGTGCTGGGCAGGGGAGCACAGTGACCTTTGTGGGGATGGGAAGCTATGAGAAACAACAGAGATTGGTCCTCCAAGAAGGCAAAGGACGTACAGGAGCAATCACTCAGACCGCGGCCCCGGGTTCAGGTCAGGCAAAGGCATGTGGATGTTATGTCCTATGAACAGCCAGGCAGCAGGGAGGAAACATCCTGAGGAGGTCTTCACAGAGCAGTTCACTTCAACCCGGGAATTCCTGACAAGGAAACAGCAAGAGCAAAGGCCCAGGGGTAGGGGTGAGGGGAGAAAACACAGCAGGTCCAAGGGCAAGGGAGGAGGTCATCTGACTGGAGTGGACAGTCCCATGGGCAGCAGCGGGGTCTAATCCTGTAGAGGTGAGTTGACCAGCCTGGGGAGGGCCTGGGATTCTAGCTAAGGTATGAGGATGCTATTCTGGGTGGTGGAGGTCAGGAGCCACAGAAGCACCTTGAACAGAGGATGATATGAAAAAGAGAAGTGCTTTAGGAAAACAGATCTTTGGGATGTTGTCCAGGACAGACTAGAC
This sequence comes from Equus asinus, assembly GCF_041296235.1. Classification (NCBI taxonomy): domain Eukaryota; kingdom Metazoa; phylum Chordata; class Mammalia; order Perissodactyla; family Equidae; genus Equus; species Equus asinus. The sequence continues at coordinate 64,911,787 of NC_091795.1, forward strand.
TTTAAAACAGAAGAGGTATGGCGGGAGTGGAGGTGGGGAGTGACAGGGACTCAGGAAGAGCTGTCTGTAGCTTTAGCCCTTATGTCCATTCAGCAAGCACTTCCTAGGCAGCATTCATTCTGGCTGAATAAACCTGTAGGAATATTGAAAGTTTACCAAACATGGGTCATGGATAGAGTCACATTTGATCCTCACAATAACCTCATGCAATAGCCCATAATATGAACCTATTTGTAGATGAAGCACCCAGGATTTGTCCTAATTTAGAGAATCCCAAGGAAGCCTTGAGCCACAGTGGCACGACTCAGGGAAAAGAATGGAGCTCCTTTAGGAGTGGGGACTGGCCCCAGCTGGCTTCTGGCCCATGGTGGCAACAGGTGGTCAGTGCCTGGTGTCCAGTAGGGAGTAGGGCACTCAGGATTGACTCCCCACTGGCCTGTGTGCCCAGGAGCTCTAGTCTAGGGGACAGGCATCGGGGAAAGTAATACCCGAAGCCAGAGGGAGGGCAACTTCAGAGTTCAGATCTTGAGGCTAAGATCCATCAGAGAGTTACCCCAGCCAGAGGCTGGGCATGTGGGCACAGTATCTGGCCCCCGGGTGAGAGGGCTGGTGTTAAGGCCCAAGGCAAAGGGAGTGATGCTCAGAATATGTATTCATATCCAAGAGAAAAGTGGACCGCTAAGAGGAAAGGCTAGTGTTCTGATTATCTATTGCTGTGTATCAATCACTCCAAAACTTAATGGGCTAAAACAATAGTAGTTATTTATTTTGCTCATGAATCTGCAATTGGGACAGGACTTGGCAGGACAGCTCATCTCCTCATTGCGGTATCAGCTGGGACAACCTGACTGGAGCTGAAGGATCCACTTTCAAGATGGCTCACTGAGATGGCTAGTAACCTGGTGCCAGTTGCTGCTTGGAGTGGAGCCAGAGAGGGGGCCTAAGTTCTTTTCCACACAGGCCTCTCAACAGGGCTTCCTTACAGCATGGTGGCTGCTTCCAAGAGCAAGTGTCCCAAGAGAACAAGCCAATCACTGTATTGCCTTTCATGACCTAGCTTCAGAAGTCACATTGTGTGACTTTTGCCATAGTCATAAGCTCACCCAGATTTACAGGGCAAGAAACACAGACCACTCCTTGCTTATACCCATACCTCTCAACAAGAGGAATGTCACAGTCACATTAAAAGAAGAGCATATGGAGGGACTGGCCCAGTGGCATAAAGGTTAAGTTCACGCACTCTGCTTCAGTGGCCTGGGGATGGCGGGTTCAGATCCCAGGTGTGGACCATGCTGTGGTGGCATCCCACATACAAAAAACAGAGAGGAAGATTAGCACAGATGTTAGCTCAGCAACAATCTTCCTCGAGCAAAAAGAGGAAGACTGGCAACAGATGTTAGCTCAGGGCCAGTCTTCCCCATCAAAAAAAATAAAAAAGGTTTATTAAAAAAAAAAAAAAGAAGAGCGTATAGAGCCAGCCCTGATGGCTTGGTTAAAGTTCAGTGGTCACTGCTTCAGTTAATGACTTACAATTATGATATACAACCATGTACCAGGGCTCTGGGGAGGGAAAAAAGAGAGAGAAAACAAAAATTGTCTAACAAAAAAAAAAAAAAAGAAGAGCATATGGGACCGGGTATATTGTTGTAGCCATCTTTAGAAAATCAAATCTGACACACAAATGTAGAAGATTATTCATACTACCAACTTCATCCCTTTGTCAACAAATACGTTTTTTTCTCCCCAAAGCCCCAGTACATGGTTGTGTATCATAGTTGTAAGTTGTTCTAGTTCTTCTCTGTGAGCCGCCGCCACAGCATGGCTACTGACAGGCGAGTGGTGTGGTTCTACAAACAGGAACCAAACCCGGGCTGCCAAAGCAGTGAGAGCACTGAACTTTAACCACTAGGCCAACAGGGCTGGCTCTCTCAACAAATATTTTTGCAGACTTACTGTGTGCCAGGTAAACCAGAGGATACAGTCCCTGCCTTCAAGGAGTTCACAGTCTGATGGTGAAGTCAGGTAAGAGATCAAGAGGTTATAGGGCTCTGATGATGAAATGCTGGGGATGACAACAGGAAGATGATGTGGGAACTGGAGCAGGGCCACACCTGACCTCGGGGAGGAAGAGGGTCAGGAGAGTTTTCCAGAGAAAGTAACATCTAGTCTGAGTCTTGGGGATGAAGGGGGAGGTTTCCGAGGAGAGGGAACACCACGAACCGAGATTTGAGGGAGGGGACCAGGTTACTCCGCTTTGCTGCAGTAACTAACCACCCAACTCTCAGAGGTTCACAACCACGCACACTATTTCTCACTCCATATTAAAGCCAGGCTGCAGACCAGCCATGACTCTGCTTCAGGTTGGTACTCTGCTCCATCTTCTTTTTCATCCTGTGACATAGGCTGGAGCAGCACCTATCGGCTGTATGAGGACAAAAGAAGAAAGAGGAGTAAAGTCTGGATGTACTCATGGCCTGGAGGCAACTTACAAGGTCTCTAAAAGCTTCTGTTCCTCCACTCACACTTCATTGGTCCCAGTCTGTCACATGGCCAAGCCCAGAGTCAATGAAGCATCCGTGGGCGGTGATGGATATCGACCACAGGATGGAAGAGTCCATGAACTTCAAATCACTCAGGATGGCTGAAGCCTTGACTAGGAAGTGGGCAGCATGGAGAGATAAGCTGGATGTATGTGCTAAGTCTGATGACAAAGGCCCTCATACGCCATGCTGAGGAGTCTAAATATCATCCTGAAGTTAATAGGTGCCATTAGGAGAATTTAAATAAAGAGTGGCACAATCATATCTGTGTTCTAAATTAGTGGCTCTGCCTGATTTGTGATGGATGGATTGGAAAAGGCACCACTTTGGGGAGAGGGGAGAAAAGCGGAGGGAAGGAACTAATGTTTGTTTAACAGCTCTCATGTACCAGGCACTAGACTTTCATATTCCATAGCCGACTAGAACAGTAGCCCTCCAATCACCTCATTCTTCCACGTCTGGGCTCATAGTCCCTGCAGATTGGGTAGTGGACCATATAGTCCCTCCCACCCACCACCTGAACATCGCTGATTGGAGTGCGAATCACCTGACCCAAGATGAGCCTATAGGATTCTCTCTCAAGAATTTGGAACGGGGCAGAGATTTTTGAGTGCTTCCTGAGTACCTGAGCCAGGGGGACACAATAAAGGCTGGAGAAGTATTAAAAGGAGTAGAAACGGGGAACACTGCTCTTCAGAGAGAGAACAAAGATACTCAGAGGGGAGCAGAGAAAGGAGACCATCCTGCCACCTAGAAGGAGGGAAAGTGGCTGCCTTGATTTCTATTTTCCAGTTTCTGGTTCTGCCCCTCTTAAGGATAATGGTATTCCCTGCCCTTGCATCCACGTGCTACCCCCGAATCCTTGTAATAAACTTATTTTTTTTTCTGTTAGTCTGAGTGGATTTCTGTGGCTTGCACCTCAAAGTACCAAGACCAGGACATTTTAATTCTGAGTCCCTCAGGCTCGCCCCCGGCATAATAGGGCCATGAGTACATCCAGACTTTACCCAGTGGGGTGCTGAGGCTACGGCTGTACAGGTTGCCCTAGTCACAGTGGGCTCCTGCCCAGCAGGGGCTGATAGGGACTGAAGGCCACCAATCCCAGGTCCTGGGGGCTGAGACCTTGGGGCAGAGAGAGCCTTTCCTAGAACCTAGACCCACTTTCCTGACACCTCCAGGGAACTCTCAACCACTGGGAGCTGGAAGTGCCTGGGGAACCTGAGCTCAGAGAGAGGAAAGGCCTGAGGGTGAGAGATGAGAGCTTGGCAGAAAAGCTGCCCCAGTGGAGTGGGTGAGAGCTGACGTCCTGCAGCCAAAAGGCCTGGATTCAAGAACCCTGCTCTTTTTCTCCCTAGTTGGGGAAACTGACTCCATAAGACTATGCCATAGCTGCTGGATTTGTGCTTAATCTCTCTGAGCCTCAGTGTCACCACCTGTAAGATGGAGCTGTTAATTATGCTGTCCGGACTCATAGAGCTGTTTTGAAATTATGTGAGATAGCACATAACAGGCACTGAGTAAATTCTTCCTATTATTACTTTTGCTATTACAGAGGAACTAAGGTCCATAAGGCTTATGACTTACGGTATGGGTTTTGGCATCAAGGACTGAAATTTCAGAGGCTCCTTATTAGCTGTATGACCTAGGTCAAGTTGCTTAACCTCTCTGAGCCCACTTTATAGGTAAATGCTGATAACACCCACTGTATGGGATCATGGTACCCACTATACATTAGTAAACTGCTCTGTGTATAGAAGATACTCTATTAGGGGCAGTTATTTTTTATTTTAACAGATACACCTGGCTCTATCTTAAGATGCAAGGGGCTGATGAGGAAGAAGTTAGGGAGGGGAAGGAGAGTCACTTCATTTACTCCAGCTAACAATCACACAATCCACACCCACCTATCAAGCCTTCAGCATGAGCTCTGCTTTGCGCTCAACCCTGAGAGCACATACAACAGAAGGAGAAGCCCTGTGCAACCTCATAGGCACACACAATGTCACACCTGTTTGCAGTTGTCTTTTACTTTCTGAGACTTCCCTTAATGAGACCAAAATCTGGGAAACGCCATAAGACAATACAAAACGTTATGGCAGCTAAAGGTCTCCTGTTCATTTCCAAACAGGGACTCAGTCTTTTCACATACATTAGCTCACTTCCTCTTCCCAAAACCCTGGGAGCAAGGTGTTTGTTAGGCCTGCTCTTTTTCTCCCTAGTCGGGGAAACTGACTCCATAAGACTAAGTCGCTCGCCCTTGGTCACCCTGTTACTAAGTGGCAGAGGGAGGATTTAGCCCGGATAGCCTGACTCCAAAGCCCACACTCTCTCCAAGGCTGCCGTGGGTGGCGAACTGCAGAGACCTCGGTTGTTTCGTGTGTACGAGTTCCTGTCTTTCCAACTGCTCCAGAACGTCCAGTCACATATCTGGGCATGTCCCAAAGTGCCTGGCTCAGGTCTAGGCATAAATAGAGGCTTGGTAATATTTGTCACCTGAAAACTAAATCTGCCTTTTGACACTTCGGTCAGTGTTATTTACTGAAATAACACTAATTGTATGCAATTCTGCAAATACAGTATCTCATAACATCCTGATGACAATAGCCTTGATGGATTCCTGAGCACCTATTTTGAACCAGATGTTTCATAAACTTTGTCTCTAATCCCCATAGCAACAGCATTCAATTCAACAGCAATTGTTGAAGGCTTATTGGGTGCCAAGCACTGGGCTTTCATCCTCATTTTACAAATGAGCAAAATAAGGCTCCAAGACTGAGGGACTTACTGAAGTGGTGGATCTGGACCAAGGACCCAGGCCTGTCTGATGCCAAAGCCCTTGTCGTCTGCTCTATCTACCCTGCCTTCCACATACGTGAGCATTGACTAACAGTGCAACTATATTAGAATGGTTGGAACAAAGACGGTAATTGCCAGAGGACCAACCACATCTGTCATCACAAATCAGAATGCCACAGTGATACCATAGGACATCTATTTGAGGCTGACATTGACCTGGTACCTCTGCAGCAGCCTCACGCACAGGTTTCCCTGAGCTCTGTACCCTCCCCAGCAGGGCTGTATCTGGTTTCCACCTCCTTTATTAAAGCACTGTGCATAAATTAATTAACATACATTCTTCTGTAAGAAACAGCCCCCGGGTTTTAGCCTTAATTCACATACACAACAAAATAAAGTATTGGATTTCCAAGTTAAGAACAATGTTGGCTTTTTCCAGGTTCCCTATAAAAACGCAGAACTTGGTGGAATCCCCTTGAATGGCTGGGTGGGAGTGGCTTCTGGCCCAGGCCCTACCCAATTGAGGAGAGCCAAGACCAGTCACCAGCCAGGGAGAGAGGTATCACTGATGAGTGGGACCGATGCATTGTAATTAATGGCAATAAAGAGATACTGCAGGAGAGGGAAGTGCCAAGCCAGGAATCCCTGCTCCCGGATAGAATTTCTCCCAGGTAATGGAAAGAAAAAAAAAGTCACTTCTTACAGGAAACCTGATCTACATGTTGCCCACAGAGGATTTTTGTAAAGAAAAGGAACTAAAGAAATGCAACTAAAGACAGCAGCCCAAGAAAAATTAAAATAACTCTACTTAGAAAACTTTCTTTCCTGCAACCCAAGGGAACCCGGTAACGCTATAGGCAGTTAGACCTGGAATTTCTACGAGCGGGACGGTCAGTCTCTAGCTTCCATGTAGCCCTACGGAGACTCTAGCACGCAGTACTTCTGGCTGGAGGAAGCCGGCACAGCTCTCTGAGACCTCCCCACAAAGAAGAGGAGGGCAAGAAGAGGGCTGGGAGGGAAGAATAGGAGGAAAGAGGAGGAAGAGGGCCATTCTCCTATTGGCCCGGTACTTCCCAGTTGTTGCTGTCAGTCAAATCCCATTGGTCATTCAGGCATCCATTCCAACATTTCCTGGGCGCCCACTGTGTGCAAGGCAGATCCAGACTCTCCAGGGGGCATGTGCGAGGGTGAAAAGCCGGTGTCCGTCCCCCAAGGATGTTGTGATCAGACCCTGGCAACCTAGTGGCCTCCGGGCGTGTGTGTCTGTCTCCGAGGGAGCGCGCTTCGCGGACGCGCCCCCTCCTTGTGCCGGCTCTGCCTGCGCCTATGGCCGGTTGGGGGGCGTTGGGGGACAGGAGGTGAGGAGGGAAGAATCGGCCAGCCCTCCCGGCTCCCTCTCCCTCCTCCGCTAGAGGCTTGGGGGAAACTGCTCACCGACCCGCCGACCCTGCATCTGGGACCTGCCGCGTGGGGGCGCTCGCGGGCAGACCCGGCGAAAGCAGGTCGTGGACGCACAGGCCTTCGAACCGCCCCTCGGAAGGAAAATCAGGCGCGGACTCCCGCAGCTTCCTGAACCAAAGCCGAGAGCCTGGCCCCCTCAGCCGGATGCCCGGCCCGCCGCGCCCCCATCCCCTTCCCAGGCGAAGGGGCCCGGCGTCCCCTGCCAGCCCTGGAGGGAGCGCGACGCGGGTGGGAAGGGACACCGGCACCGAGCGGGGACTGCGGGCTGGGACGGAAGGCCGCGAGCCGGGCCGGGCGTCGTAGCAAGGCGGAGAGCGCCCGGGCCTGGGTACCCGTCTCTAGTCCCGGTTGGTCACGGTGTCGCCTCGGGCCGATTGGCCGGTTTGGAGGCCTCCAAACGGGCGCCAAGCCCCTGTTCTCGCTCTTTTCGTTTGAACAAGATGCCCCGTGAGCCCGCGGCCTCCGAACCGTTTTCTCGTGAGGGCCCTCCAGGCCGCCGCGGGGGTCGCAAGCAGAGGCCAGAAGGGCGGAGGGGCTGCGGTGGCCCCAGGGCGACCCTGCTGCTCCGGCCCTTGGGGCCCTGTGACGTGCCTGCCACGTGCGGCGCGGGCGACACCCCGTTTCGCGCCGTTTCAGGAGGGCGGCCGCCGGAAGCCTAGTGCCCAGGCACCTCGGGGCGTCGAGGCGTCGCGGGGACCATTTTCGGAAATGCAGAATTCATGCGAGCGGAATCCTCGCGCCTTGACCTGCCCCAAACGCTGGGCAACAGAAACCCGTGGGGCGCGGGGCTTGCGACGGCCCGCTCTGCGTCCGCCCGGCGGCCGGGGACCGGCGAGCGCGAGGGCGAGGGCGAGGGCGCGGCGGGAGGCGCCGGGAGGCCGGGCGCACACAGCCGGCGCCGCGTGCCCGCCTTCAACGAAACGCGCCGCCTGCCGGGCCGGGCGGAGGCCGGCTCGGGCGAGTGTGCGGCGGCCACAGCGGGCTCTGAGCGCCAGGAGGACCGACGCCCCCTACCTCTTCATCCCTGGCCGGCCGGGGCTCCCCAGAGCTCTGAGCCCGGGGTGCGCGGCGGCGGGGAGGGCCGGAGGCGGGCGGCGCTACGCCGGAGTCTGCCCAGGGGATTTCTGTAGCCTTTATAGGCTGGAAAAATAAAGATCAAAAAAGAAAAAAAAAGAAGCTTCTGGTCCTCTGGTTTAGCACCGAGCCCGCTCTCCCTTCTCTGCCGGCGTTGGAAATAGGCGGCAAGCAGCTCCTTCTCCTTAGATCACCCCCTTCTTTTCGAAATGGCCCCAACCCAAAGTCAGGGAAGCCTTTGGGAGGCTGGTGCGGCTGCCTTCTCCCTTTCCCCAGAAGTCCCCCGAGTGGGCGATGTGCCAGCCCTGGGCTGGGCAATGGGTGCCATCTGTGGGGGTCCTTGAGTCTTGCTCTGGGGAGCGTCTGGTCCAGCTCTAGACACAAGGCGCTAGACTGTCCCTAAACAAGAGTCAGAGGCAAAGGTATTGTGTCAGCGTGAGCTCACTGGGTGTAGCACACCCACCTTCCCCTGCTGTGCCTTCCAGAAAGTCCCATCCCGAGGGACTTCCAGTGCACCTTGGAGGTGATAGGAGACATTTCAGTGAGGCCCAAATTTCCACAGGTCTACAAAACTTTGCTCCCCCGCAGCCATGGAGTTTCTCCTATTTGTGCTTGATGAAAGCAGGCCTCTCCAGCATGTCTTAGCAGAGGAAAGAGTATGTGATAACATGGGTTGGGGTGGAGTAGACACAAGGCACCCGGCACCCGCAGGCCTCTCTAGCAGCTGCTCTGAGCACTGAAACCCGGGGCTCAGACTGCCTTAAGGTCAGGCTGGCGTCTATCAAATCCCTACGCAGACACCTCCCAAGTGCTCTGTCCTGTAGCAAAGACTGTCAGGGAGGGGGCTGGGCAGGGAGGGGGCTGCAGCCTGTGAAGGGACCCTAGCTGAGCTTGTAACCTTTTTAGGGCAGGCACTCAGCTGCCTGCTGGCAGGAGGTTCTAGTCCAGACCTGCTAGAACTGGTTTCCTACAAATATGGGGGGAAGGGGAGAGCTAGTGGCATATGGACACCCCCATACTTTGGGTTATGGTGTTACAGGTTTTCTGTGCTTGCTCTGTAATGACATTTCATATGGCACACATTATATTACCCAAGGTGGCAGGTCCCAGCTCCGTTCTGGCAGGGCTGACTCTTGGGCTTAATGCCCAGGGGCTGCAAAGAGGGCAATGCTGAAAGGGACGGTGAGTCTGAAGCTCCAGAAAATCTACCTTAGCTGAACATGGGCAGGACCCTGTCCTGGGGGAAGTTCAATCTTGAGGCTCCAAGGGTCCAGGGAGGGGCATATTCACAGTGCGAGCTGTGGCTGAGGTTGCAAAGATTACCCAATGTCAGTATTCTTCAACCCGCCCCAGCCCTGAACCAGCAGGGGTCTGAAAGATCACACAGGCCTCATGTAATAGGAGGCGAGAATGAGCTGGAGAGGACTGTAAACTGGCCCAAGGTCTCACACCAGGAAGTTACTGCCCAGTCCCACCCACCAGAACGGGACCAAGGTACTCCCCTTCAACCCCAGCCTGATCTTGCCAAGATGTAAGATGGCCATGGCCGGAGCTGGGCCCAGCCAGCCAGTCACTAACCATACGGCTGAAGAACAGGTCTCGGAAAGAGTAGGTTGCCCCTTCTTGGGGTTCAGCAAGGTAGGCTGTGAGGCTCAGTGCAGCCAGGGGTAACTATTTCCCAGGGTCCTCTAAGGCCAACTCAGGTGAACCCTGTGTGGCAGCACACAGGACTCTGGATAAAGTGGCCTGGATGCCACAGGGCTCCTCCCAGCCAACAGATGCAGATTCTGAAGTTGCCACCTGGATTTCTGCAGGGAGCTGTCCCTAATACTGGTATCGAACATTCTCTGCCCACCCTGTGGTCAACACACCCAGAAGCAAAAGTCTCAGGGAGAGTCCGAGGGTTCCACTCTGTCATGCCTGCAACTCCCCCAGAGGACCTCTAGAACGCTAGAGCAGGGGTGGAAACTGTTGCAAATCTGGCAAAGGAAACGGACCTTTAGAATAAATATGAACCTTGCTCATAGGTACCCAGCAAAGCCAAAACATGAACTTAGAGCTCTGGGCTTCCATTCCAGTGCTCTTAGCACAAACTCCCCAGAAATTGTAAAGGGGTGGGAACAAAGAAAGGTGGCCTAGACACAGGTTCCACAGTCCTAAACTGAGGGCAGAGGCCCAGCTCTGTGGTGGCTTGGGTTCTGGCACTGGGAGCCCTGGTGGGCTCCAGCCTGCAACAGCTCACAACTGAGGGGAAACCGAAGTGGAAAGGACCAGCCTGGGAAGGAACTAAGCCCGGGGCTTTTCAAAACAGAAGAAACTGCAGCAACACTCTCCTCTCCTACCTACTCTGCCTGCCCTTCTCCCAGAGAACCAGCACTGCGTGTTGCCACTCCCGCCCTGAGAAAGAAGCAAAAAACAAGACCCCCTTTTTAAGCCCCTCATTCTGGAGCTCAGAGACCTGGTTCCCATGCTAGAAGTGGCCACAGCCCAGTCTGAGCTGAGAGGGGGGAGGGGGGAGGGGTTTGCCTCCACTCTGTCCTCCCCGACCGCCCACGGGGGAAGGGCCACAGCCGTCCTAGACTCCCTGCCCCCGCCGCCCGTGGGCAGACTGCCGGCGCTGCTGACCCGAGTCAACTTCCGTAGAGGCCACACGGGAGTGCCGCGCGCTTTTCGGGCTGTGGGCCCCGTGGGGTTAAATCTGAGTCCCCGCCCGGCCGGCGAGGAGCAGAGAGCGCTGAGCAGGGGCCGTCCGGCCGCGGGGCAGCCGGCCCGGTGAGGAGAGGGAGGAAAGGCGGGATCCTCCAAGAAGCAGATTCTCAGGCGTCCGCCTGCGGCCACTGCCAAATCTTCCCGACTGACTTCTAACTCCTCCTCCCTCCCCTTGTCCCTCGTGGACCGCTCTGGTCCGAGTTCCTTGGATGGGGGTGGGGAGCTGTCAGCAGGAAAAGCCAAATCTTTGAGGGGCGCCCGAGCACGTCCAAACTCTCCCGTCTCACCGGCGTCTCCTGGGCAGAATCTACCCGGCAAACAGCGGCCCTGGGCGGGGCCTGACGACTCCGAGTGCAGGCGGGGGGCACCCGGCGGAGCCTTGAGAAAAGCTGCCCAAAGTTTCTTCCCCGTCGAGGCTCCCTCCACCCCTCTCCAAACCCTTCCTCCCGGCACCCCCTTAAACAGTCTTCCGCCTTTTCTTCTCCCGTTTTCCCTCCCCACGTCGGTCCTCCCCTTTTTTCCTCCGCGCGTCTCCACTCCGCCTCCCCACTCCCGTGTCCGTCTCCGCCCGTGCTCTTTGGGCGTCCGCCCCGTCAATCACCGCCGCCGCGGGCCCCTGCCCGGCCCTCTCCGCCTCCCAGGTTCTTGGAGCGCCTCGGGCTCCTGTCTCGGGCCGCCCTCCGCTTTGCGCGGAGTCGGGCGATCTGTCAGCGGAGCCGGCCGGGGGGAGCCGCCCGGCCCGCCAGGGCTCGGGTTACCAGTGACTGACAGCGTCTCCATGGCGAATAATTTGACTCCGACTATTGTCTGGCGCGGGCAGGCCCCGGGTCAGATAACCAGACCAATCAGGGCGCGGGCCGCCGCGCCTCATGCCCGCTTAGAATAATATTATTAAAAAAGCAGCGAGAGAGCTAGACGGGAGGGAGAGCGAGCGAGAGAGAAGCGAGCGAGAGAGTGGCGGGCGGGCGAGCGCGGAGCATGCGGAGCGGCGCCCCGGGCGGCCCCCGGGCTTGGACGAGGGCGCAGGCGAGGCGCGCAGGCAGCGGGGGCGCGGAGCGGCGCGGGACCCGCGGCCGGCGCGGGGGAGTCCTGCAGTGACTCCGGGTTCGCCGGGAGCAGCGCCGGGCCAGGGGGCCGGCCCCGCCCGCCTCTCGGCCCAGACGGCCAGGCGAGGAGGCGCCCATGCCGGACCGCGCAGCGCAGTGAGGACGCGCGCGGGCGGGCGGGGGCGCAGCCGGCACCATGTCCATGTTGCCCACCTTCGGCTTCACGCAGGAGCAAGTGGCGTGCGTGTGCGAGGTGCTGCAGCAGGGCGGCAACATCGAGCGGCTGGGCCGCTTCCTCTGGTCGCTGCCCGCCTGCGAGCACCTCCACAAGAATGAAAGCGTGCTCAAGGCCAAGGCGGTGGTGGCCTTCCACCGCGGCAACTTCCGCGAGCTCTACAAGATCCTGGAGAGCCACCAGTTCTCGCCGCACAACCACGCCAAGCTGCAGCAGCTGTGGCTCAAGGCGCACTACATCGAAGCGGAGAAGCTGCGCGGCCGGCCGCTGGGCGCTGTGGGCAAATACCGCGTGCGCCGCAAGTTTCCGCTGCCGCGCTCCATCTGGGACGGCGAGGAGACCAGCTACTGCTTCAAGGAGAAGAGTCGCAGCGTGCTGCGCGAGTGGTACGCGCACAACCCCTACCCCTCACCCCGCGAGAAGCGCGAGCTGGCGGAGGCCACGGGCCTCACCACCACGCAGGTCAGCAACTGGTTCAAGAACAGGCGGCAGCGCGACCGGGCAGCCGAGGCCAAGGAAAGGTACGAGTAAGTAGATCCCCGGAGCCAGCAAGCCCGGACCCGAGGGAGGGGGTAGCAGGGCGTTCATCCACCCCCGAGAGAGGCCTAAACGGGACCCCTAGTCCCAGCCACGGCCCAGCTGCAGCTAGGTCTGACCCGGACGGCGCTCAGGCGCTCAGGTCTTTCGGGAGACCAGGAGGTCAGGGATTTGTCTAAAGCGGGCAGCGCAGTCGGGGAAGTTGTCAACTAACTCCTTGGTGGCTTGTGGACAAAAGTGGAGAAGTTTCGGAGGAAAGGCTAGACAGTGGGCCTGGACCCGGTGCAAGCCGGCGCAGCAGGCAGGACACGATCGTCCTCCCAGGGACTGAGGAGACTGTCCCAGTTGCCGATTTTAGGCCTGCCTGTTTGAATTCACCACCGCTTCCCTGAACTTCTCCTTGGCCTTACTCAGCTCCAGGCCAGAATGTGATTAGGGGTCAGCAGTGGGAATGGAACTTCTCGGGTATGACCTGGATGTGGAGGGGCTGGATGTGGACGGGCTTGGGCAGGAAGTTTCCTTGTCTGGACACACGAGTTCATAGCAAGAGACTTTTATCCCGCATAGAAAGGACCAAAAGGCGAAAGGGTTGGGGAAGAAGTGTCAGCGCTGGGGGAGAAGAAGAGAAATACATGCCCCTTTTCTCTGCCTTGTTGGATGCGGCAGGACTTCCCTTACCCTTGACCCCTCTCTCCTCAGAGTCTACCTTCTTTGGTGGGTAGATCAATAGGTCTGGGGTGAGCCGAGAGCGGCAGAAGAAAGGCTGGGAGTTGCTTGTCCTCAGGGAAACCAAGACTTCCTGAACTAGCCTAACAGTTGGCCATTAGACTGTGGTGGCTGCCAGCCCTGTGGCCCCTCAGGACCCCAAATCTGGAGGGGGAAATGGCAGAGAAACTGACTGTGGGGACAGAATCCAGCATGAGTTTCGGAGCAAAACAAGACGCCTGGGGTCAGTGGTATGGGGTGTGCGGAGCCCATAGTTTGAATGATCATGGTGGTGTGGGGGTACTGAACAGTGAAGTGGGACCTCTGGACATGGCAGGGAAGCTTCAGGCTGACCATGGTCTCTGAGACCATGAGTCTGGGGTATCCTCAGTTGTAAGGTCTCAGCTGCCAGCCCTGTGGGAAGTTCCCTTCAAGGAAAACAGGAAGAAAAGGCCTCAGGAAGCCCGTGAAGAAAGAATCTGTCCAAGATTTCAAATATCTGAATCTAGGCAGAGCTGTCAGTCAAAAGCAGGGCAGGAGGTGGGTTCTCCCTGCTGGGGTCCCTGTCCACCCAGACTGGCTTGTGTCCAGACTCCTGAAGAACTAGGTTCTCAGGCCAGGGCCCAGGTGAGGGCTGCAGAGTCTCTGTTTCTGGTATGGCAGAAAAGTCTAGGCCAGGATTAGCAATCTCCTCCATTCTCCCTTGTCCCTTGTCCCTTCTCCCATGAGCTGCCCTCTAATTCCCCAGCTCCCAGTCCCCCAGCTGAAATTTCCACTGTGCTGCCAGGAAAAGGGAGTCCTGCATCCTTAGGGCCTTGTCCCTAGGCCCAGTAAGAAGAGTCCTCACCAGGTCTGCAGTTTGCAGCTGGAGGGAAAGGACCCTTAGCTCCAGGAACCCGTCCCCCAGTGAGGGATTTCCCTCAAGCAGAGAAAAGCAAAGGGAGATGAACGCTGTTAAGACTCCCAGCTTCAAATAGGCCCTCAGCCTAGGATCTAGGCTCTGGTGTTCCTCACTCCTGGCCCCACTTCTACCCAGCAAACCCTGGTTTGAGGAGCCAAGAGTGATCTGAAAATCCAGGCATCTTCTCTGTGTTCCTGCCTCTCCCCCAAACTCCACGGAGCCGTGCTCCCCTGCGCCTCTGCTCTGGTCAGAAATGTTAGCAACCCAGTGAGCAGTGAGGGGGTAAGGGGGACAGGACACACAGAGAGCAAGAGAGATTTTCATAAGATTGAGAGCATGAGAGGTGGGGAGATAAAGATGATACAGGGAGAAGGCTAAGAAAGAGAAATGGGGTGTGGAGAGATTGAGAGACCTGGCAGAAAGAACGAAATCCCCAAGCTAAGCCCAGAACATGGTAGAAACCGAAAACACCCGCAGGCAGCCGGCGGCGGCTCAGTCTCCGAGGTGGGCGCAGGCTCTGGCTCCCGGTGTCGTGGCGCCGAGCGGCCTCTCTTTCCCCGCTGACCCGGCTGCTTTGCTCCTGCACTTGCAGGGAGAACAGCGAAAACTCCAACTCCAACAGCCACAATCCTCTGGCTGCGTCGCTGAACGGCAGCGGCAAGTCGGTGCTAGGCAGCTCGGAGGACGAGAAGACGCCGTCGGGGACGCCGGACCACTCGTCGTCCAGCCCCGCGCTGCTGCTCAGCCCGCCGCCGCCACCAGGGCTGCCATCCCTGCACAGCCTGGGCCACCCTCCCGGCCCCAGCGCCGTGCCTGTGCCCGTGCCGGGCGGAGGTGGCGCGGACCCACTGCAGCACCACCACGGCCTGCAGGACTCCATCCTCAACCCCATGTCGGCCAACCTCGTGGACCTGGGCTCCTAGAGCCCCGCCTGCCTCGACGCGCTTGCCTTCCGGCCTTGGCGCTGGGGACCTGAGAGAGACGGTGTCGGGAGGGCGCCCTGCGCCGGCGGCCCCACCAGGTACTGAAAGACCCGCTCGCTGAGTGGGCAGGACCGCCGGCCCGGCCAGGGCAGGGCGGATGGCTCTCTGGTTTGGTCTTTGTTCGGGATTTATTTTCGGCAAGTTGCTTTTGAGATCCTTTGGAGGCCTGGGACCAGCCTTGAACCAGGGAAGGGAATAAATTATACACCTTTCTCATACTCTTTCCCTACCTTCTCTTGGCTCTTTGCGTCTCTCACCTTCCTTGACTCTTTCCTCCTCTTCCTTTTCCTTCTTTCTCTCTTCTCCTTTTCTCCCTCCCTTTCTTGCTTTCCCTCTTTTCGCTGTCTCCCTCCATATTTCTTGCTTACCACCTCTCATTAGGTTTCTGTTTCTCTTTCTCTGTTTTTCTGTTTCTCCTCTCCGCCAGCCTCTTGCACTCCTGGCCCCCAGGTCTGTACCCCTCCGTCTTTCTCCTCGTGCCTGGCCATCTACCTGCCCCACCCATCCCTCTCTTTCCTGGGGTCGGGGGTGCAGGGGGAAGAGCAAAGGAAAGCTAGGCCCTTTGAACACAGGCCTTCTTCAGAGGCCCTCCCTTGGGGTCAGCGGGGCTGCAGGTGTCAACTTTGGGCCTAGTAACTTAAGTGAAAGAAAAAGAGCAACGGCGCGGAAGCCCCTGAACGCCCCCTTGCCTCTCGCCCCTCTCTCTTGGTGAGGCCCCGCCGCGCGCTCTCCTCTTCCTCCAGGGCTGTGGCCACAGTGCTCCCGGCAGAGCGTGCCTCCCGAGCCGCGGACTTGCCATCTCCCTGTTATGCCCTCATGTGAATGTTCTTTGGGAAATATTTCTGCTTTTATTTTATAATAAAATTAGAAATCATAAATATATATATGGATATATACCACGAGGCCCGCGAGCCGGGAGTGCAGCAGTGTCTGATTTCCCTACAGGGACTCGACACCCGGGTGGACGGTCCTGGGCTTCGATGCCCTGTGAGTCCCTGAACCAGGAGACGCCTTCCCACATACAGAATGTGTATCAGTCGCGAGGTGAAGGGACTGAAAACTCTGAAACTTCCTCCCCCAAAGTACTTTATCCCTTTTCTTGTCCGGGAAGCTCCCTGCGGAAGCGGGGAGGAGGCGGCCTGCTCCACTTGAGGACTCCTAGCCCCCCACCAGCCAAGCAGTGCCCTCACCTGCCTCTTTCCTCACCTGGGGATGGGGGTGGGAAATGAGAGTCTGTGTACGGAAGGTGGGTAAGTGTGTTTGAAGATGCCAACGCGGCGGGGGAACAAATTGGACGGTGGAGGTTTCCTGAAGGGCGGCCTCCTTAGCGGTGGCCTCAGTACCCAAAACCAGGCGCGACGCACTGGACAGATTCTCTGACCCCAAGGGCAACCGCTGATCCAGCCGCGAGGCCCGGGTTGTGGGTGTGACCGTGGAGCCCAGGTTTCTAAGCTCAGAAATCTGTCGGTTTGGAGTGGAGATGAAGGGGTGGGGGAGAAAGGAAGTCCAGGGAGACTCGGAGAGGCCCGGCGCTCGGGCGCGTCTTCTAAATGGGAGCAAGCGGGCGCCGGGGCTTGGCCGGTCAGCCCAAGGGGGCACCTCCTCCCGTTGTCGTGCGCCCTAGGTGCCTCTGTAGCTGTAAATTAACCTGCAGCGCCCCCTCCCCTTTTAGGGATCTAGTGCTCTCCCCACCCGCTTAAGCGACACGTCTAAGCCGGTCTAGGCAGATCCAAAGCGGGCAGGACTCCTCTAGTCAGAAATCCAGGCTTTGCGAGGGCTGTAGGTACCAAACACGTCCCTCCTCCGCGACCGGGACGCTTCAGACTAAGCCTGTCGGTCCTGGATGAGAAGGAATGGAGGGGATGAGGCGCTTTTCGGCGGCGCCCCGTGATCCTAGAGCGCGGGGACCTCTTGGGACTTCCCGCTCCGATGAAATCAGCGCTCACCGAGGACCCTTTCGCGGGGACTTCCTAAGTGTCAAGGATTCCGCAGGCAGCCGGGCGGGCTAACGTGGCGCGGGAGGCTCCGCCTCTGCCTTCGCTCTGTGCGGGCCCGCAAGGCAAAGGAATCCCCAGGAGGCGGAGACTGCGCTGCGTGGCTGGAGTCCTAGGCCTCGGGCTGCACCAAGCGCCCACGGCCCGCACCCGATGAGGAATTCTCGTCTTGGCACCTCCCGCGGCCTCTCCTGGAGGGAGACAACTCCTCTCCTCTCAGGGGACAACTCAGGCCCTCCGGGGACCTGGTCTGTGCTTGTAGGGCCCCAGCGGCCCGGCCTCTGCTGACTGGCGGGTTGAAGAGACCGCTAACGCCTGAAGGTCCGGAGAGACTCAAGCGACGCGCGAGGCAGCCTTGAGCCAGCCGAGGCCAGCCGACAGGCCCGGACTTGCTTCTGGGAAGTGGGGACACAGAGTAGTCCCTGGAACCCGCATCACCCCCACTTGCCCCCTATTTTCGAGACTCACGTTCACAGGCAAACAGGCTCTGCGCCAACTTTCAAAAGGACAAGAACATACACATTTAACATTAGTTCGAATCACAAGTATTGAGAGCCTGTGAGGAGGCACTGCAGATGCCTCCAGAAACTCCCACCCCAAAGAGGGAAAGCCACAGACTCTGTCACACATGTGTTCACACACACACACAGAAGCAAACACACAGACCCTCAACTCATTTTCATAGACACACAAACACGTGTCCTCAGGCGAAACACTCTCCTGCACGGATGTATACTCCAGATACAGGCACAAATGAGTCCCTCCCGCATACGTGCGCTCACATACACAAACACAAATACGCATCATGCTTCTATCATGCTTCTCGCCGGACGCACGCAAAAGCGCATCCACACTGGTACCCCTTCCAGCAGCCAGTCCCTGCCCATCGACCCACCGGGGCTAGGGCCGGCCTTGCAGCGCTGTTTGCCGTAAGGCCTCGGCACCAGATGGCTGAGAAAGAGATGGTCTTAGCCCGAGGTGGCCACGGGTCAGGGATCTCACCTGCGGCCCCCTCTCTTAGCTCGCCCAGGTGGGAACGCGGGAGTTTGCCCGGAGCTTTCACTCGCCAATAGGGGGCGGGGTGCCTGTTCTGGAGCTTTATTCCGTAAAGTGACTTGGGCAGAGCCGCACTATTTATTGCAACTTCTCGCTTTTCTCTCCCTCTTGGAAAGCTAACCCCGAAAATATTTATTTAAACTGAGAAGCTATGCAGAAGTTCTGAAAATAAACCAGAGCAGCTACTCGCCCACTGCATAAATCTATACAAGCCAGTCCTCCACTCCGAGGGAGAGGCTGCGGCCCCCACCAGAGCCTGCCAACTGGACATAACTTTTGCAAAGATATTGCCGGGTGAATACAGCCACTCCTCATCGGCTTCCACCAAATAGGGTTCCCAGTGGCGTGTCGCCCCCTTCTCCCCCGCTTCTCACCCGCTCACCCCGCGGCAGCCGCGGAAGCCAAGAGTTTTGCTCCGGCGAGTCGAAGGACCGTAGCGACTAGAAGCGCGAATCTTCTTTTCTGCTCCCCTGTCGCGTTCGCCTCTCATTTGTTCCCAGTTAGGTCCCTTACCCACGCAACCCTAGAAGATGAAACGGAATGAAGAAGGTAGAATCCAGCCTCGAGGGCAACTGGTTGATTCATCTGCTTGGGGGCTTAAAAGCCGAGGGCTACTGAGGGCAGAGGGGAGCACGAGGACTCGCTGTGCTTCCTCTCAGACTCCTCCCCTCGCCCCGTGCTCCGCAGCCATCGTCTGGACTTGGGCCGAGCCTAGATACTGGTGTCCCTACCCCGAAGCGCATCTCGAGGGAGTGGTGGGTCTGCCTGGGGACCAGGCTGTGATGGCACGTCCGTCACACAAGGAGAGGTTAAACAGGGCCAGGGAGATCTGAGGAGAGAACACTGGGCTACTCCGTCCTCGATTTTCCCCAGTCCTCGTAGGAAACACCATTTCGGCCCCTGAGAAAAGCAGGGACTAGCCGAGTGCGAGCGCTGGAGTCAGGACGCAGGTATTTCGTCTCCACGACTCCACCAGCGCTCACCTCTTGCCAGGATGCTCTGGGGCTCCGGAAGGGAGACATGTGAATGTTTTTGTGTTGAGGGGCAGATGGAGAAGAACCGAAGAGAGCTTGGGCTCGCGACTGGGCCCCTTCCTTTTTTGATGTTCCCTATCCCAACGCCACTGCCTTGGCACCCGGAGCCCTCACAGCAGCCTAGGGACTCCGGAAAGGGACGCGACTCAGTGCGTGAGGATGTACTGGGAGATGTGAGAAAGTGTGTGCGTGCAATAGGGTGAAAAAACGCACTGGTGTGCATAGATGGGGCGGACCTGCGCCCTGGGAGGGTGGCTATTTTTGAGTATGTAGGTGTGCGGGTGACCCAGTGCGCGCCCAGGGCACTCGGGAGAGCCGGGAAAGCCAGGCTATGCCTGAGCGCTCTGGCTCCCAACCCGGAGGCGCCTGGGGCTGGAGGAGCACCAGCCTCTCCTTTTGCGCCATCAGAACCTAACCCGGCGCAGGTTGGTCCTCGTTCCTGGAGCCGCTGCTGGCCGCAGGCGAGGTAAGCCGGGAGAGAAGGAGGTTGCTGTTGCTGGGTGCCGCCGGACAGTGGAGCCGAGCCTGAGCCAGAAAGGTCTCAAGTCCTGGTGTCAGGGTCAAGGCCTCCCGCACCGCCTCGCGGGAGTCTCTTCTCCAAACTCCGTTGATCGCTCCCTGTGCGGCTGAAACTCGGAAATGGTTTCTCCTGGGTTGCGGGGTGGAATCAGAAGTGGAAAGGGTCAGACTGGGTGTCCTCCAATGGGGTGAGTTTTCCAGTCTATTTCCGCAGGGCTGCTCCCTAGCCAGGTGGACACTTTCTCCCGGCCGCCCAGCAGTCGAGAGAGTCTAAGTAACACCGTGTGGATGCTCCCGAGGAATGCCTCCCTCGCGAGGCCCACTGGGCGCCCCTGGTTGCCTCAAAGGCTCCCTTTCTTGGAGGGACTCACAAACCCAAGAGGCTGGCACAAGGGCGGTCACGTAGGGGGAGGCTTTCTTTTGGATGCTAGCAGCCCTGGCCCTTGCCAGGGCTAAGTAGAGAAGCACTAACGCGCAGCCCACCCGGAGTGCTCACTCACTGAGCAGCGCTTACCGGCCCCGACTCAGGCCTGCTTCGGGGACAAATGCCGCAGCTCCGCCTGCTCCCGGCGGTTGACGCCTCCGCAGTCCCACCCGCGCCCTCGGTGCCAGGCCTGACGCGGCCCGCTTTCTGGGGTGAGTAGCCGGCGCGCTGCTCCGGGGAAGGTGAAGCTGTAGGGCTTGAAGGCAGGGAAGCCGGGAACCGCCGGGCTGGGCTGCCCCATTCTTCTGGGCTTTTGAGCTGGCGGCCCGACATACAGCCGAGGCCTGGGAGCCTTGGCGCATGGGATGCGCCGCGGATGACAAAATCATCCGCCACTCTGTCACCCCCGGAAGGCATCCTAGCTCAGGGGACTACACCTCTGCCAGCCCAGGGCACCCAGGCCCGACTGGGCCGGGCCTTGGATTCTGTGGCGGAGAGCTGCTTCAGTTGCCCCGGTGGAGGAGTCAGACTAGAGCCTCGAGGTCCCATAAAAAGAACGACGGGCGAGACGGAAAGGCGAGAGCAGCAGCGGGGGTGGACCTTGCAGAGCTGCCAGCCTCGATTCCCTTCCTTCAGGGCTTTTGCAAAGGCTTGTGTTGACCTGCCCAGTCTCGCTCTCTCACCAGCTCAAAAGCTCATTGCTGGCAGAATTATCCTGGTAACTTGCCCTGGGCTGTGGAGACTGGTGACTTCGTGGTCCCCAGAGTAACAGGTCTTAACTGCCATTTCTTGAACGCTTACTACGCGTCAGGCACTTCACCCACCCGATATCTGTTTAATTCTCATAGCGGCCACACAAAGCAGCTTTTATTACTGGCAGATGAAACTGAGACGCCAGGTTCGGGAACTCGCCCAGAGTCACACACGTTACAGCCGCAGGACCGGCATTTGAACCTGGCCAGTCTGCCGCGCACGTTCCTCCCGGGGGACCGGCTGCAGGCGAGCGCGGTGCCGGCGATTGGAGCGGCTCCTCATCTGGGCCCCGGGTGGCAGGGGCGGCCGCAAACGACTCCCGCGGGGGTCGGAGGCAGCACTCAGCAGCGCGAGCGCGATGCGAAATGTCGGACGAGGACCGGCTCCAGACCCAGCTGCGGCAGCGGAGCTCGCGGCCTCAGTGACCCACTTAAGTCGGGTGATAGAGTTTATCTCCGAAACAATCAAGAGAATTCCCCAGTTTCCTCACTTGCCCTCTGCTATGCAGACATGACGCACTGTTGAGTACCTCAAAGGGGGGTTTCCACCAGGGCAGGTCCCTCGAGAGTAAAGTTGGAACCTTGGGACCCCGGGGTCTGCCTCCCTCTTCGCCCTCCTTCTGCGACTTCGGCCCGGTCTCCGCCTTTCTGCTCGGGAAGATGAAGCTACTTCGGGGACTCTGAGGGCTGAGATATGAGTCCTTGGCGGGATGCCCTCCTCTTTGTCTGCTCCCTGCCCCCCTTTAATCCTGTGCTGGCCAGTCGGGGACTTGGCTCTCTGGGAGGGAAGAGGAACAGGGCAGTATTTAAAGCGTCATTCAGTTAACAGGGGCTTGCTGCTGAGGTGCGAGGAGGTCTGGAAGGCAGGGGGAACCCAGACCCTGCTCTTCAAAGACCAGAATAGACCAGGCCCAGCCCCTACCCGCCAAACCCCATCTCCTGCTCCTCCCACGGAGATGTTGATGGTACAAGCGCTCTGATTCCGCCTCAATTAGATGATTGTCAGTTTCAAGACAGTGTATATGAAATACCCTGTTGTCCCGAGACAGAGCCATTGGCGACCCTGGAAAGCCACTCTGAGACACCTGAATTAGCGAGGTCACGGGTCCAAACCTAAGTAAGTGAGCGAGTGGGTGGAGGTGAAGCGAGGCTTACTCAAGGAGGCCGGAAGTGTAAGTGTACGTCACTCCTCCCTTTTCCTCCCGAGGGAGAGCCAGGGCCCTGACCCTGACCAGTGAGGGTAGGGGGCTGGAGAGAATCAGAAACAGAAAAGGTGAAGCTGAATACCTTCTAAGAGCAAAATAATATAGATATTTCTAGCATTTGTGTGGTACTCTGCAGAATGTCGATGGTTTCACAAACCTCCTATCATTTAATATCGCAATTATATAAGGTAGGCAGGAAAGTAATTCTTATCCCCATTTAACAGATGAGGACATGAGGCTCGGGATGTTGTTACCTGTGACTTTCCTGAGGCCCCAGAGTTAGTGGAGACTCTTTCCTCTACACTCCATTGTCCAGGTGATTTGTTGAGTTTGGAGGAAATAGCAGATGCCGAACCAGCCCCAAGAGTAAAGATTGTTCCCCTGGGGTTGGGGGAAGGATGCAGAGAGATGGCAGCCACCATGGAGATCTAGACACTGCTACAGAGACTTAAAGCAACTATACCTCAAAATCAGAACAAACTTGTATCTGAAATCACTAAAAGGAATGCAGAAGCAAGTCTCTTCTGACAGGCCACTTCCACACCAGGGAAGCTTGGGGCAGCGAGCAGAGGTGAGAACTAGAGCTTTGCTCTCTCATTGGGCTCAGGACCTGTCAGCTAAGGCTCCCAAGAAATGACAAGAAATGAATTGGGAGCCAGAGATTTCCTCAGACGGTGACTTTTGTGGGTGTCCAAAGGGCTGTAGGTTGGGGTATTTTTGTTGGGGGGGGGTTGTTTTGTCTTTTTTTGTTTTGTTTGGTGAGGAAGATTGGCCCAGAGCTAACATCTGTTGCCAATCGTCCTCTTTTTGCTTGAGGAAGGTTTTTGCTGAGCTAACATCTGTGCCCATCTTCCTCGTTTGGGGGGGGCGGGGTTGTATGTGGGGTGCCACCACAGCGTGGCTTGATGAGTGATGTGTAGGGATCCGAACCTGTGAACTCCAGGCCACAAAAGCAGAGCATGCAACCTTGACCACTATACCACCAGGCCAGCCCCCTGAGCTGTAGGTTTTTTAAATGGAGAAATGGGAAGAAACTCAAGACTTCTGTTTACTGTGAAAGACTACACCCTGGTGTCAGTTCAGAGCTGTAGATGAAGAAGTCAAGACTCACTTTATCACTTGTTATTGTTTAAAAGAGTCAGTTAAGCAATCACTCTGAAGGCAAATAATATTAAATAGGAAGAAATGAGGAGGAGAGTTAGGGACAAGGCAGGAGTAAAAACAAGACTTCACTTGAAAGGATGAAAATCTAGAATGGCTGGAGCCAAGGCACAGTCGCAGCGGTTAGGCAGGTCAGTGGGCAACACCTCCCTCCATGGAGACCAGGAACCAGGAGGGGCCAGGAAAGCACAAACGGGTAGTGCTACATCATCTAGAGGCAACTGGGATGTGCTGGGTGCCCAACTGGGGACCGGGAAAGACTGAAAATCCCACCATACCTGGTAGCTGTGTCAACAAAAGTCTGCCTCAGGCTCAAAGTCTACCCAACACAGGCCAGCTTGCAGCCCACTTAGAGCTGAGGCAAAGAGCAGGAAAAGAGACTGTGTTAGGTATGGCTGCAACAAATAAACTCCAAAACAGGAGCTCATTTCTCAGCCACAAAACAGTATAATAGGAGCGTTTCCCGGCAGCAGGTGGCTTCCTATGGGGTGATTCAGGAACCCAGGCCCCCTCATCAGGTGGCCCCACTGTCACCTAGGACCTCAGAGTCCTTTGCACTTGGTTCCTGATGGGTCAGGACATGGAGGACAGGCATGGGAGGTGTGGGGTCGGGGGCAGGTTTGGATGGTGCATATCACTTCTACTCATATTCCGTTAGATCGAACTTAGTCATGTGACCAAGTCAGCTGCAGGGGAAACTGGGAAATGGAGTTACCTGTGTGATCAGGAAGAAATCCCAGGAAAAAGATTTACTGAGGTTTATGAACGGTTAGTGAAGGTTCAATGATTTTAGAACAGGGAAATCTGTACTCTGTAAATTTTCCTTTTTCTCTGCACCTGTATTTATTGTTGTTACTATTATGGGTTGGCAGTTTGTTTTGTTTTGTTTTTTGTCTTGCTTGTCTTGGTTCTTTTATAGTGAAGACAACATGTGAAGATACCACTCCTACATCATAAACTGCAAGTCACTTCACTTCTCTGGGCCTCGGTTTCCTTATCTGTTGCATGGTATATTAATTAGGGTAAGGCTAAGCTAGAATAAAATAATAAGAGTGGCTTAAGCAAAACAGAAGATTATTTCTCTCCCACATTGAAGTCTAAGAGTCTTGGCAGGCAGTTCAGGATTAGTCCAAAGTCATACTCCTCCCACTTTGTTGCTGTGCTGTGCATGACCTCAACCTCATGGCCCAAAGTGGCAGCAGGATGGAAGAAGGAATGAAGAACAAGGTGAAAGTCATATGCACACTGTCTCTTAAGAAAGATTCCTGGAAGCTTCCATACAACATCCCATTGGCCAGAACCTAGTCACATGATCACACTGCACTGCCAGAAAGCATGTAAAATGTGGATTTTATTCAGGACAGTGGTGCGCAGCCAAAACTCAGCAGTTCTCTAGCTGAGGAAGAAGAGGAGACTGGAGATTGAGGAACAGTGCATCTGAATTCGTGAGGAGTTGGACTTGGTGATCTCCAAGGTCCCTTACTGACGTTTGGTGTTTCTATAAAAGAAATAACAAGCAAAAACTATAGCAAAGTGTAAATTTAAAAACTTGTTTAAAAAAAAACTAAAGCAATTTGTTAACAAAAACCCATGACTAATTCATTTGTAAAGTTACAACTCACACCAATAAGAATATCCTTATTCCCCCCCACCCCCGCCAATATGTATAAAGCAGTTCCAGAATGCTATTGACTGAATTTACTTATAGTGGGACATTTATTATTATTTTCCCGTGCATTCATATGGAGATGTTTTCTGGGAGCATGGAAAAACACTGGGGGGATCTGCAACCTCTTTCACTGCTAATAGAATATTGAGGGCTGCAGAAAAGCTTCTCTAACTAGCTGTGTAGCCATACAAGAATCATTCCATTCCTTCATTCATTTATTCATCCATTCACTCATTCATCTATCCTAACATTCAGTAAATATTTACTGAGGACGTCTACCTGCTCGGTACTAAATGTAGGGATATAAATATCATTCTTCTCCATCTTCTTTAATAACAGAACTGTAGCCTGGCATATGGCTCATCAACTACATGACCTTTCCCAACCTCTCTTGTTAGGGTGACTTTGTGACCATGTTCTCTCCAAAGGAATGTGAACAGACATGATGTGGACCTCTTTGAGGCCTAGCCCATAAAATGTCCCACATGTGCTTTCCTGTGCTCCCTTTCCCCAGACTAGAATGGCAGTGGCCAGAGTCACCTTGGAAATCATGCATTGAAGATGGCGGTTACCATTAGCCTGGGTCCCTAAATGAATACATGAGCTAGAGCACTGTACACACACGTGCATGTGCACGCACGCGCACACACACACACCCTAACCTGGAACAAATGCCCTGGATTAAGTAAGAGAGAAATAAACTTTTCCTGTGTTTGAACCAACATGGTATTGGTATCAATTTGTTACAGCAATTTAGTCTCACTCAGTTGCAGAGCATCACCAACCTAAGTAGGCACCATTCATACTGTATTCTATGTGTCTCTGGAGCACAACAGCCTAATTAACAAACTAGATAAATGTGATGTGCATGCTAGGCAGAGAATCTCCAATGTAGACAGATGACCGGATCTGTGTCCTCATCTGTGAAATGAGAGCTCATCCTCTCCAACTCTAACATGTGCAATTCTATGCAACAGACCTCAAGAGGCAGCAGGGAACTCCAAAAGAGTGGACTTCTCAGGAACCAATGCTTTGAGTGAGAATGTTCTCTCCCTGGAAGCCAAGGAGGGTGGCAGCCTGTTAAAGAACCCTAAGAAACCCTTTCTTCCTGATGTGTGGGAATGGAGGGGGGAGGCAAAGAGGAAGGGAGAGTAGGGAGAGATCAGCTGAGGCCAGCAGTTAAAAACAATGCACAAGATGAGATTCTGCTTCACCCACACAGAGCAACCTGCACACATCTCCCCAGTTTCATCCCATGGAGAGAGCACTAGGTAGGGAGTCAGAAGATCTGAGGTTTTACTTCTATCCCCACCTTCCTGTGTGATCTTAAGCAAGCCAGCAAGACTCTGAACTCAACTACCGTGACAATAAAGGGGGAGGGGACTATCCATAGCCTTTCATTATATAGAAGTGACAGAGGAAGTCTGATCAGTGTGGAAAGCAGCCTGAAATCTTTGGAAGGAAGACCTTGAGAAGGGTGGCGTGGATAAGAGCGTTGTTCCTTTAGAACGCAAATGAATTTGGCAATATTCACACTATTCCACTAAACACTGAGTTGGAAGACAGCTATTTGAACCTACTGTTTGAGCTGCTGTGCTGGGATTTTTAAAGTGAGCTTTAGCGGGGAAAAATCTCCAGAGAAAATGGCAGAGTAAGGAACTCCAAAAGCCCACCCCTCCATAAAAACAAACAACAACAAAAATTGGCAAAAACTGTCAGCAGCAAATTTTTCAGAACTCTGGAAACTAAAAGCTTGAAGCAACCCAGAGAGCACTCATTCAAGAATATGGCTGAATCTCAATAAGAACAGCAAGCTTTGTGGCATTTTAACTTACCCTAGTCCCAGCCCCCACTCCTCAGCTCATCCATAGCCTTGAGAATAACAGCCCACACTCCCAGTACCAGTACAGGAGGGAGTGAAATGGACCTCACTCACAAATTGGCCTTAGTTCATCTGTATGGTGGCTCCCCAGAAGACCTGCTCAAACATTTATATTTATCCTGCCAGCCTGACTGGAACTCACCTTCTGCTAAAGCCAGGGGACATTTTTCAAAAACATTTACAGGCAAATGTTTCAGACTCTCCTGCCTGAGGCAATGGATAACAGTGGGGTAAAGAACAGACTAACCCAAAAGCTTGGTAGGAAAGGCAGAGGAGTGAGATGCTTTGGGGAGTAAGGTCTTTGAAAAGCTCCAAAGTATTCCTGAGATTCTAGAAGGCCATGCTGAGGGCTGTGTGCATGCTCAGGAAAGACCTGAGAAGGCTCTAAGCTTTTACTTCTGGCTGTCCTGAGGCTCTGCACAAGCAGGAAGTGAAGGCTAAGGCAGAGTTGTAAACTCCCTGGCTGAGTGTTGAGCGCATGCCCAACGTGCATACTGAATTTCTCTGCAAAGACTGGGGGATTTTTTTGCTTCCAGGTTATTAAGAAAATCTCTCTCCAATCATTAGCTGACCACTAAGCTAATAGAACAGAGACCTCAATGGCTGCACAGGACAAAGAATGCAGACTTTCTTAAGAAGAAGGAGGAGGAGGAGGGAGAGGAGAAGGGGGAAGAGGAGATTAAGAGGGAGAAATTAAGACATTTCCTTAAGTCAGTATCCTTAAGTACTACCCAAAGAGCCTCCGTTTTGCAGTGAATACTGTTTACAAAACCACGCCTCTCCTTCCAGGGTGTCAGAAGATTACTCTTTTATTCTTTCATTATTTATTTATTTATTATTTATTTATTTATTGTTGAGAAAGTCCAGAGAGTTGTGGGAAGAGCTGTCTTCTCTCATCTTCTAAATGACTGACAGCTGAAGCTAGAGGCCAGGAGGAAGAAGAATTAGGACCCTGAGGGAAGGGTAGGGGTGAAAAATAGAGGAGTCCACAGGACTGGGGAGGGAAACAAGTAAAAGATCAGAGAGGAGAAACAGTCCTTCTAAGCTGCAGGGTGGGTTGTTACATCTAGCCCCTTCTCTAACCAAAAAGGAGGCACAACACCTGGTGGACCTCTCTGGGTTTTGGAGGTAACATTTTCCTCATTTTGGTGTGTTACTCTAGCCCACCGGAAAAGCACTGGTCTCTAGCCCACTCTAGTGACCAGAAATGCTGCTAGTTTTGAGTGAGGCCCAAAACAAGAGATGGCTCTCCAGCTGCTCTGCGCTTGGGCCATGTGATCCAGCAGATCCAATGATGCCTGAAGTGTCAACAGCAGATTGGAATGCTGTTTGGAGCCTTTGGTGGCCCCTTAAAGGTGAATTATAGCAAAGGCCCTAAGGATTTTGTAGCAAAGCCCTGCCATCCTCTGCAGATAACCACTATCCTTTCGAGAAACAGCTTTTGGCCTACTACTGCGCCTTAGGAGAGACTGAACACTTAACCATGGGCCACCAAGCTAATATGTGACCTGAGCTGACCATCATGAACTGGGTGTTATCAGACCCATCGAGCCATAAAGTTGGGCATACACAGCAGCATGCCATAGTCCAATGGAATTGGTTTATACATGATTGGGCTGAGCAGGCCCTAAAGGCACAAGTAAGTTACATGACGAAGTGATCCAAATGCCCAGAGTCCCCACTCTTGCTACACTGCCTTCTTGCTCCTAGTCTGTACTTATGGCCTCATGGGGAGTTCCCTATGATCAGTTGACAGGGGAAGAGAAGACTCAGGTCTTGTTTATGGATGATTCTGCATGATCTGCAAGCACCACCTAAAAGTGGACAGCTGCACCACTACTGTCTCTTTCTGGGGCATCCTTGAAGGACAGTGGTGAAAGGAAATCCTCCCAGTGGGCAGGACTGTAAGCAGTGTACCTAGTTGTCCACTTTGCTTGAAGGAGAAATGGCCAGACATGCAATTTTGTACCAATTCATGAGCTGTGGCCAATGGTTTGGCTGGATCATCAAGGATTTGGAAGAACATGACTGGAAAATTGGTGACAGGAAATTTGGGCAAGAGGTATGTGGATAGACCTGTCTGAATAGGCAAAAAATGTGAAGATATTTGTATCCCATGTGACTGCTCACCAAAGGAAGACCTCAGAAGAGCAGGATTTTAATAATTAAATGGATAGGAAGACCCATTCTGTGGATACCAGGCAGCCTCTTTCTCCAGCCACCCCTGTCA
The DNA here is from genome assembly GCF_041296235.1 of Equus asinus. Taxonomy (NCBI): domain Eukaryota; kingdom Metazoa; phylum Chordata; class Mammalia; order Perissodactyla; family Equidae; genus Equus; species Equus asinus. Next base: position 64,940,700 of record NC_091795.1, read on the forward strand.
TTGCCCAATGGGCTCATGAACAAAATAGCCGTGGTGGCAAGGATGGAGGTTATACATGGGCTCAGCAACATGAACTTCCACTCACCAAGGCCAACGTGGCTATGGCTACCACTAAAGTGCCCAAGCTGACAGCAGCGAAGACCAACACTGAGTCCCCCATATGGCACCATTCCCCAGGGTGATCCGCCAGCCACCTGATGGTAGGTTGATTACACCAGACCACTTCCATCATGGAAGGAGCAGTGTTTGTTATTACTGGAATAGACACTTACTCTAGATACAGATTTGCCTTCCCTGTACACAATGCTTCTGCCAAAACCACCATCTGCAGACTTATAGAATGCCTTATCCACTATCATGGTATTCCACACAGCATTGCTTCTGATCAAGGAACTCACCTCACAGCAAAATAAGTGCAGCAATGGACCCATGCTCATGGAATTCACTAGTCTTACAATATTCTCCACCATCCTGAGGCAACTGGCTTGATAGAAAAGTGGAATGGCCTTTGAAGACTTAATTACAGTGCCAACTAGGTGGCAATACCTTGTAGGGCTGGGGCAAGGTTCTCCATAAAGCTTATATATGCTCTGAATCAGTCAAATATATATGGTGCTGTTTCTCTCATAGCCAGGATCCATGGATCCAGGAATCAAAGGGTAGAAATGGAAATGGCACCACTCACTATTACCCCTAGTAACCCACCAGAAAAATTTTTGCTTCCTGTTCCTGCAACCTTATGGAGGTAAGGAAGAGTATGTTTGAAATACAGGAGAGCCCGTAGGGCATCTCTTAGTATTACCACTTCCTGTGATCAAGGTCAGTGGAAACTACAACAACCCAATGCAGGCACGACTACTAATGACCTAGACCCTTCAGGAATCATCCCTCCAGATGAAGAACAATGACCAGCTGAGGTGCCTGCTGAAGGCAAAGGGAATACACAATGGGTAGTGGAAGAAGGTAGTCATAAATACCAGCTACAACTATGTGACCAGTCACAGAAATGAGGACTATGACTGTCATGAGTATTTCCTCCTTATTTTGTTATGAATACATTTGTGTGTATATCTGTATATATATTAAGCAAATATCTTTGGGTTTTTTACTCTCTTATTCCCTTATCATGTAACATAATATGTACTGACTTTATATCATACTATTTAAGAATTGTTAATTGTACACCATAGTATTTATATTACTGGACATCAAGGAGAAGAGTAAACATCACTCAAGGACTTTACCTCCTCTTCTAGGGGAAAGGGTTAGTGCACTTTCAATTGTACTCAGGATAGTTCTATCCTGTTTGGAATTATGACCTTGTTATTGTCTTTATTTGTAGATTAAATATGGTTTAAGGAGATGCATATCCCAAGTTGACAAGAGGTGGAGTTGCGATGGTTAGTTTTATGTGTCAACTTGACTGGGCCACAAAGTGCCCAGATGTCTGATTAAACATTATTTCTGGGTGTTTCTGTGAGGGTGTTTCTGGAAGAGATTAGCATTTGAATCAGTACACTGAGTGAAGCAGATTGCCCTCCCCAGTGTGGGTGGGCATCATCTAAACCATTCAGGGCCTGAATAGAACAAAAAGGAGGATAAAGGGGGAATTCTCTCTCTCTCTAACTTACTGCACGAGCTGGGACATTGGTCTTCTTCTGCCTTTGGCCTGGAACTTACACCACTGGCACTCCTGGTTCTTACACCTTCGGATTTGGCCTGGAACTTACACCATTGGAGCTCCTAGTCCTCACGCCTTCATACTTGGCCTGGAACTTACACCGTTGACACTCCTGTTCTCACACCTTCGGACTTAGACTGGAACTAACACCATTGGCGCTCCTTGTTCTCACGCCTTCGGACTTAGACCGGAACTTACACCATTGGTGCTCCTTGTTCTCACGCCTTCAGATTTGGACTGGAACTGCACCACTGGCTTTCCTGGGTCTCCAGCTTGTAGATGGAAGACTGTGGGACTTTTCAGCCCCCACAATCACATAGTTAATTCCCTGTAATCAATCTCTTTATTTATTATAAGACCTCCTTTTGGTTCTGTTTCTCTTGAGAACCATAATACACCTCCTGTTGCCCCTCTAAGGTGAGCCCAGTATAGACTGATTAGGTGACCCAAGGAAAAAAATAAGAAAAGAATTATTTTTCATACTCCTTAGTACTTTGTATGTGTGCTTGATAGGCTGTTGGTATCATTTTCTTTCTGGTAATGGACTGTACCTTCCCACCTCTGCACAGACTGCTATTGGCCCCCTTTATTCAGTTTCCTCATCTTTCTTAATAATAGAACTTGCAGTTTGTAGCTGGACACATGGCTGCCCAGAATAAAAATTACATTTTCCAGCCTTCTTTGCAGCTAGATATACCACATAACGAAGTTTTAGTTAATGCATTGGAAGTGTTGTATACAGATTTCCAAAAGTGTTCTTGGAGGAAGAGGATCCTTTTCTTTTCCTGTCCTCCTTCCTGCTGACATGAATACAAATGTAATGGTTGGAGCGAGCACAGCCACCTTGGACCATGAGGCAGCATGCTAAAGTTGATGAAGCAGCCAGACAGAAGGAGCCTGAATCACAGAACTTTGGAATAGCTATTCTAGGCCTAGACTTCCTACCCCGCACTTCACTAACGTAAAAGAGAAAATAAACCTCTATTTTATTTAAGCCACCAATCCATCAAGTTTTCTGGCACAGAAAACTTGTGCAGTTATATCTAATTCTAACTAAAAATATACCTTTCCAAATCCAAGGAGGGTAACCCTCCTTCCTGGAGCCCGATGGCCTTTTATGTGTGTGATTCGCATTTATTCTCTCAGTATTTCTCCAGGCTGTAGTATTGACTCTGACCATTCCTATTTTACAAAGGTAGAGAAAACTCACATGACACTATTCAAAGTACTGCTAAGGCAAAGAAGAGGGCTTAGCTGACAGGTTGTAACTCCTACTTCCCCAGTGCATGCTGTCCCCACCAGAGGGCATTACGAAAAGGTAAGTTACAGCACAGCCCAGACACCGGAATGAAGAAAGTTCCCAGCCATTCAGATCCCTGGATGAATTTGTCTGGACTCAGGAGGCTACTAGAGATGCCCCTACTTTTAGTTAAGCCTTTTCTCAGGCTGGCAGTCTTAGGAAGAATCCAGAAGCAGACAGAGAAACTAAAAGATCCACAGATGCTCCTTCATAGCTATGGGAGATGATGAGCTGTTGGAAGACAGAGAGAATTGACTTTATCCCCTTCCCAGCCTGTAGGATCAGTACCAGAACTATTTTTACCTCATTTATTTTTTTTTTTTAATTTTTGAGGAAGATTAGCCCTGAGCTAATATCTGCCTCTAATCCTCCTCTTTTTGCTGAGGAAGACTGGCTCTGAGCTAACATCCATGCCCATCTTCCTCTCCTTTATATGTGGGATGCCTGCCACAGCATGGCTTGACAAGCAATGGCATGTCCACACCCAAGATCCAAAACAGCGAACCACGGGCCACCAAAGTGAACATGTGACCTTAACCGCTACATCACTGGGCCGGCCCCCTTTACCTCATTTTTATAAATGATTTGGAGGATCTTGGTGAAATCTCTAGATTTTCAGATAACATATGTTCTTCTAGGGAGTGAAGGGCCAAGAAGATGAGAACAAATTCAGGAAGATCTCATAAAGGCACATAAGTGGGCAGACCAGGGACAGGTAAACTGAGGCAAGCCAGTAACAGACTGAGGGTGGATAATGACCTTATATTTTATATTTATATATATATAAATTCATGGGCTGGGAAGCTGGAGGTGGAGGCACAGGGATCATTGTTAACTATTCTCCAAAGACATTAACCAATGAGCTGGTGTAGTCAAGAAGTTCAGTGCAATTCAGGTGACCATTAATCAAGAGTATATGATGTGCCAGGCATCATATCTAGTGCCAGTCTGCAAATACGTGCAAGATGTGGGTCCTGCCTTCACAGGCTGCATGGTCTAGTTCCAAGTGCCACCAGGAAGGAGTTTGGACATATTCCCCTTCCCTGCCCTCTGGGACATTGTATGCAAAACTGATCCCCGTGCTCAGAAGAAGCCACAAGAGCTGGAGAAGTCCAAAGAAGAGGGCAAGTGTCAGCCACCATGCACTGGTTTCAGAGGTAAGGGTTTCTCTCTGATCTCAGATCATGTGTGACCTCCTCTCTGAAGCCCTGCCTAATTGTCTCCCCTGGGAAGAACTGACTCACTCTTATTTGAGTGCCCCACAGCACTTTGTAAACAATTCTACATTCCAACTACTTTTTTACATCTTTTTTTTTTTTTACATACAGGATACGTCTCCCTTCCAAATACATGAAGGCCAAGAGCGTACTTACTTTGTGTCATATTTAGTATAGTACATGCTCAGTAAATGCTTGCTAGATTGACGGAAAGACAGAAATACATTCCACTGGTCTCTAAACTTTTTTGTTCATAAACTGCATCAGAAAAAAATTTGAGCATGCTCCACATGTGTATTTTAAATACATTGTATACTACATTATGTACGTTATAAAACATATAAAAATAATTAAAACTGGATGAGGTATAAAATTAGCTATAACATTTTTAATATGTTATTTTTTAACAGGACAACGATAACAATGGTAGATGCAAATTCTTATTTCAAATAACCTTGATAATTTTGATTGGTTTTTGGCCTGACCTCATCTGATCTGATTAGGATATCATTGTTTTTACCTCATAAAATGGTAGAACGAAGTGTCACCAGAAGCTGAGCAAGTGCCTGTTTTGCCATTTTAAAATGTATATATTCTAATAGACTATTTTTAGGATTTAGGTTCACGATAAAATTGAAAGGAAGGTACAGAGATTTCCCATATAGTCCCTGCCCCTACACATGCACAGCCTCCCCCGTCAACATCCCACCCAGAGTGGTACATTTGTTACAACTGATGAACCTGCATTGTCACATCATCATCACCCAGAGTCTGCAGCTGACATTAGGGTTCACTCTTGGTGTTGTACTTTACATGAGTTTGGACAAATGTGCAATGACATGAACCCACCACTGTAGGATCACACAGAATGCCTTCACTGCCCTAAAATCCTCTGTGCCCTGCCGAGTCGTCCCTCCCTCCCCCATCCCCTGACAACCACTGATCCTTTTACCATTGCCATAGTTTTACCTTTTCCAGAATATCATATAATTGGACTCATATAGTATGTAGGTTTTTCAGATTGGCTGCTTTCACTTAGTAATAGGCATTTAAGTTTCCTCCATGTCTGTTCATGGTTTAATAGCTCATTTCTTTTTAGTATTGAATAATATTCCATTATCTGTATGTCCTGCAGTTTACTTATCCTTTCATTGCCTGGAGGCAATTATTAATATGGCTACTATAAACACCTATGTGCAGGGTTTTGTGTAAACATAAGGTTTCAACTCCTTTGGGTAAATGCCAAGGAGTGTGATTGCTGTATCATATGCTAAGACTATGTTTAGTTTTGCAAGAAACCACCAAACTGTCTTGCAAAGTGACTGCACCATTTTCCATTCCCATCAGCACTGAATGAGAATTCCTGTTACTCCATATCCTCACCAGCATTTGGGGTTGTCAGTGTTCTGGATTTTGGCTATTCTAATAGTGTGTTGTGGTATCTCATTGTTGTCTCCATTTTTTTTTTCATTGTTCTGCTTGTATTGATTTAGTTTTTCAATCTAAAGAATATTTGCAAAATTCCTCTTAAGCTTCTTCACTATTTGGGGATGGGTAATTTCCTTGAAACTATCCTGGGGCTGGCCTGGTGATGTAGTGGTTAAGTTTATGCACTCGGCTTTGGCAGCCCAGGGTTTGCAGGTTCAGATCCCCAGCACGGATCTACACACTGCTCATCAAGCCATGCTGTGGCGGCATCCCACATAGAAAATGGAAGAAGACTGACACAGATGTTAGCTCAGGGCCAATCTTCCTCACCAAAAAACACAAAACAAAAAAATCCAAAAAACTGTATATAATCATCCTGGCACTCAAGCAGCTCTGTAACACGAGGAAGACAAATGATTAAAAGGCCCACTGTCAGTCCCTTTGGGGAACATCCACTCTTCCCTTGGAGTATCTTGATTTCAGCAGGTGACACATTTCTACCTGAAACATGGCCTGAAGGAGGGCACCAGCCTCAATCTATATACGAAACATTAGCAAAGCTTCATTTTAAATTTTATAGAGAAAATTAAAATATGAACAAAAGTTCTACTATTTTCTTGCCTCACCCCAAAGGATCATTTTGTGGATAGGGTCATAGATGTTAGGTATTTAGGGAGGCCGCCTTGAAACTTGAAAAGGAGGTTTTGAGTAGAGAAGGAGGACTAGATTTAGTGAGTGTAGACTCAGAGGGAGAGAGAGAAAAGCTCATTTCAATTCAATAAGTGTGGTGGTTTCAAAACACAGTGGAAAAAGTTTTTCTCTCTCTCCCATCAAGAGGCAGAATTTATCTCCCTTCCCCTCTAACCTAGACGGGCCTCTGGTACTGTGCAAGGAGCATTATCTGACTTCCTATGTTGGTCAGAAAAGGCCATACAGCTTCCACCTGGATCCTGGAAAGCTCCCTCCTGCAGCTGTGAGCCAGACTTCAGCTAAGAAGCCCAGCTTCCCTGAGGCCTCTGTGCTGGAGAGCTCACGTGGACGTGCTCTGCTCCACAGGCTCAGCCCAGCCCAGCCTTCCAGCATCCCTGCCAAGCAGCTTCGAGCTTCCCTGATCCCTCCAGACCTGCTGATCGCCAACTAAACGCCACCACATGTCCTCTGTCGATGCCACATGGAACAGAAGAATCAGCCAGGCAAGCGCTCCCTGAGTTCCTGAGGCACAAAGCCGTGAAAGATAAGAACATGGTTGCTGTTTCAAATCACTAAATTTGGGGTGGTTGTTATGCAGCAGAGGATAATCGGACAAGACGGAAACTGTTTCTCAGGCTGCCTTGGGAGGGAGTGGTTGTGGGCAGTATTCAGTAAGAGCTGGAGGAACATTTGCCAACAGTGATTGGGAGGTAGCTGTGTTGTCATGGAAGCGTGCTGAGCTTGAAGTCAGAAGACACTAGCAGATCCTGCCACTAAGCAGCTGTGACTCCTTGGGTGAGTCACTTCACCCGTGTATTTCACTAGGTTGTAGTGAGCATTAAAAGAATTGTGAGGGGCCAGCCCCGTGGCCCAGTGGTTAAGTTCACACACTCCGCTTTGGTGGCCCAGGGTTTCACTGGTTCTGATTCTGGGCACGGACATGGCACCACTCGTCAGGCCACGCTGAGGTGGCATCCCACTTGCCACAACTAGAAGGACCCACAACTGAAATATACAACTATCTATACTGGGGGAATTCAGGGAGAAGAAAAAAGCAGAAAAAAAAAGATTGGCAATGGTTGTTAGCTCAGGTGCCAATCTTTAAAAAAAAAAAAAAGAATTGTGAACACCATCTGCAAATTGGTAAGGACTCTGCTTTCCTCGGGTTATGGCATTGTGGGAGGGAGTCCGGCATTGGATGAGCCATTGAATTAGGTAAATTAACTCTGGGATTCCATAAAAAGAGAGGCAGTCCCACTTCATCCAGTAAGGCATAAACACGTGTACCAGTGTATGCGCCCATGGATGACGTAGTGTTCAGGATTTCATCTTTCCAGAGACTGCTCAGAGGTAAAGCCAGAGCCTGTTCTCCTTGCTGCTTCACCGGCCTCTGAGATCTGAGACTGTCAGCCAGGCGAGACAGGCAGGCCATCTCGTTATCAGGTTGAAAATAGAAGCAGATTTTAGACGCTCTAGATCTGGATGGCAGATCTCTCTATGAGGAGGCTGGGGGGTGTTTGGGGAAAGCCTCAGAATTTTAAGGGGATAGAGAGCATAATTATGGCTTGCCCAAATTCTTCCTCAGTGCTCCAAGTCCACAAGGACAATCAGTATGTATTTCTGACAAGTTTGTTTATGATGCTCAGATTAAAAAAAATCAAAAATATTGACGGTATTTGGAGAAGGTTTGCTATTCTAAGGGGTATCAAAGCCCTAAATACCAAGGAGGGGAGTCCCAGGCAGTGACTCACATCCCTGGTTTGCAAACTCAGAGCTGCTGTTCCTGACGATGGAGGTGCCGAAGATAAAGTTATGGTGCCACCTGCTGGAGAAATGCGGGCTCGATTCCCTCGCCTTCAGCTTCTGTTCCTCCCTTACACTCAGCTCTAAAGTTCAACCCTCCGGAGATCCATGAGCTGCGGGGGAGCCACATCCCAGCCGGGTGGGAAACCACTGTCCTGCTTATCAATATGCCCTCAGCTTTTCAAAGCCTGTGCTTTTTGGGTGGAGAATTGGAATGTTATAAGCCCAGCAGTCTTTCCCCAAACTGGGATAGAATCAACATGTTCCAACCTCTTAAAAAGGTGAGGCCAGAAGAGAGATGGAGTCCCTGGAGGTTGCCATGTCTGCAGAGCAGCAGCTCTCCCTGCCAGCAACCATGGTGAGGGCCCTCTTTCCAGAGCCTTCAGAAAGGACACTGCTGGCTCTGAAGAAAGAGGCATGGGCCAGTGAGAGATGGAGCATCTTTCTGGGCACATGAGCGAGCCCACCAAGATCTGAAGCCTGAACCAACACGGATGAATTTGCAAGTGCCCCATTCTGTGTGGACCGGGTCTCAAGGCTCCGTAATGACCCAGTGATGGCGGCAGATGCCTTGAAAATGGCTCCCCCCCTCTCAGGGATCATTAGAAAGCTATTAAGGATGTCTAATTATTTCCTAGTGCCAATAAGCCAGGCAAGTTTTCTCACTTTTACGAAGATAATTAGAAGGCCAATTATTTTTTATGTACATAAAGGCATAAAATCTTAGCTGCTGTCCCTGCAGCTGTATTTTATTCTGCCCCGTGACAGAAGCTGCTCTGTAGCACTTCATTATGCATTAACAAGAACTGGGTTTTTCAACTCCGCACCACTGGTCCACCTCAGGTTAAGGGTTAGTCTGAAGGAAGCACAGAGAGAAAATAGAGGGCAGTCAATCTTTCGGTAGGACTTTTGGGGTAAGGCCGTGGATTCTACTTCAGAATTTGTCCCACCCAGCTCTAAGACAGCAGTTCTCCAATTTGAGGACACACCAGAACCACCTAGAGGTTTGTTCAAACACAGATTTCTGGGCCCCATCCCCAAGTTTCTGATTCAATAAATCTGGGAGGAGGGGGGTATAATTTACATTTCTAATAGGTTCCCAGGTGAAAAACACTGCTCTAAAACAAGTGTTTTTAACTCGGAGTCCACAGCTAGCCTCCTTCCCTCTCTGCCAAGACTTTAATGGATAGGATTCAAAGGGATCCTTGACTTGGGGAAAAAACGACATCTTTATCTTCACTAGCTTCTAACTGAAATGTAGCTTTCTCTTAAATTATGAATTCGACAACCAACCTCTGTAGTATTAGCAGTGATAACAGATATTTTCAAGTCCCATGATAGTCGTAGCAGGTATCTGCAAACATCATCTGTGCACATCGTGCTTCAGAACTCCAGTGGTTATTAGTCCTGCCAGCAGATCTGATTATTTAATCCATTAATGGAGAAGCGCATACAGTACATCACTACTTTGAAAAAATATTTTGATAACTGTATTTCAAAATGACTGGTTTCCTTTGAGAGGTCTTCTGTATTTCGCTTTATGCATTTGGAAACGTTATTCAGACTGCCCAGGGAGGAGGGGAAGGAAGGCAGCCCCAGAGCACAAGAGAAGAGTAAAAACCTTGTTCTTAGGGTATGAAATTAATCCTCAAGAAGAATTCAGAGCTTCCTTCCAGGGGAAAGTTTGACAGAAGTGAAGTCAGTGCTTGGATGGGCAAGGGCGGAAGGGACACCCGCAGCAGGCCTAGAGACAGGCGTGTGGACGAGAGGGCCAGGTTGTCAGCACCGTGGCCCTGAATGGAGAGCTAGAAAAGTCAGCAGCTGTGCTGTTCACACTATAATTAGATCGGGCCTCTTAAAACACCACCAGCTCAGTTTGGAACAAGCAGTGGCAATAGCAACCACAATGTAATATTCAAAATAGTGTTAATTTCTATCGGGAGCCATACGGTTTATTAAGGATTTGAGTGTGTGATACACTTTCTTTGGGAGACATGATGGTGGTCATAATTCTATGACGTGCGGAGATGGCGAGGCCATTTGCTCAATAATTGGGGGAGCTGAGCTGCTCTCTCAGCTCCAAATCCTGCACTTCCCAGCCAGTTGAAGGAATGCGCCTATGTGTGTGTATTTATGCAGGTGGCAGTTGGGAGATACACCTGCTGTCGTGAAATCCTTCTTTATTCCTCCTCTAGGCTAACCCGTCCCGTCACTGCTGTCTCCAGATCCAAACCCAAAGTTCTCCTCTATGTGGCATCAAGGAAAGAACCTGGGGTCTGGAGTAGACTTGAGTTCCATGCTGATTCTACCACTGCGAATTTGGGTGATTCACCTGACATCCCTGGACCTGTCTTTACATCTGTGAAACGAGTATAATGTCTCCCTTGCATGGCTGTTGGCACACACTGGGTGCTTAGCAAGTGCCAACTGTCATCAATATTTCTACTAGCCTTGCTCTTATGGCCACACACCATCACCCTGTCTGCTCTCCTGTCCATCCTCGCCCTTTCTAGCCTGGCCACACCTCCTCTCTCTTCTTCCACCTTACCCCAGCCTTGCTCACTCCTCCTAAATCTCCTTCCCTATCGATGCCCACTTCTGTGCCCTCGTGAACAGCTCACCGGCTGTCTCCAGCTATGCAAAAGAGGACCTGATTGTGCCTCCTTTGAAGGTCATGAGGGCCAGCGTGCCTGAACAGAGGAGCTGGTCAGAGGAAAGACAGTTTCACATGGCAAATCTTCCCCAGAAGAGTTCAAATCTTTCCAGCATATTTCTTAGCCAGAAATCGTCTGGAACTTGCTTTGATTTTTTTTCTTCCCCTCTCCCGTGTGTGTTGAGACAAGTCTCTCAAACCTGTGGCTCTGAGTGCAGGCCCTGCACCTCTGCATCATCCCCCTTCTCAGTCCACCCACTCCTTCTGGCTCTAGAGAAACACACTGAAGCTTTGTTTAAGAACTGGGAGGAACTGGAAATTTCAACACCTCAATGTCCTGCATGCAAACGATTTAAGCCTTTTATTTGTTCTGTGTCCTTTGGCAAGTCACCTATCCTCTGTGCCTAGGATCAACATATCCTGGTAGAGGGAAGAGGCGGTTGCTCCATTTTCCTGTGTGCTGTGGAAAGGGGTGTTGTAGGATTCAGCGAAAGCTGAGAGAGAAATGATGGCTCTGTTGCTAGACCCAAGATTCACAGTGCTTTTCCACATCCTCCTTCCCATCCATCCTTGATACCTGCCTCAAAAAGAAAGAGAGGACATCTTCAGTACAGGAGAGACAGACTTAAAAACACAAATGACAGCATGTTGTGCTAAGTGCTGTCCTGGACTTACGTAAAAACACTCCAGGTGCGGGGGAGCGAGTGACTCATTCTGCCTGGAGTGGAGCAGCCGGGCTGACAGGTGGTGACACACGAGCTGAACACGGTGGGCTGAGTGAGAGGGAGGATATGGGGTAACTCCCCATCTTGGAGGATGATGTGCCACTAACCCAACTGGGATATTCAGGAGGAGAAGCAGGTTTGTAACAAAGGATGAGGAAAAAAATAATCCATGTGGATTCAGATGTGCCGGGTATTTGAAATAGGAAGACATGCCAAGTGTTCGAAATAGGAATAAGTACAACACAAGAGCCCCTGAACCGAGGGCCTCCCAAGGCATTTCCTCAGGGAAGAATGTGCCAGAGAAGAATAGACAAGGCAAAATAATAACTATGATACTTATAATTGTTATTTATTGAGCACCTACTAAGCGTCAGGGACTTGCTCAGTGCTTTGCTTTGTTATTTAATCCACAAAACAAAACCACAAAAATTGTATCATTGCTCTCATTCTACAGAAAGGAAACTGAAGCTCCAAGGGGTTGCACAACGAGCCCATCATCACCACCACAACGTGCCCAAGTCCTGCTCACCCGCACCTGGAGTGAGTGAGCGCCCAGGTGGGACCCCTCGGGAGATTTCTTTGACTCCAGCTACTGGCCAAAGGGCCAACAACCACCATGGGCAGAATGACCCGCTTGCTGTCCCTTCTCAATTGGCTCTGAGATTCAGTGACTCCATCAGTGAGAAAAAAACCATCTAGTAAGAAAGAATCAAGAGCAACAGCAAGGGCCAGCCTAGTGGCTGAGTGGTTAAGTTCGTGTGCTCCGCTTCAGTGGCCCTGGCTTCACCGGTTCAGATCCTGGGAACGGACCTAGCACAGCTCATCAAGCCATACCGTGGCAGGCCTCCCACATGGAGGAACTAGAAGAATCTACATCTAGGATATACAACTATGTACTGGGGGGCTTTGGGGAGGAAAAAAAAAGGAAGATTGGCCCTGAGCTGACATTAGTTACCAATCTTCAAAAAAAATGAGCAACAAGGAGAAACGCCCAGCCTGGGAAACAATGTGGACAGCCCAGCAGGTCCAGGCTACAGGCCCTCACCCCCTCAGCTGGCCATGGGGGTGTAAGCCACCAACAAATGAGGCAGGAAGGGAGCCAGAGAGAGCTGGAGGGGACCTTTCTGCCACTGGAGCTGGCCTGGCAACTCTGACCCCACTTCAGCGTATTCAGATGCTCTTCTTACTTGACTGGGCACTTACATGTCCTTGCCAGGACCCTGATGCATTACCGAGGCAGGTGGAGAGGAGGGGAGGGACGGCGAGCAGAGAGGAGTCTCAACATCCCCATTCTCTCTCCTATTAACTCAGTGGGTTCAATAGCCAAGCCCAAGATGCTGGCATCCACCCCACCTCCACACCCAGCGAGGAATCTTCCAGTGTGTGTGGGGCCTTACCTCTGGCTTTCCCTGAGCTCCCCTGGCCCCAGGCGAGGTCAGAGGGGCAAGTCCAGGATATGCCAGAAACAGAGCTGAAAGCCAGGCAGCACCCTGGACAGCTGGCTCCAGAATCCCTGAGGGCCAGGCCAAGGAGCTGTACGCCCGCAGAGCCTGGGAGACTGGGCTAGACCAGGGTTGGGGGGCTGCCTAGGTCCACACAAGACAGGGTCCTGCCCACAGCCCGGAGCTTCTCTCGGAAGCACTGCAGTTCACCCTTCCCACACTCCCGCCTCAGACAGCCCCTTGGTCAGCTCTGGGAACGTAAGGATCACCTTCTCTCTCCCTCCTCACCTCCCGGCCTGGGGCAGGGGAGCTTCTGCTGCTGCTGCTGTTTGAAAAGTGAGACTGCGGTGGCTTGTGCTTACCCCAAACTTCTGTCAGGAGTCCTAGAATCTTAGCTGCTCTCAGCTTCAGTTTCCCCATCTATAAAGTGAGACTAATAAATCAAATGGGACAATACATGTAGAAAGCCAAGCACAGAGCCTGACCCAACAGTGGTGGGCACTCAGCAGCCACCGGTGTGCCTCCTCGCCTCCCTGACACCCTGCTCTCAGCCCCGCGTTTGCTTTCAGGACTCGGAGAGGAGCACGGCCACACGGCCCTGAGCAAACCAGGCCCCTGTGGCTGCTGCTGGGCTGAGGTCCCACGGTTGGGTCTGGGGAGTTCCAGAACGAAAGTTTCAAGAGCCAGGATGTTCACTCTCCGGTTGAGTGGGCACTGGCCTCTAGTATTTGAAGGGCTGCTGTGCTTGGAAAAAGGGAGGTGACTCATCCTGAGGAGGCCCAAGGGGTGGATAATAGACCCATAGAGGTGCTATGGGGAGAGAGTCATTGGCTCAGCAAGGAACAACTCTTCAGTGGCGAGTCCAGAGATGGTGTGGGCTGGCTTCAGGGGTGGTGAGTTCTCCGTCATTGGAGGTGTTCAAGCAGAGGCTGGGTGAGGTCAAGAGGATTTGGGACTGGAAAAGGGAACAGAGTAACTGACTTTACACCTCCCCTACTGTGGAGCTTCTGAGTCTGTGGAAATGGGTGGCTGCTAAGATGCATGATTTGAGAAGGACTCTTCACCCCAGTTCTCTCTTCTGCCCTTTCCTAGTGCATGAGAGCCCTTCATTACAGATTCATCGCTTTGAGTCAAGGCACTGTCCCTTGCAAAATGCCAGACTCCCTAGCTGGCGTCACACTGATCCATCAGAGCGCTTGTAAAGGTTCCGATGCGGGAAGGCAAGAAGATGAGGATGGAGGACAGTTGCATTATCTCAACCCTTTTTAGGGAGTGAAAAAGCCCTACTGTGTTTTAAAAGAATATCAAGTATAAGCCTAGTACTGGAAGGGATATATGCACTGCATGGGTTTTTTTTCCATTTGAATCAGTTTGGTTGATACATGCTTTCAGTTCTTATTCAGTTAAAAACAAGACATATTAAATATATCCTCATTGCTCTATAAATGCACGCAGCTCATTCTGTATATCAAAAATAATAAATAATGGTAATAAAATACCAAGAAAATTAAAAAAGTGACAACCCAGCCTCAAATATGATATATCCAGAACAATCCAGAACAATAACCCAACACAATACATCGAAGTGCCACACGTGAAAATGTGCAGCACGTGTATCTACCCCAGGACTGGTCTTATACTTGATATTCTTTAAAAACACAGCATGGCTTTTTAACTCCCAAAAAAGGTTGACATAATGCAAAACAGTGCAAGTTATGGCGTCACTGAAGAATCAGGTCCCTGCCCTTCCCTGGGGGATTTCTCCATTTGATAGGAACATAGAGTGTGTCATGGGAGAAGGAGAAGCTCTTTGGGCAACATGTAAAATACGCACTCTGGACTCGAACAGATACTGGTACACTCACGTTCACAGCAGCACTATTCACAATAGCCAACAGGTGCAAACAACCCAAGTGTCATCAATCGATGAATGAATAAATGAAACGTAATATATGCATACAATGGAATATTATTCCACCTTAAAAAGGAATGAAATTCTGATACATGTTACAACATGGATGACCTTGAAGACATTACGTTAAGAGAAATAAGCCAGTCACAAGAGGATAAATACTGAATGATTCCACTATGAGGTACCTAAACAGTCAAATTCATAGAGGCACAGAGTAAAGTTGTGGCTGCCAGGGGATGGGGGGAGAGACGAAGGGGAGGTTATTATTTAAGGGGAACAGAGATTCAGTCGGGGAAGGCGACAAAGTACTGGAGATGGATGGTGGTGACGATTGCACAACATTGTGAATGTACTTAATGCCACTGAACTGCCACTAAATTGTAAATCTTATGTATATTTTACCACAATAAAAATAATTACACACACTGGAGTTTGGAGTTCAGACAGGCTCAGTGAGGAAGGCTGTGGGCTATGTTTCTAAAGACACAGGCTGCTAGCCCTTTGCCATGAACACCTGTCCACTGTCCCCCAACGGCTGGGGTGGGGGCTGGGACCCAGGCCTCATGTTGGTGGGGAAAGAGGTATTGGTAGGGCTTAGGGCAACCCAGCAAGGGGTTCCAGGACAAGCACGTGGTGGGTGAAAGGGTCTAGAGTGCCAGGGGTTGTGAGGAATCACCCAGCAGCCCCACTCAGGACTGTGCATTGGCCCCGGGGTGATATAAACCTGGCTGGACTGATGGCTATGGAAGATGGAGTTGACAGGTGCCTGAGCAGGCAGTAGAGGCGGCTGGAGGAGAGTTGGGAAGCTGACTGGGGACAACAGTCCTGAAAGCATCCTCCTGTTAGGAAAGGGTCCTATGTCTGAAAAGGTGTCCTGGGATAGTGGGAGTTAAAGAATGCCTCTGGAGGCAGGGCTTAGAACATGCACTCTTTCGGTACCTTGAGAGTGGGATTATTTGGTGCCTCACTGCCCCTGGACAAAGCGGCAGGCTTTGCACCAAGACCTAAGGAGGAAACAGCAGGGAGAATGCTTCTGAGTCAATACAAGGAATAACTGGCTAGAACAACGAGAAACAGATTAGGCTACCTTGGGAGGTGGTGAGTTCCCCGTCACCAGAGGTATTCGAGATAAGCTGTCCTCTGCAGATTCGGAGCCCCATGTATGCTGGCCTGCTTGGTTAGGAGAGGGGCAGGAGATCCCCAGAAGAGGAAGTATTGTCTGAAGGAGTGGCTGCGGCTTTTTCAGAGGAAGTCACTAATCCTCACAGGGAGCCAATCTGGCCCAGGGCACTAGCTAATCCCAAACTGCCATCCTGGGGTTTCCTTTCATCTGGGTGCCTGGCGTGAGGGGCAGGGCAGCAGAGCCGTCCTGACACTTCCTGGCATCAGTGCTGGGCGGAAGTAGACTGTCTGGCTCCCTGTGCCTTTGCCTAAATGCTGGGCTGGGGAGAAGACCAGCAGGAGGGTGGCGCAGAGAGAGAGGAAATGTCATCCTCACTCTCTCAAAGGACTGCTTCAGAACCTAAGAACTGGTGGCCCCGAGTGAAGGGCGAGGACTCAGTTCCTGGGAGATGGCAGGTACAGGGGTGCAGCTCACAACAAGGCAGTATGGGTCCTGGGCCAAATGAGGTGACAGTTTTTGCTTTCAGCAGCATCCATCCTTTGGAAAGAGGGATGGACTCTATAGAGAGAGCTGCATTTTTAGGAATTTTTGGAGAGGACAACATGTAACCCAAAGACTTGGATGATACTGCTTGGTGGGATTTAAGAATCAATTGGCAGTTTAGGCGAGAGAATCTTTCTGGGCAGAGGGAATTTTCTGGCACTTTTCCACCTCATCCCTCTGCCTGTCCCACCTGGGAGCCCATCTGGCCTACGGAACAAACACTGGAACTGCCAGTCAGCACTTCCTGGGCTGGAGGGTGTGTATACATGAGGGCCCCAAATCAAGCCTCACATCAGAATCATTTCCAAGTTGTGTTAAAAATACTGACTCTTACCTGTCAAGATCTGTTGCCATCTGAGGATCATCTCTAGGAAAAACACGGGATTCTATAGCAAATGGATAGACCCAGGAACGAGAGCTGGGAAGGGAAATCACTGTCCCTGCTGGCGTTTCTGCTTTGCAGGTAAGGGTCAGGTAAGTGGCAGCGAGAGGCCCTGTGCATCCCTGGGTTCACGAACATCCTAAAGTGGACATTTATTGTGCACTATGTTAGCTACCGAGGGCATGCAGATGGGAGAGGTACAGCACGCAGCTTCAGGGGACAGCCAGAAAGCTGTCTGATGATTTATCCAACTGTCTGGGTCCCAGAAATGGCCCCATAAGCCACCCCTCCTGGGACCAGCAGACAACCAACATCAGCTAAGTCCCAGCGGCAGCCTTGGTTGGGAATCAGTGACCCTCCTGGGACCCTTCTCCATCCTCCCTGAGAACCTTCGCCCTGTGTTCCTTCAGCAGCTCTTCCATGTCTGCACCAGTCTGGGCATCCATGGCTGGGTCACTGCCCAAGCTGAGTGTTTTGAGAAGCAGCAGGGGCTGTTTTCTCCTAGTGACAGGCAGACACAGGTGGGGAGCTCAAGTGAGCTGTCACATCAGAGGATGCTCAGGTCTGTCTCGTTCACTCTCTGTGGCAGGCTTACCAGATCCCCAGGTCAGAGGTGAAGGTCAAAGGGAGTCCAAGGAGTCATTTTGAGAGCCTATGCATGGACAGGATTGGGTCCTGGCTGCCTATTCCCCACCGTGGGGAATGGCAGGGGGTGGAGGAGAGGATCAAAGGGCGCCCATCCCTAAACTTTGGGCCCTTTGCTCAGGGCTGATTAGAAGGGCAGAACTGCTTTAATCTGGTGGTTGCTATCAAGGATCCCTCTCCATCAGATTCCGATTGAGTGTAGATTCTTATTAATGGTGATCTGATTAACCGAGAGCTCGTTTCTCAATCTGGTCTTCCACCTTTCTCCTCTCCTGCAATGCTCACATACTACTACTCACATAATAATTGAAATATCTATCATTTGCTGAGTTCTTAATATGTGCCAAGCTCTGCTAAACCCTGCGCATGCATTACTTGATGTTCATCACAGTAGCCTCCTTCCTGGATACACTTCTTTGACTTCCAGGACAACCCTCTCTCGGTTTTCCTTCTAGCTCCCCGGTGGCTCCTTCTCAGCCTCTTTTGCTGGTTCTTCCTCTTCCCCTTGACCCATAACAGTTGGAGTGCTCAGAGCATCTTGCTCCTGTCTTTTCTCCATCTACTCTCTCCCTTGGTGAGGTCATCCAACCCCATGGCTTTAAACACCACCACCAACTCCAACCCACCCAGACCTCTCTTGAACTCCTACTTGTATACCCGACTGCCCACTCCACCTCTTTACCTGCAAGGTTCATAGATGCTCAGACTCAGCATGGCCAAACTGAACTCCTGATTGCCTACCCCTTGCCCCAAACATGCTCCACCCTCATCCATTCCAGTCCCTGTGAATGGCAGCTCCCACCTTCCAGTTACTCAGAACCTCCGGGAGCTCCCATTTCCCTCAAGTACAAGCCAATTCTTTACAATGGCTGTATGGCCTGGCAGGACCAGCACCCTCACCCAGCATCACTTCTGTGACCACCTCTCCAAGTGCTCCCCCCTCAAGTCACATCAACCTCCTCACTGTCCCTCAAACACAGCAGGCATGGCTTCGGGCCTCAACCATAGATGTCTCTCTTGCTGGGACATATTTCTTCTAGATATTTACTTGGCTCACCTCCTTCAAGCCAGCTCACATCTCACTTTCTCACTGAGGCCTAAGCTGACAACGTATTTTTGGCCATGACTTGCCCCCGCCCAACCCTTCCTGGTTCCCTTCCTTTGTCCTATTTTTTATTGTTCCTACAGCCCTTGTTACCTTCAAATACACTATATGTTTTACTAATTTATTATGTTTCTTTTTTATTGTACATTTCCCTCAACATGAGGACCCAGAACTTTGACTGTCTTTGTCCACTGATATAGCCCAAGTTCCAGAACAATGCTTGGCACATAATAGATGCTCAATTAACACTGTTGAATAACTGACATAAGCTGAGTCTCCTTCAGGCCAATTTGAAGAACTTCATAAGCTGCAAATCAAACATAACGGTAATATACTCATAATATTACCAGACCCTCATTAAGCTTCTGGCTTAAAATTTTGTGTCTATAGAATCTTTACACATTTAATTTGTGGTCAGCTTGGATGTCTCAATCATTGGGCATGCTTGGGAAATCTTGGGAATTTTGAGACTCTAGTTTAAAATTTGTTTCAAATGTCTTACAAATTTTAAATTAATGAACTTTGGACATATTAATAAAAATACATTTATTGTGACTTTTGAAGTTTTCATATTTTGGAGCCAGAATGTATTTCTAAGATCTGAAACACTGCTGTCACAGGTCCAAGGCCATGTGACCCTGGTGCCTAGAGAAAAAGCAGTCTGATGATGTGAGTGATGGAGTGGAAGAGTGGACCAATCCTGCCTGCTCAGGGGACAGCCACGTAACCTTGATTCTTGAGAGATGTGCAGTCTGAGCAACCTTCAGATGTCTGAATAGCTCACTCTCCAGTCTGCACGGAGCCCTCCGAGCAGCTTTCCTCAGGTTCTCAGTGGCCCAGGCTCACAATCAAAACTCTTCTCATGTTCATTTCCACAGGAATCTGGACTGTGAATGCTGGTTTCTGAGGAAAGTGTGTGACTCTCTACCCTGAGGCAAAGGAACCCCACGAACCCTCTCTCCTCTCCAGTTCCTATCTTCTCTGTCATTTCTGCAGACAGGGTTGCTGGATGGGCCTTGGTCTCCCTCATTACCTTCCAACCTGGGATCCTTTCCGTCCTGGGATATGCACACAGTAGACAGAGCACACAAAAATAGGTTCTGCGACA
This sequence comes from Equus asinus, assembly GCF_041296235.1. Classification (NCBI taxonomy): domain Eukaryota; kingdom Metazoa; phylum Chordata; class Mammalia; order Perissodactyla; family Equidae; genus Equus; species Equus asinus. Next base: position 64,960,457 of record NC_091795.1, read on the forward strand.
GCCCGTATGAGGCTCTGCAAAGTCACAGGTTAAAGAATCTTTGCATTTGTTCGGTCTCCTGGCTGTAAATAGCTTGACATCCTAACAGCATTATCCTGTCTCAGGAAGTAAGGAAATTACTTCCCCTAACCCTCACCATGTGTTCTCCTCCTCTGTCGGTGCTGCCTACATACACTCACGCGGAGCCCTGGGAATGCCGGCAGCCCAGCAGACCCCCATCTGGCTTCTGGATTATGGTCTTTTGGTTTGAGCTCTGAGCTTACACATCTGATGCCAGGCTAACCTGCATTCATTCTGCAGCTCCTGGCAATACCCCAGTTTCCAGCCTCTCATAAAAAGGCCATTTCTTCTGCACCTCCCAATTCACAAGGCTGTGGACCAGCCACATCTCAGTAACCTCGCAGACACAATTTTCCTACATCATGATGCCCCCTTCCTCTGGCCTCCAGGAAGTCCATCCTGCCTTCTGTCTGCTCCTTTTCCCCACCCCTAGCCCTTGATATTGGAACTAGATGCAACACGTGGTATAAAAAGATGATGAGCCTTGAGACTTACAGGTGTACAACTATGGGTTCCAGTTCTGAGTGTGCCATGTACTATCTCAGTGACCTTGAGTGTACCTTTTGTCATGTCACTTAACCTCTCTGGCCTTCCATTTTTTCATTAGCCAAATAGGTTTAACAATATTTTTATCTGTGAGAAATAATTCATGTGCAGTACCTTGGACAGCGCCCAGTACAGACTAAGTGCTCATTTAAGCACTTCCCCTGGCCTTGCCATTCTGCGCTCTAACATCTGCAAGTGGTGTTTTTAAGGGGGGGGGGGGGAACCTTGGCTTCAGTCTTAACTCCTGCTGTCTTCCAACTCAGGCTCACATATGTTGTCCACAGCTAATACGCTGATTGCCTCTGCCTTCTATCTTTCACTAGTCCTTCTTAGAGTCCTGCCTAGTTCCTTAGTGGGACAATGTGTATGAGGATGCTGGGTGGACTTCTCCTAGACCAGGGCCCCCCCGGCCCTGTTCTGTGCTTGCTTTGCAAATCTTCCAAAGCACCCTCTTTTCTCTCCCCCTTACGTGCCCCATCTTCTATGGTCAAGGGAGGGAGAGATGAGGGACTGTGTCTTTCCAACATTTTGACGTTAATCCTGAATGTTACAGAGGGAGTGAAGTTAACAAGCATGCCTCCTTGATAGAAGTAAACACATTACACTTTTTCTTTTTTTTACAAATAGATCCACATTTTTACACCACTCAGGCAGCATCCCCCCCAGATTCCTGCAGGGCCAGACACTTTGCTGCCTCCCCACTGACCTCGCCCAGGCACAAGTGCCTGCAGGGAACTTTCTTCTCCAGGAGTGTTAGCAATGGCTTTGACCTCTGATTCATCAAATATCAGATTTCAGAAATGACTATGATGTCATTTAGCACTTGCATATTTGGTTCAAATGCTACTAGATACTTCCCCTCCTCTGTCCCCCGTCCTGGCTGAGGAAGAGGACCCCACTTCTGAAGACTTTAGAAGACACTCTTCCTCCAGCTGGCTTGGCTCGTGGGTGGCCTTATCTGCAAGCAGAGAGATGGATGACATCGGTGGGTTCTCTGGCTTTTGCAACCCTTTATCTCCTGGGACAGACATGGGCCTTCGCTCTCTGCTGCTGCTGCCACAGTGGAAATCCCTTTCCCACAGGCAAGTTACCGCCAGCCTGGCCGTCAGCATGGGAGCCAGGGCAAAGAACACCTGAAGCTATTCTTCAGCGGGTGCCAGAAACAAAAGTATATACCTCAAACCCTCAGGTTTGAGACCAGCCCCCAGTCCCCTCATTAGTAGAGTGAGTCCTGGGGGCTGCAGGCTCTGGGCCCACCTCACAACATACGCCCTTCCTCACCCCATCCCTATTTCTCTGTAGATGAATCAAGTTAAACAGAACAGCTCAGAGAGAGAAGTTGCAAAAGACAGTCTGAGGGAAGATGGGAGGAAGCAGTCCCTCCTTTTGCTTTAGGGCTGAGGACAAAAAGGATAAGGGGTCCATATTCCTTAAATTCTGTGAATCTCATGCCTCTTGGGGCCCCGAGCTGGTGGAGACAACCCGTGGCTCTCATGGGGCCACTAAATCATCTAAGATGACTGGTCTCAGGGCCCATGACAGCCACCTCTGCTTTCCACACGCTAGGAACTTCTGAGGGCCTTAGAGACAATTGAATACCAATATTTCTAAGGTTTTTTCCTGCTAATAAATTCTGATTTATTCCAGGGAAAATGGGAGTATAAAATGTTTTGTTTACAGTATTTATGCAGCATTTAGGCACCTGCTTATGGTCTGTGCATTCCTTTCCATGTCTAACCACCTATTCTTCGGTCTTGCTGCAGGAAAGACAACCTGCAGGCACTGAGCCAGGTCAGTGCAGGTGATGGAGATGATGTCCCCTGACCCCAAAGGGGCTAGATCACTTGTGATCCTGCTTTTCCCTGTCAGTCAATGAGTAAGGCATCTTTTAACAAGAGGGGTGTCACTCTTGGGTTCTTTGAGGTGACACCACACTTGCTCTAGCAACAAACCCAACCTCTGGTCAATATCAAGCTCCTCAGACTTTGCCCACAAGCTCTGAACATTGGGGACCAAGTGAGAAGAGAGGTGAAGGAGAAACTGAGGCAGGGGCAGAGGCCAGGCCAGTGGGTATCGCTGCTTCCGAGGCAGCTAGGGAGGAGGTATTCCATTTCCTGAGCTGTGCTTGTTCCATTTCAGTTTGAACAGATGGAAATATAGTTCAATGTTTCAACATCATTTGCCTTTCTCGTGCTAAAATATTGATAAGTGCTGCCCAAGCTGATGCCCCCGCGGTTCCGAGCAGTAACTGGAGCGTGATGTGTACTGAAGTGAGACACGGCAAAGCCTTTAACGAGTGTTTAAAATTCCGGGAATAATGCTCAACAAGGCCTTGGCTCATTCAGCTCCTGAAAACCTTCCCTCGTGGGCGCCTCCTCAGCAGCAGGAAGAGCGCGAGCGCGGCCCGCCCGGACCCCCTGCTGGTGGCAATTAGTGCGGCAGCTGCTCGTCTTCAGGATGGGAAACACGCGGGAGGTGCCTGCATCTGCCGCTGAGCCGGGCTGGGAGGCGGGCGCGCTCAGGGGGGCGGAGGACACGGAGACCGCCTCCTCAGTCTGCAGGGGCCCCAGAGAGAGGGGGCACCGGGCAGGGCTCTCAAGAAAGGCCGGTGAGGGAAAGGCAAGAAAAGGGGGAAGAGGAAGAGGGTGGGAACTTAGGAAAAGAAAGAGAGGAGGACAGGGAGGGAAGAAAGAGGATTTTGCCAGGAACAGCAAATCCTCTGGGAAGACCTTGCCAGGTCCTGAAACGAGAGTTCAACTTGTGCCTCTAGGAAAGAAGAAAGGCCCCGTATGAGGAAGCCAGGGCCCCCAGGCCTCAGCCAGTGGTGCCCGCTTCCTCAGACACCCCTCTTCAAATTCCAGCCGTGACAAAGGGCCCCAGAGCTGGGGCGGAAAGAAAACCTACACGCGCACCTAGGATGTCACTGCCAAGGTCTGGAAGGATACGGGTTGCTCAGGTGAGGATCTCCCCGGATCCCAGTGACCCCCCACGAGGTCAGGTGGTCTAATAGTGAGGTCCCTGCCACCTTCAATTTCTCTCATCCTTTAAGTTTCTGGGTTTCAGCTTCATAATCTTTTCAAACTCTTTATAGATCTTTGTGGGGTGGTTCAGAAGAACATTTTCCACGAGGCCTACTTAAATCAGATCACAGGAGGAGGATGTCTGCCTTTTTCAGGAGTGACCCCGTTAAAGCATCCATGTGGGAGAAAGCAGGGCTGTGTCCCAGGAAACCGTGGGGTACCCCCGGAGGGAATTCTGGGCTGGTGGTTGTATGTGACTTAAATAAAAATAGCTCAAAGCCACTGACTGAAAACTTATAGAAATGATTATTGTACATTGAATAATACTTGCAATTACGAGACAGAAGTCCACCAGGAGTCGGGAAGCAGGGTCTGATCAGCATGCTCTACTTCTGCCTTCCCCAAAACAAGACTCAGTGAAGTCATGGAAATAGAACAATCCTATTTTCTGAGACAAAAAAAATTTAAAGAGGGGATATGTGATTTGACCCACAGGAGGTCATTTATGGAAACAAATGTGGTGGAGTACAAAATTGCAGGGAATGGGACAGGAAAATCTAAGACACACATGGAGTGACTGGAGCAGACCGAGGGGCTCCAGAGACCCGCCTGGGGCAGCTCTGTTGAACAAATATTAGGAGAGGAGGAGTTGTCTGGAGCCAAGAAATGCTGCAGGCTCTAGGGAGGTTGGCAGCAGCCTCATCTTATTCTCCATCCAGAAGTCAGTCCAGCTGATCGGGGAGCACCTCGCCTAGTGGCACAACAGTACTTTGATTCACACACATCTTCTGCTCCAGGCCCCTTTCCTCACTTCTGTGATGTTCCATGTGCTGGCCCCAGTCCAGCCACTCTCCAGTCCCAAGCTCCCTCAAAAGGCCTGCCCATCACCCAAACTAGTTTCCATGTGGGCTGTTACTGAGACCAGCACAGTCGCTCTGGGCTGAGGCCCTGGCAGTGGGTCTGTCCCTCTGGCAATGGGGCTCTGTCTGTAATTGTTCTCCCAGTTCTCCTGTGGCAGCATCTGTCCATGAGTGATGGGGACATCTGATGTCCACAGCCAGGGGTGGAGGTGGGAGGGAAAGGGAGTGTGGTGGCCAAGATGATGGCCCACTTGATGCTGACTACCTCCTCCAGGAGTTTATCTGCAGGAGCCAAGGAGCCCGCCTTCAGGCAGTCAGCATGCGCACTGCGGCTGGGGGGAGGACAGCCCCCATGAGAAGACAAACAGGACGGCGAGCCCTAGGGTGGCCAGAGTGAAAGGAACAACAGCAAGGACAAAGACCAGATGACAGGAATAGTCATTTCTAAACTTTGTGAAATTTTTCCAACTCAGCACCCAATCTGATCATCACAACCCCTGACAGATATTATTACCACCAAGTTATGGAGGAAAAAGAGAAGAGCTCAGATTGGTGAAATGACATGACTAAGGTCAAGACGCCTGATTCTTCCCCCTACACATGTCACCTCCTTGAGGAATTGCAAACCCAGTAATGCTCCTGTGCATAGAAATCACCTGGATATCTTGTTAAATACATGGCAGGGTGGGACCTAAGACTCTGCATTCCTAAGAAGTCCCCAGGTGGTGCCAGTGCTGCTGGGGCCCTCCCACCCCCTCACACACACACTTTGAGTGGCCAGGTCCTAGAGCAGCGTTTCCTCATCTTGCTTGTTCATGGACTCACTTGAGCACCTGGAGATCCCAATTCAATAAGGACTCAGGATTGTAACCACTTGACAAGAGCCTCAGGTGCCCCCAGTGGTCAGGTGAGTTTGGGAAATGCTGCCCTAGAAGTATGGGAAAGATGTGGCCACAGCCAGGAAGCTGGGCCTTCTTCGTTGGTCTCCCTGGATTTACCAGGTGCTCTTTCCTCCAGGGGGAGCACACCTGCCTTGGCCCTCACATTGCTTTGGTGTTCAGTCTTGGGCAGGCTTCTTCCCATCTCTCTGCCTCCACTTTCTCATCTGTGATATGAGAACCAATAGCCGAAGACCAAGGCATGCAGCAGACATGATGGATGGAGGCACCTAGACAAGTGGGATGCTGCAGAAGCAGCCAGGGACGAGGCAGTGTCCATCCTGCAAATGGGAGAGAGAAGGATGAAAAGGAAAGGCAGCAGGAAGCAGGGAAGGAGAGAAAGCCACATCTGTGCTAGGGTGCGGTGGGCATGGGGTGGGCACCACACCCCACCCTTACCCCTTGGCATTAGAAAACATGGATCAAATGACCAAAGAAGTGACTAAAAGGAGCAGGGCTGAGAGGGGATTCTGAAGTGGAGACCCAGACCGTGTCTGCCACAAGTCTGCAAAGCCCATCACCGTAGTCCTCCATATCACAGAGGAGCGGAACACCAGTTCTAGGAGGGCTTGGTGTGGGGGTGGCTGGGGGTTCTGAAATGGAATGGAGGAGAAGTGGGCAGAGCTGGCCCAGAATCAGGGGTTCAGCTGGGCCCAGCCTACCATGTGACTGGGCAGGAGGAGCCCAGGAGCAAGACACAGCCCCTCCCAGCTTTCCACTCACTTGCTCTACTCCAGTCTCAGCCAGCATCACCCCATTTCAGAGCTGCCACCACCACACCTGGGTCCTCTCTATAAGCAGGTACCAAGCACTCACTGTATACCAGGCGCCAGAAGTATACATTTCTCATTAATGTTCCATCAATTCTGCAAGATATGTGCTATTATACCCACTTTACAGACAAGGAAAGCAGGCTGAGAACACTCAAGGGTGAAGACCTATTAGACAGAAGCGCTGACATTCAAAGCCAGGTCTCCCACGTAACAGTTCTGACTTCTGCAGATCAGAATCAATCTGAAAAGGGTGTTTACACATGGACCCCAAACCCAGAGGAGCCTGATTTCCCCCCACACACAATGTCACCTCTTTGAGGAACTGAAACCCAGAGATGCCCTGTGCATAGAAATCACCTAGGGAGGAATATACTTACCCTTTTCCTAAAATCAAATTAAACGTAGATTACGGTGGTGGTTTGGGCTTGTGGCACACGTGTGGGGACCTTTCACCAAACGATATTGACCAACAAAAACTACTGGTTCCAATTCTAGGTTCATGTGATAGGAATGGGTTTGCTAAGTGTATGGGCACATGGTGGTTTTGCCCTAATGCACACAAACACAGTGAGTTCTTTTTCGTTTTCCCTCGTGAAATCCATTACCTCACTTGGTATTCCGAGGCACGTTCATTAACCAGAAATTACCACACAAAGCCAGCTCAGCCCACACACCCACATGGAGAAAATGGGAATGTCAATTTGAGCACATATGTTTTTCCTATTTTTACAATAAGATAAATGAGCGTGAAGATGTGTGTTTAAATAGATGACTATTAAATTCAATAAAGAAGCTGGGAGAGACATGAAGCCTGTTCTAAAATGTGTCAAAATATGATGGGTGGATTTAGAACCAGGAAAGAGCTTTGAGTACCACTGTCCATCCGAACCAACCCCAAGCAAGGGTGCTCTAAGTTGCAATTCCAGGTATTTCAGTGTGACGTCACCTCCAAGACCACACCCCTCCCCTCCCAACATTTTTTAGCCCTCCTTCCAGGGATGTCCCTCCCCTCTTTCTCTTGCCCTGGTCTGTTAGCTCTTCCTCCTTGCAAGCTCGCCCGCCTGCTTGTTGCTTCCTTTACATCTGACCCCAGAGAATCCTCTTGTTGGCTCCAGGCCCTCTCGCCTTGCCCAGGCAGACCCCACCCCCACTCCTTTTCCAGGATCTCTGTGGCTCCAGGTTCAGCATGACCTACCCGGGCCACCTGTTGATTTCTCTAGGCATGTTCTGGGGCAGACTGGTAATGCCTGGGTTCTTTGTCCGTGGCCTTGAGCTGGTGTTTATCACTCACTCACTCATCGATTCAACAAATACCTGCCAGGCTTTGTGTCAGGTGCTGTGGGCAATACAAAGGGGCATTCAATACAGCCCTGCCCCCAGTCCAGTCGTGGAATAAGCCATGTACCCAAAGCCTGTAAGGCCAGGTAGAATGTGGTCTTGGGCTCTCTGGTGGCCAGGGTTTCTCAATGAGGACACTGTGTTTGTCTGGCACTTTCCGCACTGCACTGTCACTGCCCCCTACAGCCTGCATGGAATCCCTCCTCCTGCTATTTGAAAGCCCCAGGCCCCTTGGGGTCACCTGCAGAGTACCTGTGGCCTCTGTCTGGGCTCCCTGAGTCACTCTGCCCAGCTCAGGCTACCATCCCCACCCTGTCTCTAAGCTGTTCTCCAGTGACTCAGGTGCTCAGATGTTCCAGGAGAGTACACCTCCAGACTCCCATCACTCGGAGTTTTAAGTTTATAATACTTTAAATAAACATCAAAAACAACCCAGCTGCAGTGCTCACAGAGGGCTGAAGCGGGGAGTTCTGCTGCAGAAGAGCTGAACAGCCCCAAGGAGATGAGCAGCCTCACCTGGAGGGACAGGGGATGTGTCATCATTCTGACTATTTGTCTCCTGTGGAGCCTCAGGGGAAGGAGTTCTATGGGGTTATCGTCCAGGCAGGGCTTCCTGGAGCACCCCCAGAGCTCAGCGACCCCCGCCACTTCCTTACAAGGAATGCTGCCCCCCACCCCACTATCAGGCCCGGAAGAAGGAAGAGAGGAAAGCTTATGATGGAGCTCCTTACTCCGCTGCAAGATGACTTTGGGGTGATGGAGAAAACTAGCAAGCATCCTACAATTCTCTCAGGCCCTCAACTTCCTCAACTGTAAAATGGGAATAAAAATACTGAGAACCTAGACAGTAGGGGGACTAAGAGAAATAAGATGGTGAAAGAACCTAGGACGCCGCCTGACGCCCAGGAAGCAGTCAGTCCATGTTCCTCTTCTTCCTCCCTTTGGGGCTGTGTCTCTGCGTAAAGGTTTAAAGCTTGCCGCACTTACCTGTGGCTTTATGGGGAAGATGGACTTCTCCCCCGGGCATCCAGGGGTGAGAATAGTGGGCATCTGGCTGTCCCCAACGTGACCTGGAGGGTGGAGTCCAGCATGTCCCTGGGGCTGGGAAATGTTGAAGGCTGGCCAAGGGGAGAGAATGGCCATTAAAAAGGAGAGCCGCCTCAGCCAAGGAGTCAGGTTAGCCGTTGAGTCAGAGATCTAGTCTCTGCAGAATTACAGACTTTCTTGAAAGGGACCCTTTTGTTTTTGCAACTTTGAAGCTTCTTGAGCCAAGCTCCTTCTTTCCACTGAAGGTGAGGGCTGCATCTTTCCCTTGACTCTGCAGTTAAAGAAGAGGGAGCAGGCACAGAGAGCAGGGGTGGGGAACCCCACAGGGCAGGAGGAGGACACCCCGCTGCCTGCTCTCATGTCCAGGCTGCCCAGTGAGCCTTCTCTATCTCCAGGCAGGACTTTGCTGTCACCACCACCCCTGGTTCCAAATGCCAACAGATGCACTCATCTCCTATCCTAGGTAGCTTCGAGCCCCATTTCTTCTTTTCCTCCAGGGTCAGGTTAGAATTGTTCTAAAGGAACGTATTGGGAAATAGGGTGTGCAGGGGGTACATTGGGGAGGAGGCCCCTGAAAACTACAACAGCCAAGTATACTTAGCTAGATGACTTTTCCTTTTATAGCTAAAATACAGTCACTGGCAGGCTGGGGAGGCCCTGTGCATGGGGGGCCTGCAGGTCCTCCCCCTTTGCCTCAATCCTCCCCTGGGAATGGCCTAAAACCCCCTTTCATCAACTGATAGATAGATAAGCAAATGTGGTATGTCCGTATATGGGATATTTTTCAGCCATAAAAAAGAATGAAGTATGATACATCCTATAAATGATGAACCTTGAAAACTTATGCTAAGTGAAAGAAGGCAGACACAAAAGGCTACATACATACATAGTATGATTCCAGTTACATGAAAGGTCCCGAATAGGTACATCCATAGAAACAGAAAACAGATTAATGGTTGCCAAGGGTTGGGAGGTGAGAGTGAGGGGACCATGGGGAGAAACTGCTTAATGGTTACGGGCTTTCCTTTTTGGACGATGAAAATGTTCTGGAACTAGATAGGGGTGATAGCTGCACGACATTGTGAATGTGCTAAATGCCAATGAATTGCACACTTCAAAATGGTTTAAATGGTGAATTTCATGTGATGTGTATTTTACCACAATTTTTTTAAAAAACAAAAGCTTTTCAGGTCTTGAGTATTTCCTCCTCCATTTCCATCCTAACCCCTCCACCATTTAAAAGGAAGAATTCTATAGCTCGCTGGAGTGAAAAAGGAAATTTTATGTTTCTGTATTGTTGTTGTTGGGGAGGTAGTTTCTGTTGGCCAGAGCTCACCAAGGATGGCCCCACAGGGCATTGACTGAGGCAGCAAGTGTCTCCCTCAGACCTAATGTCCCTGAACTAAGAATGGGAAGAAGAAAGACCCAGCCTTATGTCCATTCAGGGCCTTCATCCTAACCCATCCCACTGCCCCGCCCGCCCTCAGTTTCACCAGCACTGAGCTTCCCTGGTGGTCCCCAGGCAGAGAGCAGAGGAGGCTGACCCGCCACGCCTTGACCCCATCTTCCTCCAGATAACCTGGCTCCAGTCACAGAAAGGCAGGCAAGATGGAGCCCACGCTCGTTGTTTGCAAGGGCTGTTAGAAGGTTCACTATAAGCCCACACCACAGGGCTGGGCAGCTCACCAGGTCGGAACATAGCCCAGCCCCCTCCATGCTGACCAGTCCTGCTGCTGGAGATAGGCACAAATGACCACAGGAAGCCTGGAGCTCCTCCGTCCTTGGAGATAACCGGGAACTTCATGAGACACCGCTCAGTTTGTTGTGGACTAAACTTGGCCTGGGAGCCAGCCAGCCCAACTCACTGTGACATGTCCAACAGAAACCTACCCTGGGCTTGGATGTGTCAAGGAGGAGAAAGGGTGTGTGGAGTTAGGGACCTGGGCCTGGACCAGTCCTCCAACTGGATGGTAGGAAGACATCGAGAAAGACGAAATATCCCAGAGGGCTCTGTGGCTCCTTCTCTGGCCCCTAATGCCAGGAGCCAGGATTTATCTGCCTTCTCCAGCTTGTGTAGGAATCAGGACCCTCCAGGATGCCGCCAGCTTTGCTGGGCTGGCTCTGTGGCCCTGCCCCACAGCCAAGTTGACCCACCCTTCCTGTGGACTTCACCCTTCCTGGTTTATCCACTTACATTATTTAAATTTAACTGTCCCAGCCTCCTCTCCCACCATGAACCTCTTTATCCTTAGACAATGCAGACTCAATCCAATAGACCACAACTGCTTTCTCAAAACCTTTGGAGTAAATGTGTTGGGGAATTTAGAATTCTGGAGATTTCAGGAAAGGACATATAATGGTGCATATATTCCATATTACATAAAACCACCCTAGAGGGCAGAACCTGTAATCCAACACATTAATAGCTCCTCAGTGAAACATCTGATATCCATGCCAAGTGGGATAAACAAAGACTATAAATAGCTTCACGTCAGTTTAGGTCAGGTTTTACTCCCAAATAGTTTGACAGCAAACATACCAAACAAACAAGCAAAAACAGAGCTTTCTGAATTTTGGCTTTCTAGAGAAGAGATTGAGGATCAGCATTTAGGCTGCACAAGAGAGAACCAAGCCAGCAAAACTATCGCTGGGAAAAGGAAAAGAGCCTGGGATGGCTCCTCCCGCCCCCTCCCCAGCCCCAGCCTCCCTCTGAGGTCGCCTGGCATTGGAGCCCTGCCTGTCCTGGGCACCATCTGGGACCCTACAGAGTTACAGGTCTCCTAACTAGCTGTGTGCTTAAGGACAGGGACTGAGCCACCCTGCGCCTGAGGTTCCTGATCTCTTCAAACGGGGAAGGACGTGATTCCAAAGGCTCCTTTTTCCTCTGACATATGATCCCATTCAGTACATTAGCCAGTGCTGGCCATACTGTTCAGAGCCAGACAGTGTCTTCACATCAGAGGAAGGAGCACTCAAGAAAAGAGCTGCTCTCTCAGCATCCAATGCCCCTTCCCACATGAGTGTCCTTGGACCTGCTCCTCCAAGTCCCTGGATTGTCCTTCCCTCCTCACCAGCTTGGAAAATTCATACTTAGGATTTAGTATGCCCTATTGCCCTGCCCTGGGCTCCCTTTGTTCACACTTCGATTTGACCCTTTAAATCGTAATTTGTGTATTGCATTTCTCTGCTTCCACTAAACTACGATCGCGGGGGGCAAGTCTGTGTTGCCATTCTCTGTCCTGGAGGTGTACCCCCGCGCCTGGCACACGGCAGGAGCCCAGCAAGCGGTCGTGGAGGGGACGAGCGCGTGCTAGGTCGGCATGGCTTCCCGCCAGACAGACTACCATCGTGGAAGCAGAGCCCCACGCTGCATCCGTACCAGACCCGGAGGCGTCTGTAGGAGAGGAAGTTAATAGTGCAAGAGAATGGAAGCCTTATTGCGAGTCCAGGTGGGCAGCTCCGGGATCAAATAGTAAAGCAAGAGGAAGGAGCTAGAAGGTGAACCCAAATCCCACAGGCCAAGGTGGAGGGTCTTACAGACGCAAAACTGTGGGCTTTGGTATAAGACAGGGCTTGGTCCATCGCAGACCCCTTTAAGACCAGAAGGAGGCTATTCCGGGGGAATTGGCGCTGGGAAAACCAAGCGGAAAAGAGCCCCAGGCCGAGGGCCTCCGCAACCCGCAAGCACCGCCGAAGCTCGCGGCGCCGAGGGCTGGGGCGCTGCGCACCGCCGCCGCGAGGTGGCAGCAAAAACCCGCCAATGGCCCAGGTCGCGCGCTGCCCCCCTCCTCGGAGCTGGTTTTGCTTTTCGCCTGGGCGCGCACAGCGAAAGCAGAAGGGCACCCTGCCGTGTTACCCGCTGAGCGCCCTGGCCAGGCTCTCCAGGTCCCCAGTGGAGGAATAGGAGTCTTCTTTGGGGTTCAGCTCATAAAAGCTCCTAAACTGGTGTCTGGAAACTTCTCGAGGGACTCATGGATTCTAGACGCCCTGACCCGCTCCCCTCCTCTCCACTCCTGCTATCTTCCCATCCCCATCCCCGGGGGAATGGATCGGTTCTCCTGCCTCCCTGCTCGCGAGGTCCCGTCCTGGACTCGTCTGCCGAAACAGAGCCGTGACCCGCCTTCATCCTTCGCCACAAACCTCCTTTCATTCCCACTCACAGCTCAGGCTAGGACCTGAGAGCAAGTCCAGAAGCCAAGGCTTCCCCGTCCTGCTCCCTGATACCTGTGACACACACCCACACACAGTAGACACGTGCGGGCGCCGAGTCACACAAAGGCCACGCACACAGACACCCATTCGCACAGACTCGCCTGGTCACACGTAACTCCAGGCTCGTGAAGTGCAATGGAAGGATCGCACAACTCGCGCCAAGAAACTTGAGTTGGACTTCGGCTCATTCCATTTCTCTGGGTCTCTAAACCCACGTTCGTCTAACAACAAGATCGCCAAGCTGCCTGGCGGCTCTGAAGCCGGCGTCTTCTCCGTGTCGGAGCGCTGCGGTAGCCCGGAAAGCCTTCCTTACCGTCCTAATGGCTCCAGTGGAAGATCCCCTCCCGCTCTGGGCTGTCTAGATCCCCGGGGCCCGCGACGAGGAGGACGCGCGCAGAAGTTGCCCAGAGCCTGTCACGCTGAGACGAAGACTCTCCAGACGCGCGTGTCCTGGGTCCCCTTCTCCATCTCTGACCCTCAAGGACCTTTCGCGCGGGCCACACTCCCATTCACCCAGCGTGCTCGTCTCCTCAGGTCACTCCAGCTGTTCCTCGAGGACCCGACAGGCCTCCGGCCTGAGGCTCAAGCTTTCATGCTCCTCCCTCACGCTAGCGCCCCTTCGGAGAGAACGTTACTGCGCGGTGGAACTACAGCAGAAAATGGTGGGCACGGGAGGAGACCCGGCCATTCGAGACTCCAATTCTGGGTAGAGGATGGGTTTCTGAACAAATTACACCAGTGGCTCGGGGGATCCACCCCTCTAAGGAGGACGTGTGAGCCATACGAGAGCCTGAAGGGCATGATGCTTCTGGAGGAACTGGGTCAGAGGATGAGATCAGGGACCTAGTCACAGATCCGTGAAAAGTGGACTAACACTGAAATCACGTCATCAGGGAGCCCATAGGTCTCCAACAGGTCATCAAGTCCTCCCGCATTCCTCCTTGGGAATGTCTTTAACAGGTTCTGCAGGCTCAGCTTGGGCCTTCTTCACGTCTTGCCTGCCCATTGGAATGGTCTCCTAACTGGCCTTCCGGAGCTCTCCATAAAGCCTTATTTGGCTCTCCAGTGCCCATGGGATCAAGGCCACACAACTTGCCTGACCTTGTAGCTGACTCCCACTCCTGCTTGTCTCAAACTGGACTACCAGCTTCCTTACGCACCCAGGTGCCAGCCACGCTGCCCTGCTCTGCACTGGAGCCCGAACCTCCTCTGTGCCCTTGCTCCCGCTGTTCCTGCCTGGAATCTCCTCACGCAATCCAATTCATTCTTCTGGTCAAAGCCATCTCTTCTGAGAAGGCTTTCCTGTTCCCACCCCTAAGATGTAATTAATCTGGTTACCACTCCCCCAAAACACTCTACCATCAGGTTTGTTTTTCCATGATTACCTCCAGCGTCCACTGGACCTGAGTTACTTGAGGGCAAGGGCTACCTGTGCTTGTCTCTCCCCTCTCAGTTCTCATTTTGGGGCTAAGTTGGATGAGTTCATTCCCGCAAGCACCCATGGCTCTCCACACTGTGCCCTTTCCCTCAGGCACATCTTCAGGTAGATGTGTCATGAGGGCACGAGGTAAATATTTCTGCATCCCACGGGAATCTGCACAAGTCTCACGGAACACTCAACAAAGTTCACATGTATGCACACACTTCACACGCAAATGCACACCACGGAGTCCCGTGCCACTGGGAAGCGCTGGTGGTTCAAGCAGGGCCCAGTCCAATCTGGGAGAAGAGCCCACTGAAAGGCCGGCTCCTCCTCTAGGCTTCATAGGACTGCCAGCACGGAGCCCCGGGCCGCTCCTCTCATCTCCGGGCCCTGTAGGAGGCACGTTTTGGTCGAGCTACATCCCTGTAGGGTCCAAGTGCAGGAGCGTGAGAGAAGGTGGGCCCAGATGGGCAGGGCCTCGGGCCGGGGGCTCCTACCCGTCCCCACTCCCTTCTCTCGCGTTTGCCTCATCTTGCGCGCCCAAAGGAGGGTCTTAGGAAAGTATTTACTCCAGCTACCGGGAGCGCATGGGCGGGCGAGAAAGATGCAGAGGGGCACCGGATGCACAGGTGTAGCGGGGTGAAGGTAGAAGCCGGCTGTGTGACAGTGGCCAAGTCATGGTCCTTCTCGTGTAGTGAGATCGGCTTCCGGCTCAGAGACGTCAGGAAAAAGCAGTGATGGCCGGGGTCTGGATTCCATACGCCCGCAGGTGTGCGTGTGTCTGTCGCTCCGTCCTTCCTCCCAGTCCGGCGGGCCCGGCCGCGCCAGTGCGTCCTGGACGAGGTGGGGCCGGCAAGAGGCGGCGGCGCCGGCCGGGGCTGCAGAGCTAGAGGCGCGCGCGCCCCTAATTAGCAGCGCGTTCAGTCATTAAGGGGCCCCGCTAAGAATTTCTGTTTAATAATGGTCGCAAATTAGTTATGCTGGTAAATAGTCGTCTCAAAATCCAGCACGCTAAAGCCGCTGCCGGGCTGGAAGGGCTCCAGGCTGCCCCGAGGCGCAGGGGCGGGACCCCGCGCGGGGAAAGGCGGCGCGTCTGGAGGAGCCGGGCGCCGGCCGGGAGAGGCTGGGGCTTCGGCCACAGCGCCTCCCAGCGGCCGGAAAGAAGAAAGACGGAGTCCGAGCCGGAGAAGCAGGGACAAAGGCCCGGCGCGAGACCGCGTCGCGGAGGCCCGGGGACGCGCACACCCACGGAGCCCAGTGGGCCTCCACCCAGACCCCCGCCCCAGGAGACTGCCTCCACCCAGTCCGCCGGCCTGCCCCCACCTCTGGGCCTTGCCTCGGCCCTCAGACCTGTTTAGGCTCCTGGACCGCACACTCTCTGGGGCCTTCACCTCCAGGGATCGGAGAACTCACCCCCGGCCCCAAGCCCCACCTTTTCGAGGGGGAGGAGAACAGCCTGCGCTTTTCTGGTCTGTAGCGACTCCAGCCCCAGAGCCATGTCCATCCTCCCGCAATGAGCTGGCAATGGCAATGAACGGTCTGCGGAGATACACACATATATATGTGACTTCCCCTAGGGTTGTCTTTCTTGCCAGCACATTCTGATGCGTCCTTAGTATCTGAAGGGTTAGACTCCTGCAGGTTAGAGCCCTTCCTTTTTCCAAAAAAGACTGCGTATAAATCAGTGAGAGTCACGGGCTTACTTGTAAAAAGTGGGGAGATATTGCCAGGAGTGGAGATCCTTGTGTTCTGTGCAGGAGTGGGGGGTGACCCAGGGCCACCTGTGGGAGGCCGTGTGTGTGTGTGTGGATACATGTGTGTAGGGGGTGGCTGTGTGTGTTGTGTGAATGAAGTCATATGTGGGGGTCTCTGAGAGTGTGTGCAGTGTGAGGGGAGAGGCTGCTGCTGAGAGAAGAGAGGAGGGGGTTTGAAGGAGGATGCTTTAATGGGTGGACCGCTTCTGGGCAGAGGAAGCTGCCTGAACTCCCCAGCACACAAGGGGAAGGGGCACTTTGGGGCCCTAGGCTACCTTGCACACTTGCAGTTTAGGCATGTACTACATAACTGATCGACAATAGGCCACATATACGACAGTGGTCCCATAAGATCAGTACCATCTAGTCTAGGTGTGTAGTAGGCTGTACCATCTAGGTTTGTGTAAGTGCACTCTGTGATGTTCACACAACATCAAAATCACCTAATGATGCATTTCTCAGAACGTATCCTCATCGTTAAGCTGTACTCAGTTCACTTCCCAGGTCCAACCAGCCAGAAGTCAGTGTTCTCCCCTGGCTACCTTCTTGGAGACTGAATTGTTCCTGTGTTTACAGTGGCACCCTCTCCCTGACCAGGCCTGGCCCTCCCCCTGCCTGAGCCCAGGAAGCAGCTCCTCTCCCTTTTCTCCTAGCCCTTGCTGTTCCTGTCCGTCTCCACTTTCTGTTTCAGCTCTCCTCTCCTTTCTCTCTTCCTTCTCCTTTTGCTTTTCTCCCCTCTCTATAATTCTCCCTTCCCTTCTTGCTCTGCAAAACAAACGCCCCTGGGCATTTTGGAGTGGACTATAAAATGGAGACCCCTATTAGCATGACCACTCCCAAGACTGGGCATGTTTCTCTAAGGGTGCTTATCTAGTTCTCTGCCTATCTTCTTTATGGCCCTGGCCTGGTGCTGGGGTGTGTGTGCATGTGTGTGTGTGTGTGCACACCAGCTGGCAGTGGGTGAGCTTGGGCAAAGGGTGGCCTCTGAATGCTTAGAGTCAAGCTATGTGGTTTGAGAGTTGAAGTGCCTCTGGTAGCATTTCTATTATGTCTTTGGGTTGGCTCGTATGTATGTTGTGGGTCTGAAGGTTTCCTCTGGGTACTCTGGATGTGTTTGTTTTGGTGGATGTATAGTGGCTGGGTTCTCTGACTATATTTTTTGCTCACCTGCTCCCTTTCTTGTATGTGAACTTTTGGTGAGCCCCAGCCCAGTGTATCTAAGAGGCTATGCACTAAATGTTTATTGGTGCTAATGCTGTTTTGTGCAGATGTATTTCTTTTGCGGTATGGATAGCTGTGGACAGCTCTGGACAGCTCTGTAGGAGGATGTGAGATTAGGCATGTTTGTGTGTGCATCTGTGCAGTGTGGAGTGTGTGCACCCTGGAGAGTGTGCCTGCAGGGGAGGAGGAGGATCAAGAGTTCTTGTGTTATGTCTGAGGACTGATGTATAATCTGTAAAGGGGAAATCAGAAGGCAGGTCCTATGTTGTGTAGGGAAAGAGGGCTATGGGTTTTGGGAAACTGTTCTGGGGGTAGGTGGGCTGATAGGGGAAAAGGTTATACTGGGTTTATGGTGAAATGGCTTGGGAGGTGAGGTGTGTGCATAACGTGAGTTGGAGAGTATATTTGTGTAGATAATTGAGAGTGTGTGTGTGTGTGTGTGTGTGTATGTGTGTGGTGTATCCTCTGTCAGCCTGGCTGTGCCTGCCTGCTCCTGCGAAGCCCAGCCCGACACAGTGGAGCTCAATCAGCCGCTGCATGAATACACTCGAATGGAAAGTTGTGCTCAGCTGACCAGAGAAATCAGAGCCCGGCTAGCACTGCTCCCCTCCTCCCTGCTCCCTCTGCCCTCCCTTGGGCCAGACGGGGCCATGCGGAGGCCCTCACACTGGGCTGGAGGAGGCTCAACTCAGCTGGGGCCGGAAGGGGCCCAGGCGGTGGGAAGTTGAGCCGCCTGAGTTCGAGGACTTGTGGGGGTGCATCCTGGTGGGCTGGGCATTTCAGCCCCAGCGCTTGGGGATGGAGAGATGGTGGAGGGCCTAGGAAAAGCCCCAGAGGCAGCAGCCAGTGCTCCAGGTGACAGTCACACAAAGACCTAGGCAGGGAAGGAAATGGCCACCACGGAGGCAGAGAAAGACAGGGAGAGGGAGAAGAGACTGGGACGTGCCCTGCTCAGGGAGACAAGCACACGCAGTGCACCACAGGCCTGAGACTAGGCTGCAAGCTCCAGGGACATGAGTGATGGGCTGGGTCCAGAATGTGCCAAGCTGGCCAGTATTCCTTTTGGAAGAAGGTGAGAGAGCCAGTCCGCTGTCACAGCCCACACTAAAGTTCCAGTTCCACCCCCACTTGGTATACCTAGACCTGGGCCTGGCCTTCCTAGTGCCTCATGGAGCCCTCCCCACATCCCAAGTCTGGCTATCTCTGGCTGGTCTCACCATCTCCAACCCCAATCCCAGCCCGGACCAGCCAGGCTTCTGTGCCTCCAATCCCACTATTGATCAGCATCCCATCCCACGTCGTGGCAGCTTCCAGGTCATTTCATTTTAATCAGCTGTACATCTTGCCGGGGATAATCAACAGCGATGGTGCTGGGCAGTCGATTCTGCAGGATCCAAGGAGGGCAAGAAAAGGGGCCGGGTTGGGGTTCAGGGCCAGAGCTTGGGTGGGGAGGGCGAGGAGAGAGAGGTGAGCAGTCTGGAAGGTGGAGCTTGGCCTCTCTCTCTCAGGTAGATGGTTTCTAGGAGTCCGTGACTTTGATATGGATTTTCCCAGTTTCACATCCCATTCTGCCAGTTCAGGTTTCCGGTGCAAATCCCAGATTGTCCTTGTTTTTCTTTGAGGGAGGCAGGAATGAAGAGAATAACCCCAAATTGGCTGTTATTCTTCAAGACCCTTCGACTCTCAAGTAGGCTGCCTAGGTACACAGAGGCCTAGGGACACAGAGAGGGCTCTGAACCAGAGCGTGCCCGCTGGGGCCTCAGGAGGAAGTGCTCTGTCCACAGGGCAGGGGTGCACACGGGGTGGTGTGTGCCAACACTCTGGCACACCAGAAGGAGAGGAGCTGACCCATAGGCTGCCACGGGCGCACACAGAGGGGATGGATGGTTAATGTTAAGGCCTAGTTTCCTAGCCCGACGAAGCCCAGAAAGCCCACTCGAGAGTACACACCAGCAGTGCACACACTCCCCCTGCCAAGGCACAATCCACACCACTCCCGGGTGGTGGAGGCTGCACACAGAGGCTGAGATGGCTTTGCCACCAGCAGAGTTTCAGCCAGGCCTAGCCCTACAGCTCTGCCTCCGCAGCCCCTGGGACGTTGACTGCCTTGGCCGTGGCTTTGAGGAACCCAGAAAGAGAATGGGCAGGAAGCTGGTAAAAGGAGAGATCTGGCTAGAAAGGGATCTCTTTTTTCCCTCACTCGGATGTTTACAGGGGCAGGGGCCAGATCCAACGTAATATCCGTAATATCTGCAGTTCAGCAGGGTAAAGGGTGAACTGGGGAAGCCAAAGAGCCCAACACCCCTCCACCCTCACCCTCAGGTCAAAAAATACCCACTGTGTCCTCCTCCCACACACACATACACACACACACACTCCTTAAAGAGAGAGGAAGGTCAGTTTAGGGTGGGCAGCCTGATGGTCACATCTGTGGGTTGACTAGAACAAGGGAACCCACACATGCCCACACAAGAATTGAGACCCACAAGATACACATCCATCAGACAGAAAGGCCTTGCACACACAGCATCCTGTAGGTGTACTGGAGCCACTCCTTGCAGAAATAGGTACATATAAACTGCCCGAGCCACATGCAAATACCTGCGCTATAAGTAATATACAGGAAAACACATACAGGAACACACTAATGCACCATACACACATTTATATCAAATGTCATACACACAGCCCTTTATATGCAGACCTTGATTGTATGGTGGCAGCCCAGCATTCATATTTGCACACGTGTACACCACTCACAGCAAGCACTCATGCCTCTCCTTCGGCAAATCTGTAGGTAAGGTCGGAATGTGCAGAGTACGGTCTTGGTATTTGTACAGACCTGGGTAGAAACATAGGAGAGGAGAAAGAGTGATAGATGATAGATAGCAAGATAGATAGCAGGCTGGTGACACCCAACAGGGCCTAGGCCGCAAAGCTGAAGGCTCCTGTGGAGTCTGATAGCCTGTCTTCTGCAAAGGAAAAGCAGGAATAGGCACTGGATGCCCCCAAACTTGTTTTCTCTGTCGAGTATGTTGAAAGAAGGAGGCATTTTAACTGCAAAGGTTTGGCCCCTGTCACCACACAAAAAGGCATCTGCTTCCTAGTGTCACCAGCCAAGGCCCTTCCAGGAGGTGCTCTCCAGCAGTGCCACCCTTTCCTTCCGCCCATCAGTTCTGGTTAGTCAGTTGGGTAGGGTCCATCCAGGCTCTCCACACTGTCTGAGGCAGTCAATTCTTTGGGTTTCTAGGCCCAGGCTCTGGGTCAAGTATGTGACAGGCCATTTAAAAGCGAGGGTAGGGGACAGAGCCCCTCATCCCAGACATCATTCTGTGCACCAGAACAGAGGCTCAAGCTGGGTAGAACCCAGGAAGCCCCTTCCCCAAATTCCTACCACCTGGGTCAATATTGCCTGACATGTGGCATCAGGAGGAACGTTTTCCAGGGCAGGGAACGCATGCAGAGATTCTGACACCGCGGTGCCAGACCACAGAACTCCGGGGCTCTCCAGGTCATCTGGATGCCCTGATTCTAAGTAAGAACGCACACAGGAATCTTTCCTTTCACGCAAGCGCGCTCCGTGGGCGCACAAGGCCCCACTTGCGCGCCAAGAGCACGCGGGAGCCTGGCCGCCTTTCTGCCCAGTTAAACCCCATGTGCTGCCGCGGATGGGGACAAAAGAAAATCGGAAGTCAAAATTAGTTTGGAAACGGGCGCGAAATTCCAGGCACGTTTCTCCCTAATCCTCCTCGCTTTGGAAATTGGACTTTCAAGTGAAGGCAAGTTTTCTGAAATTACCTCTTTGGCTCCTCCTCGGGGGCGAGCCCGCCTGGCCCAGAGCTGTGGAGGCGCCGCCAGCCACGCCATCCCAGGGAACAGTGCGGGGCCGCTCGGGGCGGGGAGGCCGGGGGCCAGTGGGAACCTCGTTAGCAAAAGGCGGTGATTTTTTGGTTTTCATTTTAAAGTGTAAACTAACTCTGAAATGTCTTAGGGGCTCGAGAGACTCCAGTTGATCCCAAAAGACGGGGAGAAATTTCAAGGAGACAGATGAGAGCCATAAGGCAAGTCATACGGTCGCACAGCTGCGCACAAGGGTGGTGAGGAGGGGGTCCATCCTGATTCTAGGCCCTAAACTCCTCAAACTACCTCCTCCCTCCCTGTCTCTACCTTCCCCACCCCAGCTACAGTTGTCCCCCCACCCTCCAAAAAGAAGACAAAACCTGGCAGCTGCGCTCTGGATGGGTACTTGGGTTTGGCGACATTGTGTGTTTCCCCTTTAAAAAAAAAAAAAAAAAAAGCAGCAACCGAAAGACGCCAAACACACCCCAAAGACCCACTTGGGCTGTGGGAGGCTACAATTCCTAGGGATCTCGGCCTGGCATCTCGCGCTGCAGAAACCGACCATAGCCCCCTCCCCCGGCGCCCTCTCTGCCTTTTCGCTCAGGCTTTGGCTTTGGTTCTTTTCCGAAGGGCCTGTTCCCGTCTTCCCACCTCCCCTCCCCGCCACAGGAGAAAACTCAGAGCCCAGCCTCCAAATTCTGCCCCAGCTCGGGCCGCGTAGCAAGAGTGGAAGCGAAGGCCGGGCCGCTGCACCCCGGGGCTGCGGCACAGGGGCGGACGAAAACACCAGTCTGCGGGAGTGATAAGAAAATGGAGAATACTGTATTTGCTTTAGAAAGTTTTTACATATAGATAAACACGCAGTTAAGATAACAGTAAAAGCGCCCTACGGGGAGTGAGCGATATCTCCAAAGCAGCTAAGAAATACTTGAAATAGCTTTTGCATAAGAATACTACGGTCTCACTCTCCGCTTTCGCTAGCGACGGGGTCCCTCGTCCTAACCCAGCCCGCTACGCCACGCCTTGACTGCCAAGTCGACGCCAGGAACACTGAGTGGGAGGGGAACCCCGAAAAGGAAAGAGACAGGTGAGCGGGGAGGGAGGAAAAAGAAGGGAGAAGAGAGAAAGAAAGAGAAAGGGAGAGGAGAAAAGCAATATCATATACAGGCAATTTCTACACATATATTACAAACTGGGAAAATGACCGATCATTAAGATATACATAATTCATATAAAATTTTGAAATAAAAATAAAAATCTGTTACAGTCATAACTATTCTTTTTCCACATTTATAACCAGTACCCACACAGGCAGTGACAGAGTGGAGAGAAAAAGGTGCTTACGAAGAAAATGATTGTCTGCTGAACAAAAAAACAGAAGATTGCATCTTGTTTGACCAATACTTGGACTTCAAAACAGAGAGAAAGAAAGAGCGAGAGAGGAAAAAACAGAGAGCAACAAAAGGCAGAAACATTTGCTATTTCCCTCTCGAGGAGTTCTTGCTTTGTTTTGTTTTTAAACAAATTCCGAGAACGGAGATGGCGGTTTTATTTTTTTTTCTCTTTTTGTCTGTTTTGCTTTTGTCGTCTTGTCGTCGTGGTGGTGGTCGGTTTTTGTATAGTCGACTCTTTTTAAATCGTTTTAAACTAGAGAGAATATTTTCCCAGATACAAATAAATCGTCATGCAGGTGGGGTGCCGGGTCCGTGGGAACCGAAAGGAGAAGCCGTGTTTGTCCTAGAAAGTATACAATTGTCACCTCTTTTATGTTCTCTGCCCGCGACATCAGCGTTTGTGACTGTCTGTTGGCGTCGCGGTCCTTTGGGGTGGCCATGGTGGTAGATGGTGGTTGGGGGTTGTTGAGTTTAATTTATTTGCGTTTAATTTATTTTTCTCGGTTTTTATAGATTTTTGGCTGGGGTGGGAGCGTGAGTGTACTTGTGTGTATGTATGATTGTGTATCCTGATTTCGGTTTGTTCTGGGGGTGGAGGAGGAAGAGGAGGAGGGTGAGGAGGAGGGGAAGGAGGAGGAGGAGGAGGAGGAGGAGGGGTGGAGGGCGGCCTTGGCTATCATACATCACATTCCGAGTCGCTGGAGGTTACCGAGAGGATGGAGGTGCCGGTGTCCGCGCGCTCCGTCAGGCTGGACACGCTGGTGGTGGGGCTGGCCGCCGTGGACGGCGACTCTGCCGAGCCGTGCGTGGGGCAGCCGGGCTCGGCCAGCGAGCGCATGCCGCTCGGTCCGATGGCCTGGTGCTGGAGCCTGCGGGAGAGAGAGAGCGGCGCCCGCCCTGACACAGCGGCCCCGCCACCCGGCTCAGCGAAGCCGCCTCCCGCGCCCGCGCCGCCGGGAGCGAGGCCTGCCGCCGCCCGTGCTCCCCGGCCTTTCCCACCCCGCGCCCTTCGCCACCGCCCCCGACTCCGCTCTCTGCGCTCATCCCTTCCTCCAGGCACCTGGCTGCTCTCGAACGCCGCACAGCCTCCCCAGCGCGGGCCTGGGCTCTCGTCTCCCCTCCTCGGAGTTCTGCCGAGCGTCCCAAGGCTTCCCAGATCGGGCCGGCCTCGGAGGAGAGGAGGCAGAACCGGAGGCCGGCCGCCTGGGGAGGCCTGGGCTCACGCAGCTGTGGACGCCGAGCCCCGAAGCAGAAACCCGGGAGGGAGAGTGCTTGTTTCTCCCCAGTCCCTGGGACTCTTCAGACTGAGCCGGCGCCCCAAGAGCGGTCGGGTCCCCGCAGTGCCTCCTCCCCCAGCTCCCACAAACACCCACGAGAGCTGCGGGTTGCTCACCCGCCACCTCTCCCGGGTCGGACCCGCTGGCTCTGCTCTCTGGATCCCTGTGCAGAGTGCAGGAGCGGGGGAAAGAGGAAACAGGGAAGATGGGAGTTGGACAGTGGGGGAAAGGGAGGAAGAGAAGGCAGGAGGAGAGTGCAAAGCAGTCTCCCGCTACCCCTTTCCCGGGCCAGGCTGCGGCTGCCTTAACCTAGTTTCTGTGAGTTCTCCCCTTAAGGAGGCCTTCCCCTGGCCCTGGGCGCGTCCCCCATCCAGCGAAAAGTTGGCACCACAGGCAAGGGTGAGAGGGCCAAGGGCTCAGACCTGGGCATTTAAACCTGGACACACTCACTCACTGCAGGAACTCACACCCAGCCTCCAGGCCCCCCGCAGCTGTCAGCAGCTGAGGCCCAGCTCCCTCCCTTACATCAGGCCCAGCGCCATCCCCGGCTGGAGATCAGGGCTTTCACCCAACTGCCTCTCTTCCTCCTTCCCTCCGCACTCCTTTCCCCTTTCCCCCTCTTCCCCTCTAGTTCTTTTCTCTATTTCCCCCAGGCCCAAGTCTGCTGACCAGTCAAGCCCAGTACAACTTGGTGACTTTGTGGCCAACTTGGTGGCAGCAAGGCTGCTCCCGCTGGCTTCCCAATTTAGTGGACCAAGGGGATGCTCCTTGACTAGGGCAGGAGGGCTAGCACGTGTGCACACATACATACACACACACACACACACAAGGCCTCTCCCCGCCCAGTCTGGCTCTCCTGTTCCCAATCAGGCGACTGGCAATGCTGCGGGAAGGAGGCCCACTGCAGGTGGCCACCGACTTTTTTCCCTTTGTGGCAGGGACCCAGGTTCAGCTTCCTCTCCCTGACGTCCGTGGATTCCTCCCCGGGTTTTTGCAGTGCATGGAAATAAGAACCAGATGGCAAGAGCGGCTTTCCTTCCTTCCCTATCTGTAAGCTCCAGAGGAGCGCCGAGCTGGGGACCGGGATGAGGAGGCGGTGCGGATGCTGCCCAGCTCTAAGGCTCCCAGGGGCCGGAACCAGGGGCTGTGAGCACTCAGGACCTTAAACACACACTCTTCAACCTGATGAAAGCCCTTCTCGGGCAAAGCAATCAGTAAACCCACAGCCCGCCCCTCATTCTGCGCGCTTGGGCAAGCCAAAACTTTCTCCAACTGGCCGGGGGTCGTGTCTTCTCGTGTGCTCGGCAGCCGGTAGCCGCTCGAGCTCTGCCCCGGCTGCCCCCATTTCAACCCCTCTCCCAGCCCCTGGCCCCGGGGACGGTAGCCAGGCCGCGGGCCCCGCCACTGACCTGTTCTTGGCTGCCGCGGCGCGGTCGCGCTGCCTCCGGTTCTTAAACCAGTTGCCTACTTGTGTAGGAGTGAGGCCGGTGGCCTGCGCCAGTTCTCGTTTCTTGCTGGGGTTGGGGTAGGGGTCCTGCAGGTACCACTCCCGCAGCAGGCTCCGAGTCCGCTCCTTGAAGCAATGCGTCTTCTGCTCGCCGTCCCAGATGGTGCGCGGCAGCGGGAACTTCTTGCGCACGCGGTACTTGTCCACCGGGCCGAGCGGGCGGCCGCGCAGCTTCTCGGCCTCCTGGTAGTGCGCCTCGAGCCACATGGCCTGCAGCTTGCCGTGAGACTCCTTGGTGAACTTGTGGTTCTCCAGGATGTGGTAGAGGTCGCGGAAGTTGCCTGTGTGGAAGGCGACCACGGCGCGAGCGCGCAGGATCGACTCGTGCTTGTTGATGGCCTCGCACGCCCCGGGGGCCACGGGCAGCGACCAGAGGAAGCGGCCCAGCCGCTCGATGTCGCCCGTCTCCTCCAGCGTCTCGCAGACGCTGGCCACCTGCTCCGGCGAGAAGTTGAGGGTGGGCAGCTGGAACATGGACAACTCTTCCGGGGGGGCCCTGGAGCCGCCGCCGCTGCCGCCGCCGCCGGCTCCGCCAGCACCGCCGCCTCCCGCACAGTTCCCGCCGCCGCCGCCGCTGCCTCCCGCGCCGCCGCCGCCTCCCGCACGGTTCCCGCCGCCGCTACTCGCCAGAAGTAGGGAGCGGTGGTGAGAATCGGCGAAGTTTGGCAACAAGAAGTGGGAGGAATAGAGGTCTAGGGGGGAGCGGAATACCATGGACTGACCTGAGAGGAGAGGAGAAAATTCAGGGAGAGGAAGAGAGAGGGGAGGAAGAGGAGGAGAGGGGCGATGAGGACCAGGAGGAGGGAGAGGAGAGGGGGGAGGAGGAGAAGGAAAGGAGGGGGGAGTAGAAGGAGGAGGAGGGGGAGGAGGAAGGGCGTAAGGGACACCCACACCCCACACACATCCACACACACACACACCCGCGCAGCCACATAGAGAGGGAGGAAGAAGAGCGGCCCGGTGCGCGCGCGCAGAGAGAGAACCCGAGACAGAGGGAGAGGGAGAGAGAGAGGAAAGCGAGAGCCAACCACCGCCGAGTCAAGATTCAGCGATTCCACAGCAATCGCCCTAATGACAACAGCCTCATAATATCTCCCCTAAATCCACAGTGAGTGCAGCATTGAAACATTTTGTTTCGCTTTTCTATTGGTCTGCGGTGTGTCGTTGTGGCGTTGCCATGGCAACCGCTGCCAATCACTGTCAGCCCTGCCAATCAATACCGAGAACGTAAGGACGGTTTTACCACTTAGCCAGAGTGGGGGGGGTGGGGGGGGGGAGGGGGAGAGAGGGAAAGGGAGAGAAGGGGGAGAAAGAGAATTTTTTAAAAATCTTTGCAACTCTTAATCTCGCCACTTCTCCCTCTTCTCTCTCTCTCTCTCTCTCTCTGCTTTTCTTGAAGTCTCTGAGCTCCCTTCTTCCCTCTTCCCCAAATAAGTTGTTCCAGAAATTCAAAAAGCCAAGGGCATAGAGTTATTAAATGGGATGAGCAATTAAACGGGGGGTTTTGTTGGGAGATGAGAGGCTCCCCACTCCGCATGGAGGCCAATGGCCAGCCTGCAAGGAGAGGCCGAGGGCCAGCCGAGCTGGAACGGTTTGCACATGGTGTGCACGTCGGGCCTCCTCTTTCTGCCTATGTGAGCACTAATAGTGGCGAGGAAGAAAGGAGAGATGAGATCATGGGGCCCACCGCGCGCCGACCCTGGCCCGGCGGGATGCTGCGTCCGGGATCCCGGATTTCGGGGGTCATCTGGCGCCTGGGAGCCCGAATTCAGGACTGAGGGTGCTGAAAGCCTCTCTGGCCTGCCCCATCGTTGGCCACATTTACCCCAACTTCCTCTGCATTGGATCCAGCTCCTCTTTACCCTGCCCCTAGTCAAGAAGCCTCGATTTCCCCTATTGCCCTTTATTTTAAAATAGCAATAGAAATAACAGTACGCTTCTTTCCATCTTAAAAAACAACCCACCTCTTTGTTTCCCCTCAGACTTCAGCTGCCTCCCCCAGGAGCTGAGGAGGATGTTCCAGAGCCCAGAAGCCTGGGAACCCTCTGGAGCACCCCACTCCCCCAGGTGCCCACTACCCCCACCCCTCTGAGGAGCTCTGGGCCTGCCTACCAGTCCCAGAAGGTCACTCAAACCTTGGAGGCCGCCCCAAAGAGGCAAATAGGCTTGAAAATTGCTTGTTTGCTCATATTACAAAGAAAAAATAATAAACCAATTTCTCTAAGGAAAGTGACATCACAAGCCTAAAACTGACCCCCAAAGGCCTACAAAATGGAGAGGGCCCTCCCTGCCTCAGGCCAATGCCGCCCCCAGGCCTGGCACGGGTATTTATTCTAAGGTATGTTGCTTTTAAGAAGATGTAATCAGCGTCTTGAGCTGGGCCTCCCTTTGTGAGGCCTCTGTGTAACTATGGAAGTGTGATTTACGTAGATTTGTCGGGGTCAGAGACGTCTTTCCCCTGAGCACTGTGTATATTTAGACAGGACTCGGTTTGGTGTTAAAAAGTGTATATTTTGAATGAGTTCACACACAGTAGCCAACAATGCCCACATTGTCGGCCCGTGTACAACGCGTATTGAAACCCAGCGTCCAGACTTCAACTAATCTGCCCTCAATAAAGCTGAAATAATTATCCTAAGCTGCCTTTCCAGAAGAAAAATCATTGAGGAATTCAAAACTTTTTTTTTTTTTTTAAAGATCTTTTCTACATTCCGATGCAGATCTGGGGGCGAGGCGCCGAGTCCATACCACTTTGGAGATCTCAATGAGGGAAGAGAGAAAGAGACGTTGAGAGAGAATTTAAATGGGAAACCTAACGTGACTGGGGCTGCGAGCGCAGCAGCCCCTAACCCCGAGCTCTGGCCCAGCTTAGGCCTCGACTCCAACAGCGCCCAGCCTCCCGGGCCCGGGAACCGCAAGCTGCGGTGGAGCTTCCACAGCGGCGGGGAGGCTCCGGGCTGGGCGAGGGGCCCATCCCGGCCCAATCAGCCCGAGGCAGCCGAGGGTCGCCCGTCCTAAACTCGCTGACGGAGGCAGGGAAATATTCGCCCAAGGGGAAGATCCGGCAAGCCCCACTTGGGGGGGATCTCTCCCCTCCTCGTATCTTCTCCCGGCCGGGAGTCCTTGGCTGCTCAGCTGCGAAGCTCTGGGCGGTCGCTCACTGCGGGCCCAGAAAGAGCCCTAAGGTTGGGACACAAAAACACACTTCATCTTTTCTTCCCGATCCCTTTCTCTCGTAGGGGAAGGATTATAGGCTGAGGGGTGGGAGGGGGAAGGGGCAGGAGGAGGAAGCGGGGGGAGGAAGGAATGAAAAAAGGTAGGGGAGTGGGTATTGTGCCGCGTGTGGGGGGAGAATTCCTACGGGTGGGTTTCCGAATATTGTGTTAAACTTTTTGAAAGCAGCTCGTGACCCCGAAACTGCATCCCCTGGAGCCGAGGACCCAGGCGCCGGGCGGGCGGGTGAAGCCAGTCAGTCCCCTCCCCATGCCCGCAATCCCCTCCTCCGAGTGGGGGCGACCTGGCCTCTCCCCGCCGCTGCCGGGCCAGCAGGGAGGGAGGCTGGGCAGGTGCCGCAGGCTCTGCCGAAAGCACTGAAATCGAAAACCATCGCCGCTCAAGAAGCATTGAGGCAAGTGGGGTTGAGACTCAGCTCGGCGACACCTCTGCCCACCCGCCGCACCCCGCCTGCCCGGGTGGCGGCCGCGGCTTGGGAGTGCAAAACCCGGCAGAGGGAGGCGGCCAGGCGGGCAGCTTTGTGCGCCGGGACCGGCTGGGCGCGGCGGGGCGGGCAGGCAGCCCCGGGCTGTCAGAGCCTCCCCGCAGAGCCGAGCTCCGCGCGGTCCACGCAGCCCACCTCGCAGCCCCGCTGCCGCCAGGGCCTCTCCATTCTGGCCCGAAGCACCACGCCCGCCGCCAGGAGCCCGTAAGTTGAGAGTCCCGAGAGCTGGGGAGGGAGGCGGGGCGGCCGGTCCTCGGCGTGGATGGCTGTGCTGGCTCCGGGCGGAGCTGGGAGCGCAGACTCTGCAGGGTCTCTGTGTAGGACTACTGACCGTGCATGTGGTGGGGAGGGAGGCTGTGGAGCCCCAGAGCGTGCCCTCCCAAATTCCCAGGCTCTAGGCGTTGGGGAGGAGAGTAGGGGCAGAAGGACCTCGGGTTCTGGGGCCCAGGCCGCCTCCCCCGCTGCTCTAGGGGCCCCGAGGCGTTAGGCAGCTCGAGGGCTGGGAGGTGAGCATGGGGGATGCCTGGAGGGAGTGGCGCGCAGGGAGCGACTGCATCTTGGGTCTCCCAGAGCGGGGGACATTGGGATAGATAGGTCATCCCACGGGGCCTCTAGGTCTCCCGAAGCCTCTGACAGCTCAGACTCCAGGATCTGGGACACGGCGCCGCTATAGGCCAAGATCACAAAATTGCCATCATCGTCCCTGCTTGGATCACGGCCCGGACCACAGGAAGTACAGTGTACAGGTGTGCGGGGAGAAAGGGCGTTTGGGCTGCAGAGTGTCCGTCTGGTACCAGGACAAATGTCAGTCCCAACCTCAGCCGTCTCAACTCCACCAGCAGAGGTGCCTGAAAGACTCCCACTCTCTCCTTGTTTCGGGCTAACAGGAAAGTCAAAGGGTCCACAAGCCTCTGAGGAGGAGGACTTGAGGGCTGGGGCAGCTGCTCGGTACGGCCGGTATGTCCTGGGGGGCAACGCCCCTTCCGGCCCCCAGGATGTCGGGAGGCGGAGGCTGGCCGGGTAGCCCGCGGTCTGGGCCTCCCCGAAAGCTGCAAACTGAGGCCCTTGTCGCGGGCGGCCGAAGAGGGCGCAGGGGAGCGCAGCACGCAGGCGGGGAGGCCGCGAAGCCCTTCAAGGACCCCGATTACTTTCTTTGAATGAAAAACAACAACAACAACAACAACTTCTCCCTCCCCGCGCCCCCGCCCCCCCGCCTTAGCCTCCGGGGACCCGCGCTCTGAGCAATTGTCGCCCGGGACAGTAAACACAGCTCAGTTGCCTCAACTTTCTCCGCACATAAAAGTTCCCGGCGTGCGGGGAAATTTGAATATTTGATCAGCCCCTTTGAGTGACCCTCATTAGCCGGGCGCCCTGCTAAGGCCCCGGCATTGCAAGAAAGCTGCTGGGCCCGGCATTTGTATGCCTTGTTAGCGCCGCTTAATGAAGCCGCCCCGACTGCTCAAAGGCGGCCTCCGTGGCCGGCGGCGGGCACCTCTCCGCACCCCGCTCTGCCTAATGAGCCCCACCACCCGCTGAAGGCCCCTCTGCCCCCCACATCCTCAAACAAGAGATCTGGCTCTGTCTTGGGCCACCCCACCTCCTACTGCCAGGCCCAGGAGAGTGAGCACAAACTGGGCCTAGCCGGCAGTGGTGACCCAGCGCCAAGGCAGAGAGGTGGGAGACTCGTGGGATG
Source organism: Equus asinus (assembly GCF_041296235.1). Lineage (NCBI taxonomy): Eukaryota > Metazoa > Chordata > Mammalia > Perissodactyla > Equidae > Equus > Equus asinus. Next base: position 64,991,078 of record NC_091795.1, read on the forward strand.
TGAGCCAAACGGGTTTTGCCGCCGCAGATTCTAGCCCAGGGAGGGCACTGCCAACCTCTCCCAAGAGGGCCAATTTCCAGTCAGTCACCCCAGTTCCTTAAAGAGGCATTTGCACTAATGTTGGGGTGGCAGAGGGCAGATGCCCAGGGGAGGGTCAGCTTTCCACCTGCCTCCACGCAGCCAGAGCTGTCATGCTAGGGCTTGGATTTGAGAAGGGGTGGGCATGCTCAGCTCCTCAAACCATGATTACCCCACCAACCACAGACCCCCCAGCTAGTCAAACGTGATGACAGTTGGCACTAGGGAAGGCAAGGTATCACAGCCTACCTCGTCCATCCCCCGCCTCCCCCATCTCTCAGTCTGTCTTTAATCATGCTTCCAGTCCTCAGAAGGAAGCACTCTCAGCAGGGCCACCTGGTCCAGGACCAACTGGTTGCTAGGGTGAGAGTGGGACTAAAACAGGCCTGAGGGAGAGGAAGAGAGGGAGTGCTTTGGAAGGAAGGAGGACCAAAGCTACCATCTACTTCCCCTTTTCTCCATGGGGTAGGTGACACGGTTGGCCAGCAAATATAAGGAACGCTATTAGAAGCCGCGCTTCAGTCCTCTCAAAGAGGTGTCAACTTCCTTCTCCCTCTGTCCTCTCTCTCTTCCGATGCCTTTTTCCCTGGACAGTTGTCACTCTAGGTCCCTGCTTACTCAGCTCTTGGGCTTTTAAGGGTTACTTTTGGGGGGATTAATGCACTAGGTTTGGGAAGGAGGCTGCTCTCAGATCCACACTCTGGGCCTTCTGGAGGTGCCCCCATCCAAATGCCCACAACCCATCAGATACACAGCAAGCTGGCCAGATTGGTAACCTCAGGACCCCGTTCCTGGGCCACCGCCTCCAGGAATGAGTGGCACACAAACAGCCCTCACCTTCTGTCAAAGGCCAGGTAGGCCCTGAGATAGCAGAGCTTTTTAAGTCTATCTGGTCTGCTCCTCTTCTCGTTCTCTCCTGCAGCTCGACTGGCATGCCCCACCCCATTTACCATCCTAAGACCCCCTAATTTGAGCTGAAACTGACGAACTCTAGGGATCATCTCTGCGCTGGGCAAGACGGTGCCACCTCCTTGATCCATCCGAAGGGCAAAGGTACGACCGGGGAAGCGAGGGGTGGACGCTGTTGGAGAGAAAGGGGACCCGAGGCGGAGGGTGAAACTCAGTTCAGTGGCCCCAAGGCCAAGCCCACCAACTGCTCGTGGGAGGAGGCGAGGGGAGGGGGCTAGGAGTCCGCCGGCGTCGGTCGGGGCAGCACGGACCTGAGGCGTCGGGGTGGGGGGCTAGATCCAGAGGAGAGGGGCGGGGAGGCGGGGGTCGGGGGAGCGCGCAGGGCGGAGGGGGGGTGCTGCTCTTTAAGAGCCACACGGCTGGCAGGAGAAGCGCTGGGCCCGGTGCTGGTAGCACGCTGACCCCGAAGGGGAATTACCAGGAAGGGAGCGGCCGGGCTCCGGGGGCTTTGTCCGGGGGCGACCAGAGAGGCCGAGGCACAAGAATAAGTAGCGACGGCGTCATGAAAGGCCGCGCGGAGGCGGCAGCGCTGCTGCTCTTGACTTCTGAGCAGGGCTTAGAAAGCCTGCCCCGGCTTAAGCCGAACTGCTGGTGCCGGGCCCTGAGCGCCTAGTCTCCGCGCTCTGAGCCTGCGGCCTTGGGGCCCAGGTGGCGTGGGATGAGAGGGGCACTGGGGTGGCGGGGGACCTGGCACAGTTGCTCGTGGCTCTACAGTGGCCTGACCCTAAAGCAGAGCTGCGAGCCGGACGGGCCGCAAGGAGCACGGCCAGAGAAGGAATTTCTTTTTCCAACTTCGGCTTTCGGTTTTGTGTGTCCACCTCGCACAGCTCCGGAGCCAGCCGACCCCAAATGGCTTCTCAACAGGTGGCGAGGTAGGTCCATTTAAGAGTTCTGATTATATCGTCAGCCCCTCCCCAGCTGCATTCCCTTTCCCCTCCCAGTTTCCCCCCTGGCAGCTCCAAATTCCCTGTGCTCCTTCCGCGGGTGAAGGCGGGAGGAGGCAGTTGGGGGGTGAGCGGCGCTGAGCGGTGAGAGGACCCCCTCTCCCTGGGGGTCCTCGGGCTCCCAATTCCAGCCCAGGAAGGCTGGCAGGCGGCCCCCGCTAAGCTCCACCCAGTAGCCCCGGGTCCTACCATTCTTAGCTCGGTTGTGCCGATGCCCCAAGGTGTAGGAGGAGGCACGGGGGGTGGGGGGGTGGGGAGCGCGCCGCAGCACCTCAAGAGTGCAGGCGGCAGAAAGGGGGCGGAAGACCCTGTGGACAGGTAGCCTTTGTGTAGGGTTTTACGGCAGAAACTCAACTATACACCCTTTCTTATCGGAGACCCGGATCCTACCCGGGGAAGCCCGCACCAGCTGTATAATAGCCTGCAGAAGAGCGTCTCAGCAGCCGGGGGGTGGGGATAGGGTGGGGATGGAGTGAGGGAGGTGGAAAAGGCCAGAGAAGGGAGGAGCGGGAAGCAGAGAAAGGCAAAGGGAGGAAATCGGGGCGTCCGAATGAAAAGTCGGAAAATGTCCTCAGAGCGCGCGGGAAGCAGAGGCGCGCGCGCTCGCGGGCGCACATCCCCTCTCTCACACACACACTCTCTTACACTCGCACTCACACTCCACACAGGTAGCCCACGCACGCCGTCCTTGGCAGTGCAGGGTCACAAGCCCCCGCGCCCAAGCAGAGACGGGAGCGGAGCCGCCCTCCTACTCCCTCGCTCCCCGGCCGCTGAGAGCCCTACCGCCCGGCCACCGGTGCCCTGAGAATGACTAGGGGAGCTGGGAGGGCCCCCAGAGCTGGGGCACAGGGAGGATCTTACCTGCGGAAAGGTAAGGGAAGCCGGGAGCAGGAAGCAGCGGCGGATAAATATTCATTAGGGAAGTGTAAGTGTCTCCTTTTAAACAGCGCGGCGCGCGCTCTTGCTCCTATCTCTCCCTCCCTCCCTCTGTCCTCTTGTGAGGTTCTCTCCCCCTCACGCTCAGTCTCTCCCCCCCCCCTTTTCCTGCGAAATGCCTGGTGGATCCCCGTCTAGCTAACCTGTTGGGAAGCCTGAGCCGGGCAGCGCCTCCACAGCTGTTTGCCTTCGCTCTTGGGGCGCACGTTCCCCATCCGCCCTCCCTCCTCTCGCCCAGCCCCTCACCCCCTCCTAAATTACTACATCATTAGCTTTATTTTCCGTTGTGTGGGGGGGTAGTAACGGCGCAGTCTGACCCACCTCCCCAAAGCAGGGCGAAAAGCCGGCGTTATGCGAGGCTGCCCAGCTCCACCCCCACCCCACATCCTCACTCACCATCCCCAACCACTCGTTTCTTTTTTCCCCCTCTTTCTATTTCCACCTCCATCACGTACCAACCCAACTCCACCATTCCTCCCTCCCCAGCCGCCGCCAATCCTGATCCCCAACTGGGTCGGCAGTGAGATGCCAGGTCTGTAGGTCCAGTGCGCCAAGCTTGGAACTTCACCCTGCACTTGATGGGGGTAGCCCTCTCAGTTCCCCTTTCCCACGTAGTTTTCGAGCTTGACCCTGAGTGGCACCTGGGCAGCTTGGGGCTTAGGATCACAACACGGGGACGCACAAGGGTCTCACCTCGCCAGGCCTCAGGACCCCCGGGCTTTGGCCCTTTAACTGGGCCTGTGAAACTGCATGGAGGGTGGGGGAGAGGTGGCCTCACTTGGTGCGAACGCGCAGGAAAGACAGACCGACCGACCTACGAACTGACGATGGCCTTTTACGGACAAACTGACCTAAAGTTAGCTGCAGGTTCGCATCTTTCTCACACTCACGAGAAACATCTACAGGATTCCAGGAACTCACAAGTCCCCGCAGGATCCCTCGGAGAACCGCTTCCAGTCGCACTCCAGCAAGAGCACGCCCCCTTCCCCATCCCCGCACGCCGGAGGCCAGCGCTCCCGCGGGCCTCGGAGACTAGACCGCGCGCGGCCCACACTGCGACTCCGGGAGGAGGGATACATAGCAAGACTGCCCCAGGACGACCCTGGGCACACTTCTTGGTACACTTCCTTCCTGTTCCAGGCCCCTAGGTCACTCCCAAAGGTCTGCGGAATGGCGTGGCCCCAGGGTGCGGGGCCAGAACCCTCACTCCGACAGCCGGCTGAGCTCTGCGCGCCGAAGTAGGGGCGGGAGGAGGGGCCGAGGGGGCGGGCCCAGGCCAGTTCCCAGTTACAAATACAGCTGCTCCCGGGAGGCCAAGCAGGAGACTTTCGTCCCTAAACGCGCACATCCCTCGCCCGGAGGCGCCATGACTTCACTGTCGAGTCCCGGACCTTCCCCAGGATCCCGGGGCGCCCTCGGCCGGCTGTTTGGTGGCCTGAGTGGGGGATACGGCCGCGATCCGCGAGGTGACCTCGCGATCCCGCCCCCTCTTTGGCTCGGCCTGGCCAAAATCCACCAGGCGAAATACCAGAGGCAGTTTCGACCCTTCTGAAAGGGAACGAGGCGCTGGAAGGTCGAAGAGTCTCTCTCCTCCTGGAAGGTGAAGAAGTTGGGGAGATGAAGGTGTAAGAGCGGCCTAGAGGGCCTTGGGGCCAGGATCTCGCACCCCACCCATAGCCCCGAGTTTGCACTTGCATACCTCCTCCCCATGCAGACCCAGGAGGTCGCGCACGTCCGAGCTCAGGCTTAAGCTGAGTCTCCTGACTGTGCACGGAACGTACCCGAATACACACGGGAGAATTAGAGGAACGTTAACAGCAGAAGTGAGGAAAAACGTGTCCACAGACAGAATTATTAGAATGGACGGGTGCGTACCCAGTTGTCCAGATGCAGACGAAAGCGGCAGTGCCCGCGCAGAGTGACCCCAGCCACGCGAGCAGATGTGCAGGAAGCCACAGGCGGGGAGGGCGGCGAAGGAGGATGCAGGCTGGGAGGCCAACAGTTTCCTGCCAGAGGGACGTTGGCTCCCGAAGGAGACTTTGTTGAGGCGACTGGGTAAAAGGTTTCAGGTGAAGTCCTGGAGACTAGAAAGAGCACCTCATCCACCCCAAAGCCCACCCATTCACCCTCCTCTCAGCTGGCCTGGAGACACCCGGAAGAGGGCAATCCAGGAAAGACTCAGTTTGCCTGGGATTTAGTTATTATTATTGGTTTAGGAGATTGTGTTCTGAAGGGGGATGGGGTGTAGAGCATAGATGTCCTCACTCAATGCCCGGGGATTCCTGATTCTTAAGGAGAACGTTCAGCTCTAACCAGGGCTCAAGAAGCTGGCCGGTTCTTATTTTGCTCCTTTTATCCCAAATTTAACCGTTGAAAGAACCTTAGCTCAGCTCCACACCCACCTTCCCTAGCTTCCATCACACTACCCTGCATTGCAAATAAGCCTGCAAAAGAACACTCCAGAGCAAGCTGAATTATTTGGTTTATTGAACTAATTTTCTTTGTGAGATATTGGGAAGTTGTTACCCCGTACTCCCTGGTCCCAGGCAGAGTTCAGTATCCTGGCCAAGCTGGGGATTTGCAAAGACAGAGTCCCAGAGTGGCTCTCCCGAAAGGCCTGAGCAAGTGCACAGGCTTGTTTGTACTTTCAGCTCAGTTTATCTGCCCAGACCTAGGGAACTTTCTAGACAGTAGCCACGATGGTTTTCCTGCAGAAGAGCCAGGCACACTGGATGCAATGGTGCCCTCCCTTCCACTTGGCCTCCTCCCCAACTCTCTTTCTGAAAGTAGAGGGTAAGTTTGGGAAGATTCTTTCAGACAAAAAAAGAAAAAAAAGAGGACTTTCTGGGCCAGCAAGTCGGATGATCACCCTCCAAGGGGCAGAGGAAGGTCTGTCTTGTGAAGAAGAGATGAACCATCCGGAAAACACGGCAGGAGAACATGGCTGAGCAGATGTAGTTGCCCTAGAAAGGGAGGGGGTGTGGGGGGGTGAGGAGGGAAGAATTTCTTCCTCTTGGGGGCAAACACTGTATCCTTTTCCTCCCCCAAAGATACACTTAATTCCTTAATTTTAGCAAGAGTTTGTTCTTGTAGATGTTTTGAACAATAAAAAGCGAAAATCCCTTTAGACTCGATTAATCTTCCTTGGAAGGGCAGTTTCTTCCAAGACCTTTTTCTTTCCCCAGGTTTCTTTTTCCTTATTCCCTAAGAGTCCACCTGCTGATGCACAAAGAGGTGTGACAGCAAGAGAGACAAATAAGGAGACTGTCACTCCCAAACCCGAAGTGTAACTTCCATCCTCTGTTGCTGAGATTCAGGGCACAAAAAGTGAAGCTCTTTCCTTGGGGCCATTTCTCTCCACTTTGGGTGGTTTATTTAGAGCCTGTCCAAACAATAAATAACAATCAGCATTTTAGATTTGGAGATGTTTGTTATTACCAATTAATTCTTAAAACTCCGTCTGATTTCTAAGACTGCGTGTCCATAGCTAAGCTCATTGCAACATTTATCACTCAAGCAGAAAAGCAGCTCGTTGTCTCATAGCCCCAAACGCCAGTGTACAGTGACTGGAGCAATTTTTTTCCTCCGTGTTTCCTAAACGCCCTTGTCACCTCTGCCCGAGCCACAGGGCTCAGGGCAAAACCGGCAAGGTTTGTGAGTCTCTTGATTCGGGCGCACTGTGTTAGCTTTTTTGTTGTGAGGAATTCTTAGTGATTGCGTGTTTTCCTTTTTTTTTTTTTTTTGGCCCAAAACGAGCCGACTAGAGTTGCCCGCGTCTTCCTCAGCAGACGCCCGCCGCCTAGATAGAAGCTAACCATTTCCGCTGCCCGGGGCAAAGGGCTGAACTTTGTTGTCCGGTCCAGGGCTGGGGCGGGAAAGCGAGGGGGGGGGGGTGCGGGTGGGGGAGGGGACAACCATCACCTTCAACAATAAAATAAAATAACCAGATACCCCTTTAATCCCTTCTATTAACAGTGTCAAGGCGCTAGAGAGGCCGTCTCACCTCCAAAGGTGCCTTCACCCCCGGAGGGCCCAGGCTTCCAGGCCCAGCCTTACACTGGGCCCGCGCGCCGAGAGGAGGTGCTCCGACGGCAAAAACCCCATACATTTTTAACTACAGTGATTACTAAATTAATAGCAGGCACTAAGACAGATGTCAAAACGTCTTGAAAATGTTTATCTGTGAATAATTGAGAAGGTGGTGGGACGCATTATCTGATTGTGTAATGAAATATGTATGAGGAACAGCTGTTTGCAACAGTCCCCTCCCGCCGCCTCCTCAGCCGGGGCCCTTCTCTTGGAAGCAGGAGTCGCGACGAAGTTGGTGGCCCACTTCCGTCCACTTGGGAGCCCGCTGGGTCCCTCGGGGGGCTGCTGGCGGAGCTGTGGCTCCAGCGCGCCCGGGAGTCACCCCCTTTCCTGACGGAGGACATCAGCCATGAGTCACCCCCCAGCCTTGCTCTTTCGGCTTTGGTGGCGGGTGAGGCTTCGCGGCGGCCGAGCTGTCCTTCGCGCCCTCGGGGCGGGCCGCGGGCTCGGCCTGCCAGGCCCAAGGAGAGCCCGGGCGCGGGCGGCGGCGGCGGCGGCCGGGAGCCCTGGCGTCAAGCGGCGCGGCCTGCAACGAGGCTGGGCCCGGGTCGCCGCGGGGGAACGGGGCTCCCGAGAGGGCTTTGTTCGGCGCTCCTGCCGCTCCGCGCACTTCCTCCCAGCCCCCGCCGGCGCCCACCCCGAGCCTCCGCGCCCGCCCTGTTTGTTTTCCCGGCCCCCCGCCCTCCACCTCGGCACGCAAACCACCCTCGGGGCCGGCCCGGCGAGCCCTGGCCCCGCAGGAGGCGGAGGGAGGGCAGAGGGAGCTGTGGAGCCTCTCTGGACTCCTGGGCTAGGGGATGGCCGGGCCGGGGAGGTGGCCTCATGGGGCGCATGGCCTCGGCGGGCTCCAAAGGGCGCTGGCGGCCCGCGCCGCCGCTCACCCGGCTGCCGGAGGGCCCCGGCCCCAGCCCCAGTCGCCAGGAGCGGGGCGGCGGCGTGGGGCTAGACGAGGACGCCGGGAGGGGCCCCAGCAGGCCTGGGCTTTCAACGCAGGGTCAGCAACACGGATACGCCCGATGACCCCCGTGTGGGCGTGCTGTCCCCTTCGCCGCATTCGGGCGCTTCGCGCGGCGATGGACCCGTGTCCCGGGCGCGGTGCTCGCCGCGGCCCCCGGGCTCGCCCGGCCATAGGCCTGCCCGCGCCCTTCCGCCTCTGCGGCCTCCTGGCTCCTCGCCTTCCCCAGCCCGGGGCCCCGTCCCCGGTCCCTGGCGCCCAGGAAGCCTCGTCCGGCACCCTCCGGCCGCGCTAGCCGTTCCGCCGCCGCCGCGCCTACCGCCCCGGGGCTGAGAGCGGAGGAGCGAAGTCCGGCTCCGCGCACCGAGCGTCTACGCGGTTTCCACTAATGACTCGCAGTCAAGATGCGCTCGGGCGTTATTTCTCGAGCATCCCCCCTTTCACCTAATCCCTTATGCTTTTATTCTAATCCTACACATTACGGTTAATCTGTAATGATACCGCTTCGGAGGAACCTGTTGCATACGAGGCACGGCAATTTGTAACCTTGGAAACAGTTTTAAATAAAGATTATAACACTGATGTCAACTGTGTTTATTCTCCGCGCGGGGTGTGGGTTGGGGGCCTGGCAGCCCCTCGGCGGAGAAGAGGAAGTTTGGAGGGAAGGGAGCGAGGCGCGTGGGGCAGAGCGGAGCGGTTAGGGGTCCGGACGGCGGAGAAGCAACCAGAACCCGCTCCAGTTCTCCCGTCCGGCGGCTTTTCAGTTTTTCATTTTGAGAAATCGCGTGGTGTTAAATCGGAGGCGTGGGGAGAGAGGAAGCGTTTGCAAAATTGAGGAAAACTTGGTGCACTTGAGCTACTGTGTATTGCGAATTAGAATGCAGCCGGGCCCTACGCCCCTGGGACGTGGAAGCCGCTGAGAGCTGAGAAAGGGCGCTTGCAGGACCCTTCGGCTGCAAGAAAGCAGAGCAGCCTCGGTACCGATCGCTCTGGCTCCGAGCTTCCTCCTCTATTAAACGCACAGGCCACAGCAGCAACCACCACGAAAAACTGTTCGCACGCCTAAAGCAAAATTAAACATAATTGCTTTTATTTATCTATTGCTTTTATATCATTAAAATATTTTTAGTTACATTGTATAAAATAGCATCCACGCTGATTATTACCTGCCATATCTGTTGATCTGCTCCTTGTGTATTCAGCACAGCAATATTAACAATTAAGAAAAAAGCACATCTTATATATTGTATCTGTCAAGATATGTTACAATTTCCATTAACAAAAAAACATTATTCTTGTTGAAGACGCTCTGAAGCATATCTTTCCTGAACACTTTATTAATAATCATAGTTGTCAAAAAGAATTAGATATGCATAGATTGCAGATGCAAAGGAAATATTAGATGCACAGAATAAAATATACAGTGGGATTGAGGCATAACTATTTTTCTTTTTTAAATAAATTTTTACCGAGGTGAAAAAAAACTGAGCTATTAAGCTTACTTAAAAGATGGCTTTGTTGGTTTAATTATACTGTAGTTATTTTATAAATATGTTTCAAAGGAAGCTTGCCATATTGCATGTCAATGAGGACTGTAAAGAAAAGCTCACAAAAGCTAATGCATACCAAATACCAAATTTTAGTCATTAGCATTCCTATTTATTACAAACTAAGGGAACCTATTAACAGACAAGAATTTCTATTTAGCTAGCATTACAATGTTTGGCCATTAAAATAAAAAGGGCAAAGTATATACATATTTTTTTTCCCTTGTAACTATACGTTCTTTTTGCCCAGAAGCTCATGAAGAGATGGGGAGATGTTTCTGATTGGGGAAACACAATTCTACAATGGGAGTGGGCCCGAGGGCCCAGAACCACTATTTTTACTTATCTAGCTTAATGCTATTCATTTGGAAGCAAGAACAGTGCTGAGTTGGGTCTGCAGCTTGCTGAGAGCTTCGTAGTAACCACAGCCTGCGAAGGGCCCTTTGTCTTTAATTTGTGTCCTGAGCATATGCAAATTATTAATTGTTTTTCCTCTTGGGGACGGAGTGGATAACAACAGTAATACTGCTTTTGTTTGCATGTTAAAATTTCCTTAAATGCTCCCTAAACGGGTACTTCTCCCAATGCGGATTCCCCTAGGAGGAAATCCCACCAAGACGGAGAATACAAGCATATTAATTCTAGAAACACGCACGTATAGATTTGTGTCGTTTCAAAAACCTTTTCCTTTGAGCAAAATCGGCAACCCTGCACTCACACCAGAAGTAAATGAGTATATAAGTATATTTTTCTGAATGCCAGTTTGAGAGGAAAAAACTTTTCAATCATTTTATATTTAGTAGAAACTTTAAAGATCTTTTCCTTCTTAAAATCAAGGCAGATTTTTTTTCCTAATTGGGTAGAGAAACAGTAAATATTATGGAACTGAAATGAAATATTTGAAATGATAAGAAAGGGTTATTTTGAATATTATTAGGTAAGATTCTTTTAAGTGCCCAACAGGAAAAAAATAATAGTTATGTGAGCTTGTTGAGCTCTACGCATTTACCAAGCCACTCGAAGCACAGGTTCTTCTGGCCTGACGGTGGACTCAGACACGGTGCATTCTGCATGCTCTGGGGGAATTTTGCATTAAAAGGACTGAAAATTTCTAAGGCGCTTCCCTGAAAGGCCTGTATAAAAACACAGGTATCAAAAGGAAGGAAGGGAATTCTTGAATTCCTGATTTTAAAAAAGATCTCTCCATCAAAAGTTATTAACATTTGCAAATCCCATGCAAAATCTTGGTTTTCAATAGTAAAATTCATTGCATGTGTTGGTGGGGGTAGGTGTTGTCTCTCTTGTAACTACCTGGACAGAGATAAAGGAGGGAACGTGTAACAATTCCTACACTCCAAACTTCTCCTCTGGGGAAATAGCGAAAGTCAGTGTATTAAGAAGGAACATTGTGTACCTCGATGCTGGCAGTTCTAGAAAAATAAATGCGAACTCTCTCCATTTCTATCCCATTTTATCTGGACGAAATGCCAAGCCCGAAGTCCCTAAAGCATATTTGATACAGAGGTGGGGAAAATTGCTTTAAATACATAAGTTCATCAAAAAGTGTGACACTCCCCAGCAAACGCCAGATCTACACAATTATTTGGATAATTCCGCTCACCCCAAATTAAACCGTCTGATTTTGTCTCCAGTGCTGAGTGTCCATGTTACGTAGAGGGGGCCCCCCACTTGCCTCTCCCTCATCTGCATCTTTCCTGGTCAGTGAGTGCTGAATATTACCAATAGCCAAGGAAGGGAAGGCTGTTTCCCATATATTTAAACCAAGGTGGTTAAATCTTAACATGAGTCAAAGATAGCTCTGCTTGCTCTTGCCCTAAATCCTATTTCAAAGTGCAGACTAGGGGAGATCATCTCCATGATGCAGAGATAAGTAAGATGGAGACCCTTTTCTCAGAAAGCTGATATTTGTTAGGGGACAGGAATGTACACAGGTCAGGACAACACACAACAGTGTTGTTCTGCGGGTGTCCCGGCTGGGAGCACACAAGTGAAAAGCATGGGAGAAATCTCAGATAGCTTCCTGGAAGAGGTGGGGTTTGAGCTGAGCCTTATAGGTTGAGCATGATCAGAGATGTGAGAGGAGTGACACGTAAGCAAAATGGGTATCCAGTTAAGGTATAGTGACAGATCTGACATAAGGTAAGCATTTTAAAGTGATTATTTAAATGAATGTGTGAAAGTAGTTAGAAGCCTGATAATAAATTCCTCTAAACATTTCTCCTTAGGATGCCCTGCCTGCTATGTTCACCTGAGATTCCCTTATTTCTCTCCCCCTTTAATGTTGTATCTTTCCCTCAATAAGGCAGAGGGAACTCCATGTAAGGTTATTGATGATGTCTGGCTGACAAAATGATGCCCATTGGCACCGGAAGGTGGGGGGGAGTTCTTACTCAGAGGAGAATTCATGGGCAAAGGTTCCCTGTATTGATGTCCTGTTTTCATTCTTGTAAGAATGAGGGGATTACCACAATTCTAAGGAGTTTCTCATATTTTTAACAAACCTTCATCTATGGTGCAAATTTAATGTTTTGTTTGAAGGATCCTGGAATGCAAAATGATGAAAGGGGGTTTGTTAGGTTTTTATACACAATGCAAGAGAAGAGTCCACTGAAAATGCCTCTGGATTAGAAACAAGGAGACCTGCTGGTGCCACTGAATTCGTGGGTAGGTGGATACAGTGGCTGGCCCAACTCAGCTTCACTTTTTCTCATCTGAGAGACAGGGACAATATTGGCTACTCTGTCTATATGACAAGGCTTTTGTTTTTGTTCATTAAAGATAAAACAAGAGGAAGGTAGGTTTTTAGATATCTCTGGCCTCCAGCAATTGCAGGAATCGGGTGATAGTAATAAATTATAAAAAATTCCCCCCCCGCCCCCTCCCCCCTGAACAGATGCTTATTAGTTTGCGCTTTAAGATACAAATTTTAAAATTACAACAACCAGGCAAATAAAAAATACTGGCAAGATGAGAACTCCACACCCATATTGTCTTTTCTTCAGAATGTGTTTTTATGCTTTGGGTCTGGGACATGCAATCCACAGTAGGACACAGCAGAGGTTTGCTTTTCAGAAGGTACCTTAGCTGAGTAAAGCAGTGCTGAGTAGAGTGACTCATTGCAGGCTGTCTCGTGGATCCTGCCCCCAACAGGATATCCTACATCTCCATTTTCCCTGCAGGATCTCCTCCACTTCGCCCTCACCTCCACCTCTGCTCCAGAAATCTGGCTTTGTCCTCTTTTCTTCTTCTTTTTTTCAAAAAAACAAGCCACTGTTTCTTCCTAAACTAAGCTTGAAAGTCAACAAGTTGAGGGCAAATTCAATTCCAATAATAAACAGACATCTTTTGAGTTCCCGAGACCCAAGTAAAGGCCCTTCCACGGGAAGCACCTAATTCAAAAGGAGGAAACACCAAGGATTATGAAGGATTCTGCAATGAGTGTGGCTGAAGAGGAGCCAGCGTCCCACCCCTCCTCCGTGTACTGTCCCTTCCAGTTCATTTGAGGGAAGCTCACTTTCTCAAGAGCCCATCTTTTCCTGGTTGTAAAATGTGTTCAGCTCCACTGTACACAAGTTAAACATATGGCGGAACAGTGTGAAGAGGGAAGTCTGTCCATTAGCACATTCAGGGGCAGAGCCTGGGATGTACACTCAACAAAGGGCTTCTTATATGGAAGTCCTATACGACAGCATCTCTCCAATGAAAGCTGAACTGACCTCAATTTGTGTGAGCAATGTGCTTGTGCATGTGTGTGGGGTGTATTTACAAGGCCAGATGAATCAAGCTACTCTGTACGTCTCTTTATGCTTATCTTGTAAGGATAAAGGAGGAAAAAAGTATTGGATGACCTTGGGTGTATGTGTCGAGGAGGAAGAGCCCCCAGAGATTAGAAAATGAAGAAGGGCTGGAATTTTATTTTAATTAGTCTCACATTTCCCTGGAGAGCTTTTCTGAGAATATGATCTTCTTTCCCATTTACTTCTCTGCAGTAAAGTGTGGAGACTCACCAAGCTTAGGAGGAAGAGGGGACCATCTCGACCCAAGGTAAATTCTGAAGAAAACTTGGATCCGGCTTCCAGAAATCCTGTATCACATGGAGGCAAAGTTTTGGCCTGGTCACCAAGAATAAAACAGAAGCTGTATCCATTAATCAAATTTTTAAATTAACCAGAGGACATATTGAAAAGCCTTTTCTTGAGTGAGAGACTGAAAACCTGGCTCAAGGGTGGTTTATTATGTCTTCTCTTGATACAGCATGCGAAGGCTGCATCCTCCATTCCTGATACCCAGATCACATCTTCAGCTGCTCCGGGACCACACTGCAAGGGAGGATAGCCTAGGAGCAGGGGAGGGATCCGCAGAATCAGCAAAATCAGCAAGAGGAGTGCGCAGAAGAACCCAGAAATCATGCCTTGGAGACAGCCAGTCTCTCCACACACAAAAGGAAGGCACCCACCTGGGACAGAAGGGGTTATTAAGTCCTTTGCTCAGACACAGCGCTGATGTCCTCAGAAGGTCTCCAACTGTCTGTAGCCATCTATAGTATGCATCAGTATGGGTGGAAAAGCTTCTTCTATCAAGTTTAACAACTTTCTGGTGTAACTTCTGAGAGGACTGATTGCTTATTCATGCGGAAGCAAGACGCCCAGTTCATTTTGCCTATTTTTGCTACTCTTTGTTGGGTTTGGGAGGCTGTTATGGTAGCTGCAAATGGCTTCTCAAGTGACATTTGCTGACATTCAGTGAAGTACATTTATCAGTATTCGCCAGCTCACCTCTACACATGCAATCCATTTTGTTTTGTTCTTCATGGCAACCTCCTTTCCAACACCCGTGCCCTGAAAATGATAAATGGCAAGGTGGCATATTTCTCAAGCTGCACTCAAATGTCACTGTGAAAAATCTTTAATGGACTAAGTGTAGCTCTTCATGTTACAACTTGTCAGGTACTGAGAAATTCTAGAGTTTCTCCTTAATCCACAAGTCTTTGGAACCACGCATCTGCAAGCAGAGACTAATTATAAGCTACACCAGTCAGACCTGGGCAAGCAGAAACCAAGGAGAAAACATCTGATATCAGCTAATTCCTTTTTATTATTATTCTCATTCCATTTTTGCTACTTGCTTTCCTACTCAGAGAATATGCCAGGTATGAGCAATCTGTTACTCTAATTGAGTGGGTGACAGCCCCCAGCCCCTCCCATGCAAGCTTGTGATCCACTTGTACACTCAGGCTTCTCCTAATAGCTTTACTTTTCTCTTCCAAGACTCAAAATCACTAGGACTTCTCCCTACAAAAAACCTGATTCTGAATCATAAATCCTGGCCCCTAAATGTTGGTCATAATGGGGTAGTTCAGGGGCATCTGAGATGTCTGGCTAGAAGAGTCTTTTCTCCTGTCTCCCTAGAGGTCCCTTTCAGAGAACATGGCCATCCTCCTAGATGGCTGAGAGTTTCACATCGCCACCTAAAAGACCTGCCATTCCCTCCCCGCCCCAAATCTGCATGGCTGTCCACCACCAACATGCCGCTCTCAGGGGAGCAGCCAGCAGGCATTTGCTCACCCCTGAACGTGGCTTGCTCACTTGGGTTCTACTTTTTTAAGTGACCTCTATTCCCTGGAGTGTGCTCCAGAGGGGAACCAGCCCTTGCCCTCATATTCAGGGGAGAATTTGCTGATTTGCGTGTGTTTGAGATATCTTCCAATGAGAGCACCGTCATCAGTTAACACTGATTTTACAATCAATGTTTAAGCCAAAGGAGTCAGGAAAAGGTGAGAACTGGTACCACCCAAAACTGTGCCAGCCAAGTTGATTTTTGGCCAGATGCTAAAGATTGAGATGTTTGGGTTTTACTCTTGGCCCTTTAAGCCCCACCCAGACCCTAATCTCAATATCTGCCTTTAGGCCCCCTGATTTGCACACCTCCTGGGCTCTCGTATTTTTTCCCTAACATCATCCTTGGCTTTTCTTTTCCCTTAGGTGTGGCCTCCTGTCTCTTGGGTTGAGTAACTGTCCCCTCTGGCTCCTAGACCTTGAGGACCCCTCTAAGAAGTAAAGGCCTAAGGGTCTAACAATCTAAAATCTGCAAATGCCTCCATTTCTGCATTTTTATGTTCATTGTGTCTCAGTTTTTAGTTCTTTTCAAAATCTTCCAGTTATGCCAGAACTGGGCTAAGAAGTTTGCCATTTCTCATAGCTTAGTTAGGATGAGGACGGAAAATCAGTTGTGCCCCCAGTGGCCAGGCATAGTAGGGCAGGAGTGTCAATCTCTGCTACATGCCTGCCTGGCAAGGGCAGAGGGCAGAGGATCCTGGGTAGCTCCCTGGGGACGGCACAGATGCTGGACTGACTCAGGCCCTGGTACGCCTGGACTCATCACTCCTAGCAGGCCAGGGCATATCACAGGAGAAGATGTGTCAATTGCCCATGTAACTTGAACAGGGCAGACAATCAAATCAGACAGTTGAGAGGGAAAAATGTGTCATAGTTTTGGAACCTACTAAAAAACCAAGCACAAGGTTGGGGGTGATTTTTTAAGGCAATGGTTATATCTTTATTTGCATGGCTATTTTGTGCATTCCTGTACACCATTTTGGATAGAGAGGACAAAATATAGGAGATAGCCACATCCTATTTTCATTATTGGCTGTTAAATTTTTCCATTATTTCTGAAAAAAAAAATGCTTGAGTGGTTCTTTCCAAACCTATGGAGATTCCATTGTCTTTCATTTGATGATCAAAACAACACCTGAGTTAGAGTGTTGAACCTCAGGTGACATCTGTGACTACTGGGTACACTGGATAAGGTACAGAGTGTGTGCATGTGTGTATAGGTGTGAGTGCGTGTGTGTGTGGATATGTGGGGGGTGAACTCTGGAAAGGTGGGGAGTGGAGATGAGGACGGAAGCTTTCATAACCCAAGAAACTGTAAGGATGCCTGGCATCCAGTTTTCTTACCTGACAAATAAAACAGCCCTCATTTTAATCCATAATTACAGTCTGCATGTAATAATTAATACAAGGTTCCTTTTTTAGACATTCTCATAAATTCTAGATATTCCTCCTTTTATGTAATCATTTCAGAGCACAGGTTAGGAAGAGCTCTGCTGAAGTCACTTTGGTTGGGTGCGTTTTCTGCATGGTGAAACCATGTCCACTATGAGTGGAGCCCAGTTGGCTGCCTCTTTGCGCCCTCCAATGGTGTCTCCTAGGCTAAGGCTGGGGTCAACATTCTCCATCCAGGACCTCTCTATTCTTCCTCCACTGCATCTCTGCAGGGAGGGGCTATAAAATACCTTCTTTGGACATCTGCACACCTCCTGGCCTTTGCTTGTGCTGGTCTCTATGCCAGAAACTTTCTACACCTTTCCCTCTGACCCCCTTCCCCTCTGATCCCCACATCCTGAAACACATCCATCTATCAAGTCTTTAGTCAATGTTCTGCCACCTGTTTGCCACCAGATGATAAGCTCCTTGTGGCCAGGGGCCACGTCTATCCATGGTTGTATAGCAAGCTCACTGGTATTTACTGAAGAAGTCTGCCACACTTCCTGAGCGGAAGGATAGGAGAGGGTACAGAGTAATTGCCTGGAAATGACAGGGACGGAGAGCACAGGCAGAGCCCAGGTATGTTCAGCACAGGGACATGACTTTAACCTGAATCTTATTGTCCTCATCCTAGGGTTTTCCTGGCCAGGTCCTTCTCTCCCAAGATCTCCAGGAAATTTTTCTTTTTTTCAATTTCCCCCATACCACCCTTCTTCTACCACTGCCCAGGGAGCACGTGCTCCCAGGGTGCAACTCAATCCCAAGTCTGATTCAGGTCAAATAGCATCTCACACATTCTTTGGCTGTATCTCTCTCCCATGCCTCCATCTTCTAGGCCCTTCTTCACTCTGACTCTCCCCTTGGGTTCATATTTTACTTTTTCTTTTCTGCCTACCAATATGACTCTCTGGCTCATATATGAAGTCCCATCATAATTTTATTGACAGAGCAGACTGTTTACCCTGTAAGAGACTACATTTGTTCTTGATCAGGTAAACTATGGCGCACAGGCCAAATCCACATACCACCTGTTTTTGTAAATAAAGCCTTACTGAGGCACTGCCACACCCATTCGTTTACATACCGTCTATGGCTGCTGTCTTGCTGCAACAGTAAAGCTGAGTGGTCATGACAGAGACCATATGGTCCATAAAGCCCAAAACATTTACTGTCTGGCCTTTTACAGAAAGAGGGTGCCTATCCCTGTTCTAGATTATAGAGGATGTTTGTATGTGGATGAGAATGATTCAGTAAAGACGAGGAACTGATGATACTAGAGCTGAGGGGTAGAAGGATTATAGGATCAAAATCCTGGAGAAGAGAACATGCAACGAGTTCCAGAGCCCAAGTGAAGGATTGGGTTTTGACAAGAGTGAGGACAGTTCATCCACTGAACCAGGCAGGAAGGCAGAGTATTAGTACAGACACAGGCAGGTGGGCCCATGAGGGCGTTACCACCAATTGCTTCTATTAGCTCTGTCTTACTGAAGTGTGAAGCAAGGTCACCAGCTGGAAGTTTGGGAAGTGACAGAGGTTTACAGACAAAGGAGAAATTGTAGAGAGTGGGGAAATGAGCATTTGAAGCTTTTTTATTAGGATATCTGGGCAGTGTTGTGGCCACAAATTTGAAGTGGAGGCAGTGAGCACAGTGGTGTGATATTCTCCATCAGTGTTCCCTGGCTGTAGTGTAAGCACAGAGTAGATGGATGGTTGGGTTTAATCAGGTTAGGGTTTTGCCAGGCGAGTATGATGGATGTAAAGAGGGGCAATGGACTTTGATGCAATGGGAAGACTAATGATAATGGTGGGTTGTGGAATCTAAATTGGTGAGAAGCAATGAGGAAGGAGAAGGAGAGTGGAACAAGTGGCGGGGTTGATCAATGGATTGGAGGTCTCAATGAGGACAAAGCTTTTTTTGGAGAATAATTGAGCGGGAAGACTAAGAGGTCAGAGAATGAGGAGCTTGATGTCCAGATTCCAGAGGTAGAGCAGCTCCTGGTGATGGCAGGGTCTGGGATATGGCCATGGGTGTGGGAGGCCGAGATAAGTGAGAGAGTTAGGGAGGTCAAATCACTGAGAGGCCACATACTGTTACCCAAATTGGGGACAGGCAATGATGTGAAGAGGACCTGTGTAAGTGAGGGCTAGAATCTTCAATGGGGTGGGGGGAGAGGGCGACTAGGAAGACAGCAACAAGGGGGGAGCAACAGGGGATATAGTGTAATGGCAGAATTGTCAAAGCAGCAGGGGGGGTGAAGGAGAGAGGAGGACGGTCCAGAAGTAGCAATGGAACAAGACAGACTCCATCTCACCTCCGACTTTGTGGCATGTGGGAGAGAAAGCAGCCTCTGCCTGGGAGGGCTGCAAGGTAAGGCCTCAGGGAGAGTGGGCTTCAGTTAATACAAGAAGAGGGGAAAAGCATTCAGGGAAGTTACTGAAGACATAGGAGCTGTGCCTGAAGGTCTTGGGAGGGTGAGAAGGGGTATGGAGGAGCCTGAGTCAGGTTAGGGTGTACAGAGCTGTGCTGGATAAGGTCTGGGACGTGCACTGGGAGGCTTGAACTTCTGGGAACGACCAAGTTGACCAGGATGTGTAGACAGAATGGGATTCAGCTGTGAAAGTTTCACTGCAGAAGGTGGGCTAAAGGGGCAGGGTCGCCAGATATCTACTGCAGCTCAAGATGGTGTGCAGTCAGGGGGGTCTGCCATCTCAGGTAACATGCAGGGGTACAGGGGAGCAGGAAATACCATGAGGGTCTTTGCCTATTGCGTGACCCTCCAGAGAGTGGTAGGGTCTGGTGGGGAGAGCACTCGCACAGGAGCTTGTGCTGATCATCCCCATTAACATCCAACTCGCTTCAGCAACAACAAATGAACAAAATCACCACCATGACAGACTCCTCCCTTGAGTCTGATGACACCCTCCAGTCACCACCCCATTTATCTGCTTCTCATCAACATAAAACAATCCCTAAAAGACAAGGATGTTGTCCAGTCTGCCTCCTGCCTCCACCCCTCTGCTAAGATTGCACTTCTCAAGGAGGTGCACATGCCAGGCACTCAGGCCTTCTGTCTGTTACTGAACATGCCAAGCCCTCTTCTGCAGCCCCTCGGCACCACCCCCAACTTACTGCCTTTGCATAGGCCCCTCGCTCTGCCTGGAGCGCTCTTCCCTCACACTGCCATAGTTGGCTCCCACCTGTGAATCATTTAAATGGCACCTTCTTAGAGAGGCTTTCCCTAAGGAACCATCTCTCTTGCTCCTGAAGCCACTCTATCACATCGCCCTGTTTTATTGTCTGCATGGCACTTTGCACCCTTGGAAATGATCTTCTTCATTTATTAGTTAACTTGTTTACTTTCCATGTCCTTGTTCTAGAATGTAAGCCCATGGAGGCAGGGCCCTCATCTGTCTTCTTCACTGCCAGGTCCTTAGCATCTAGAACATTGCCTCGCTCCTAGAAGGTGCCCGATAATTATTTGCTAATAAAATTAGCCTTTATAGTAGAACTCTTCACTCAAGAGCACATGAGGTAAGAATCTATCTACAGAGATAAGTGGGAACTTTCAGTATTCCACCAGGAAGCCCTAGGGAGCATCATAAAAATATAAAACCACGAGGCCC
The DNA here is from genome assembly GCF_041296235.1 of Equus asinus. Lineage (NCBI taxonomy): Eukaryota > Metazoa > Chordata > Mammalia > Perissodactyla > Equidae > Equus > Equus asinus. Next base: position 65,011,290 of record NC_091795.1, read on the forward strand.
AACCAGAGACTAAATCAGAATGTCCATGGCCGGGTCTGGACTCTGTACACTGAACTAGCATCCCAGACAGTCAGTCCATTGGCAGCCAGCAGGTATGGGTGAGAGGACTGGCATCTGGGAACCACTGAACTGAGCATCACTCGTTTGCTCCACAAGGAATCCTGGGACACCTCTGTGGTATCCAGTGAGTGACTCAACATCCTGGTTATGAGTAAGAGAAACCCAGTCAAACTAGCATCATTAAAACAATGGCGGACTTTCAGTTAAGGATACAAGAGTATCTTAGGGAGCAAAACAGCAGAAGGAGTAGTTGCCTCAGAAAGGTCTGGGGCCATAAGTGGAAGAGGGACCAGGAAAGAGGCGGCCATTCTCTCCCTCACTCTCACCCTCCCTCGCTCTTGCCCCTGCTTAGTTCATGCCTCTCTGCGGACTGACGTTCTCTGCTTCTTTGTGTGCATGGTGGACCAAGGCCCTCTCAGTTCTAGGACTTAGATTTCCTCACTTCGGGTGACTAGCAGACCCCTGTTCAGTTTTCTATTGGCCAACTCGAAACTCCCCAGAGGGAGAGCCTGTTTGGCCCTTTTGGGTCAGAAGTTAACCCAGAAGACTGATCCCTTACGTGGGTAGGGACCTGCTCTCAGAAGAGAAGTCGTGTGGGTTAGACAGTCTACAACAAATTAGGAACTAACAGTTCCTGGGGTATGGAATTTTTAGCTTAAATCTTTTGTGGGGTGGAGACGGCAGCTCTTACTAGTTGCTACCACCTATAAGTGAATGAGTTTATCAGGTTCTTTCCTGAGGATAGGTCTCAGGGAAGTGTGGAAATGACCTCGAAGGCACTGAGCACCCAAGGGAGGGTAAGGAGGATGCTATGAGGGTTGAAAATATTGTACCATCCTTCCGAGGGCTCTATGAGGCATGCAGAGGCCAGGGACTGGGGCAACTGTGTGTCATGACAGCCGTTTGAACTTGAGTTAGAAGAACATAAGCTCCTCAAGTGGCTGAGTCCACATGGCTTGGCACTTTTAGTTGCTCAGAGAGTTCGTGGAAGAATTTAACAGAATTGAGGACACAGCCACCCTCTCTGGAAGCCTGTTTCTCACCGGCCTGGGAGAGTCCCTTGTTCATCTGTTTGAAAACTCATGAGCACTGTTTGCCTTCCCCTTCTCATTTCCTGGAAGGTCATCAGGCCAAACCTGGGGGATCAAGGGCGTGGAGGGTACTTCATTCAGATCTAGGCAACAGGGCTCCAGTCAGCAGCTTTGAGGACTGGGACTTTTTTTTTTAGCTTCACAAGACCCAGTAATTTAATCTGAAGGACCCACCTTCCTAGCATCCTCTCCGTAGAAACCTCCTTTTTCATGAATCAGATCTCAGCTTCATTCTCCCCAGTCGCTAGCTGAGCTGAGGTTATTGGAATCAAACCCCCAGACAGGAGGCTTTGTTCTGCCTCAGACAATATTCGTGTCTACGAAAGTGACAGAAACAGTTCCTCACAGGGTTTGGGCCTGGGCAATCCCCTGGACTAGGGATGGGGGACCCAGGTTGGCCCATGGCTTGGGAGCAAGGCTGTGGAGTAGGACTGCCATCCCCCCTAAGGGCCAGGACACAGGATACAGTGTTTCAGCTGCAATTGTTGCCCCTTTCACAGAGCAAGAACTAGGAAGCAGTGCTTCCCTCAGTTTTCCATTCTTCCTCAGAGCAAGAGACAGCACTGGTGGAGTAAAATAGAATTAAGAGACTTCGTTTCTAGGTCTAGCTCATTCATTCTCTCATTCATTCATTCAGCAAATAATCACTGAGCGCTCACTGGAAGCCAGGCGCTGGGCTAACCTCAGAGGACGCACAGTGACTGAAACAGACACAGTCCCTGAAGCACAGGCTCCTTCCAGGCCTCAGTTTCCTAATCTGTAAAATGAGACGGGTGGACCAGATCAACGGTTCTCAAATTTAGCGTGCATCCCAATCACCTGGAGGGCTTGTTAAACCACAGCTTGCTTGGCTTCACCCCTAGAATTCCTGCGAATTTGTCTTCCTAGTAAGTTCCCAGGTGACGCTGGCCCAGGCACATAGCTTGAGGACCACTGGCCTAGATGATCTCTCAGGCCCCTTCTAGGTGTGACGATCTGTGATGTGGATTGCTGGGTGCTTGCTGGAGTGGTCTAAGCAGAAAGGGATTGTGGAAAACCAGTCTGGAAATAGAAAAGTCCCGTAAGTTTCCTGAGCTTAGGGGTAAATGGATCAGAGATAAACCTCAACAGAGCCACTAAAGCACTTGCCTCATTATTTTTTTAAAAAAATGATTAAAAAGTAATTCCCTAACATGAAAGTTCAATCAGATGCTGGAGAAATTATTTCAACTTTCCATGGGGGAAAAAAGGCTCCACTGAAAAGCTACAAGGGTATTGATGTCTATTAAATATTTGCTTTTCTCTCTAGCCCACACTAGACTGAGTAATTTGTATTTGGCAGAAACCAGCTGCAATTACATTAGTCAATCCAAAAGCCCAACTTGCTCATACAAAATGCAAACAAATTAGTTAAAATGGCCTAATTAGTGGACTGTAAAAATACAAACTGAGGCTGGCAGCCTGACGTGTGTGAGTCAAGAGCACTGTCTCCCCACACAGGGAGGCCTGGAGCTGAGCGGACCGTGGAACTCAGCTCCCAGCTGACTGAGGGTCTTCTCTTGGGAGCTCCAATGACCCTGGCAAACTGCAGTGGTTCTACCTTAGGTAATCCCATCCCCTCCTGGTCCCGACCATGGTCTCATCTTTGGCCAAACAGGTGCAATGGAAAGAAGGTGAGGTTTAGATCCAGATGAACTTGAGCTTCAATCTCAGCCCCACCAACTCGCCAGCTATCACTTTAGTCAAGTCGTTTGACTTCCCTGAGCCTCCAGTTTCCTTTTTAAAATGGAAATAATGCATCCTGCATTGAAAAGTGGTTGCGAGGATTAGCAATTCTGCATGGGTGTGCCTGGTACATAGTAGTCGTTCTGTTATTAGTTTACATCTGGGTTTCCTGTGCATCAACGTACCAGAATCAGAATGGCCCTGTAGGCCAGGATTCTGATTTGAATTTGGGGCACCAGTGGGCAGTTTTTTAGAGCTTGGATGAGTCTGAGGTAATGACCCTGAGAGCATTGGCCAAGGTCAAGGATTGTGTTCAGGATATTGTGATGTGACTGAGACAATTCCTCTGCACTACATCCCAGGGGCTACAGGCTGCAGCTTTCTAGATGCATGGGTCACAGAATCATAGAACTGGAAAAGACCACAGACACCACCCAGCCTTGGGGTTCAAGCCTTCGCTGTGCATCAGAATGCCTTGAGGAGCTTATTAAAAAATGCTACAGTCAGATTCTGATTCAACCAGCTTTGGAGGGACCCAGGCATCAGAGTGTTTTAATGCCTCCCCAGGTAGATTCTAAATGAAGTCAAGGTTAAGAATCATTTCACTAATCCAAACTCTTTATTTTGTGGAGAAAAACAAAAAACAAGCAGACATGCAACAAAAATTTTTTAGAAACAAGCAAATAAGCAAAACAATGACAACTCAGAGACTCAGAGAGATGTGAATTATGGAAGGGCACACAGAATTCAATTTTCCTAAGTTCACTCCTTACCCAAATGGTTGGATGAGACCGCTGGCTCTGATAGGATGGAAGGTTTGCAGGATGCCAGTAGAATTCTGGGCTTTCTACCAGGCTTCCTAAAGGAGGGTAGACTTTGGTGACAATCAACATCTTGCATTTTATAACACCCTCCCACGAAAGCACATTTCCAGTTTAGTTATAGTCACAACATCAGCCAGATTGAGACCGAGAGTCCCAGGGAGCTGCTATGATTTGCTTCAAGATCACACTGCCAATCAGTGTCAGACACAAGACTGAGATACCCACGGGATGGACATCAGACAAACGGAGAGTCTCTGTCAACTCCGGCCCCCAGACTTTGTGAATCATGTCAGGATGGTGGTTACCAGCCAAAGGCAGACAGCAAAGTTACACACTTATTCAGAGAGGCCCAGAGATAGGGGCTTTCCCGAGTGAGTGGAGAGATGTCTACGTCTCCTGCGCTTAATGGGTGCTTTTCTGAATCCTTCTCCCTCTGCTCTCATGGGCCTCTGCTGGCTGCAGCAGAGTGGGACACCTGGGCCCAAAGAGGCCAGGACACAGGCAGAATCTAAGGGCTCCTCCCCCGCGAAGGAGAGGCAAGCAGGGGTGGTTCTCCTCCTGCCCCCACTCTCCAGCTCCAGGTTCCCCTTATGTCCACCCTTGCCACCCCAATTCCCAGAACCAAAATCTTAGGGAACATGAAAATACAGTGCCATTTATGGCTGCGTGGCCTTCAATAATTTCCTCACTACTTATGTGTGGACCTCTCTAAGTGCTCCTAGATGCAGTTCACTCTTGGACATCGTTATCTGTGGCAAGGCATTGACTGAGGTTGGATCCCTGGCTTTGCCTACTTTCTCAAGTCAGATGTTTAGCTCCTTAGTTCTTAGCCTTTATTTGCTAATTTCTAATATCATGATTTAAGGTTAAAAATTTCCTTCTAAGAACTGCTTTAGCTGCCTCCCACAATTTTTGAAATGTTGTATTTTATCTTTCAGTATTTTCTAATTTTCTTTAGTGAGGATCTGTTGGTAGAAAAATCAATTTGTCTGAAATTGCATGAAATGTATTTTTTCTAAGTACAGTCATGTGTTGCTTAATGATGGGGATACGTCCTGTGAAATGCATCAGTAGGCGATTTCGCCATTGTGCGAACATCATAGAGTGCACTTACACATACCTGGGTGGTACAGCCTACTACACTCCTAGGCTAGGGTACCAGTCTTATGGGACTGCTGTTGTGTATGTTGACTGAAAGGTCATTATGCAGCACATGACTGCATAGACTTTTAGGTTGCTAAGTGTTTTCTTTCAGCACATTGAAGATATTTTTTCCACTATCTTCTGGTTTCCTTTGTTGGTATCGGGAAGCCGGTTACTACCCCAATTATCATTCCTTTAAAAATAATATTCTTCCTCTCTGGATGCTTTTAAGATTTTCTTTTTGTCTTTTGTGTTCTGTGATTGCAGTGTGATGTCTATGGGTGTGTGCATGGCCACTGTATTGATAAATATCAGTGGTAGTTCAGATTACTAGAAAAACCAGACATGGACCTGGATAATTCAGATGAGGTTTGCTTATCTAAAAGTACAGATGATGGGCCAGCCTGGTGGCGTAGTGGTTAAGTTTGTGTGCTCCACTTCAGTGGCCCAGGGTTTGCAGTTCAGATCCCAGGCGTGGACCCACACACCACTCATCAAGTCCTGCTGTGGTGGCGTCCCACATATAAAACATAGAGGAAGACTGGCACAGATGTTAGCTCAGGGCCAATCTTCCTCACCAAAAAAAAAAAAAAAAAGATGGAAATCAGCACAGTAAGAATACATAGCAGATAGAGACAGAGATATAAACTTCTGAACCCTAGTTTTCACAAAGGAGTACATTGTTGTAGATAGCAATTTCTAAGTGAATGAGAGTCATAGCAGACTTTCTGGAAAAATGTCTTCCTCTTCCAAGATATATCTCATGTGCAATCTTGGTGTTATAGAATATGCAGTATGACTACACAGTTCAGTACAGTAGATAGTCATGCACCATATAACAACATTTCAGCCAATGATGGACCACATACACAATGGTCGTCCATAAGATTAGTACCATATAGCCTAGGTGTGTAGTACGCTATACCATCTAGGTTTGTGTAAGTATACTCTATGATGTTTGCACAATGACAAACTCACCTAACGAGGCATTTCTCAGAACTTATCTTCATCATTAAGCAAGGCAAGACTGTAATACAGTATACTTGTGCATGAACACGATCCTCATTACTCATCCTCAAACTGGTCTTAAACTTGTGATATAAAACTAGAAGAAAGGTGGGGGAACCCAAATATCTCTATAAGTCATACTAGATATTAGGTCCACTCTGCTATATAATTTTATCTTTTATTTAACCTTCTTGGCATTTTTTTGGCTCAGAATCTGTCAAAAATTCTTATCTTTTCAAATATTTCCTCTGCCCTATTCTTCCTCTCCTTTCCTCTGTAACTTTTTGAGATGTATGTAAAATGTGTTCCCTCAGCCCTCCGTGTCTCTTATTCTTCTCTTTATGACATTATTCTTCTCTTTGTCTTTCTGAGCTGTATTCTAGAACATTCTTTCAGATCTTTATTCTAGTTCATCCTCTTTTCATTATGTCTGATCTTCTATTGAAGCCATCTATTAAGTTCTTAATTTCAACAATTTTATGGTTTTTATTGATAAAAGTTCTGTTTGAATTCTTTTCCAATCTGCTTGGGCATTTCTATAGCCTCTGACTTCCAGTCATACTTTCAATCCTTTCCTTTATTTCTTTAAATGTATTAAACATAGCAGTACTTTATCTGATCATTTCAATATCTGATGTCTTTGTGGGTTCAATTCTGCTGTTTGCTGACTCTTTCTAACGGTATTTGCCTCTTTGAATGCTTTATGATTTTTGCGTGTGAGTTTATGTCTTTATTTTATCTATGGGAATTCTTTGAGGTTTAAATTAAAGTTCCTTCTGAGGGGTAGCATCTTATTTCCTAGGTGCCTGAGACCACGACTAATTTAGATTCACTTCCTCAAATTTTTAATTTGAGGCTTCTTGGACTGCCCAGGGAGTATGAATTTGATGTGCAAACCCATGGAAGGGCTGGCTTACAGTTTAAAATTCTCAGAATAATTCTCCCCCTCTATTTGGGATCAAAGCTGGATATACGTAATTTTCCTTGTAGTCTCTGTAGTGGGAATAGAGTCTAGGTTACTCCTCATTCATCCTTACACTGATGGTGCAGTAATTTGGGGTCTCAGTTTTATGCTCAGGGGATCTCTACTATATTCCTCACCTTAGACAAGCACTAGCTTTTTCTCCTTTCCTCCTGTGGGGCTGTGAAAACTGAAACCAGAGTTTACATGATTTGGCAAATACTCTCAAGGCCAAAGCCGATGTCAGCGCTCCACTTATTTATCTGAATTTTCACTTTTATCTAGTTTTCTGACTGCACATTCCTTAATTTCTTTCCAACTCCTTACTACATTAAAATGTTCTTTTTATTTTATCTAGAAGTTATAGTCGTTTTCATTGGGAAGATTGATCAGAGTGTCTAGTCCACTGACTGTAAGAAATGGACATGGTCACCTACCATATTTCTGATCCTAGGCAAGCAACTGATCTGTGCAAGGCTCAGTCTTCTCACCTATAACATCATCTGTTTTCAGCTATTTGTGGATCAAATGAGATACTGCACAAGAAAGATCTTTTAAACTAAAAAGTAAAGCAGTGTGCCAATACCAGAGCATTTTTATGAATCTATAGCTGATAAGAATAATTTCTTTTCCAGTAAGACGAGTGAAGAAAGCTAGGGCAGGCTTTTTATAATCCAGGTCAATATTCAGTATTCATCTACTCATTCAACAAGCATTTGCCAAGCACCGTCTACATGACACTGTCCTAGCCTGAGAGTGACCTGATTCCATTCTTTCCCAAGATGATAGACCCAAGACAACACTGTGGTTTATTTAAAAAATTTTTTAAATTCTGTGCTGTTTCCTTAGATGTCCTTTTTCTTTCTTCTAAATGATAGACAGAAAACTGACATGCACATCTCCATTCCCTTTGCTGGCCAAAAAAGTATTTGTTTCTTTCACAGCAATTTTAAAGTTCTGATACCTTTTGGGAAGTTCTCTTAAGGACCTCAAGTTCTTTGTCTCCAGCCAGGCCCAGCTCTGTGAGGGGCTACACAGTCAGTCTAGACTGAGAGTTAGAAAACCTGGGTTCTAATTCCCTTCTCCACTACTTGGCTGTTTGAACTGGGGAAAATCACACTTAGTTCTAAAGACGACACATCCCATCCCTATAAAAAGGGATGCCAACCACAGGAGCCTTGTGAGGGCCACGTGAGGTAATGCACGTGAAAATACCCTAGACATTTTGAAAATGTCTACAATTTAAGAGAAAGGAATCATTATTGCCCAGCATTAGAAATGATTTATTCTCAAACCTCTACCTCCCACCCCACTAATAATATCCAGGCCAGAAAAAATTTGCAGGGAACATTTTCTTGGAAGCCAGGATCTGAGAATGCTCAAAGCTGGGTATAAAGGCGAGGCACATCCCTGTCTGGCTGCAGGCCCCTGGCTCCAGGAAAGAGTCACATTGCCACCGCCTTGGGCTGCTGCAGCACCTGTGTCCTTGCCTCTCCCCAGCTGGGCTGCCTGCCTCTCTGGGGCTTCAGCTCCCAGGAGAGGAGAGCAGCCCTCCCACAGCCCGGTCCAGGAGACCTGCCTCCTCTGTGCTGGGCGCAGAGTGCCAGAACCAGCTGATCTGCAAAGGGCTGTGGCATCAGGGGTCAGTGTCAGGACGTGCTGACTGCGGAGGACACAGTGACAGGCTGAGCTGGGGCAGTAATTAGACAGTGAGAGCTTCCTCCAGCAAGCTGCAATCAATAGGTCCGCTTACTGAGGAAAAAAGATGAAAGTAAAGCAGATGGAGGAAGATAATAACATCTCCCACTTAACTCGCATTTTCACTTGTCAAAGCACTTTTGCCACCATTTTCTTGTTTGGTCCACAGCATCTCTATTCTCAGCTCCTCTGGTGGGTGTAGCTGTCCGATTTTACGGGCAGGAAAGCTGAAGCACAGAGACGGCAGCTGACCTGCCTTCTGTAAGAGCTGGGAGACACATTTCCATTCTCTTTGTGCTGGCCTTCCCAATCGTCAGGATCTCAGAGATAATGAAAACATATTAATTAATGCAACACATTTTTATTGAGTACCTACTATGTACCAGTCACTGTTCTTGGTATAATGGACACAGCAGTGAATGAGACAAAGTCTTATTCTCATGGAGGGTCCATTTAATAGGAGAAGACAATACACAAATAAGTGAACAAGGTAATTTCAGACAGTAGTACATGCTATGAAGACAGTAAAATAGAATGATTTGATAGAGAGGAACCAGGAAGGCTAATTGAGCCTGGAAAGAGCTCTCTGAGCCCATGACCTTTGAGCTAAGACCTGAATATCAAGAAGTTGCTTGAATGTCAAGAAGAGGCAGAATAATGAAGGAAGAGGGAGGAGCAAATGCAAATTAATAGTGAGTCAACAGTGCTATGGGCCTTGTGGTCGCTCAGGATTGAAAAAGGAAGCTGAGGAAGAGGAAGTGCTCTTGTGAAGCACAAGGATGCTGGCCTGGCAAGTTAGATTTTCCCTCTGGAGCGCTCTTCTCAGGTTGCCACCTTTTCTTTACTTCTGGTCTCAGGTTGCCCATCTATGAAATGGACACAATGGTGTCCATCACTGTTACAGACGTCCTCCACTGGAGGCCACAGTGAAGAGCTGTGAAGTGTTAGACACACGTTACCCAACCAGACCAGCAAGGAGTTGCAAATTCTTTAGACATTTAGTGGATAATAAATATTTCCTGTTTTAAATGATGTTACCAAGACAGCTAAAGGGTGAGCTACTCTATTCTACTCAGTTTGATTAAATTCAATTGGACTACTTGCCGCATGAGAACATCAGCTTCCTAAGGCCTCTTTTCCATGACACCACTGTCTCTTAACCTTATATAGTAGACTCCACTGGACAGAGCCCTCGGATAGCTCTTACTGAACATCTACTAGACTGCAATCCCCCTGAAGGCAAGGACCATTTCTTACTTATGTTTGTCCACATACTAAGGGTGCAATAAATATTTGTGGAATTAATATGTGAAAGAGACAGTTTTATCCCTATCATGACTGCCCTCCCCGCCCCCCCTACCCCCGCCACCTTCATGTGGTCAGGGTCATTATTATCATCCTAATGTATCAGGTGAAGAAACTGAGGCACAGAGAGTTTAAGAGATTGGCAGTCTCTACCCAGGCTCACCTGACTTGGTTGGAAACTTCTCTTGGTACCTATATCCAGAGCAGCAGCAGAGACATCAATCAGGTTTCCAGAGACAGACATAAAGGTAGAGATTTCTCTCTGCTTAAAAAGTCCTAGTCAGGGATCTTGAATCTTAGGATCTAACCGGAATTGCCTAAAGAAACCTTACAGACCCAGAAGTTAGAAATTCTGTGCAGGAAGGGACTGATAAGATTATTTAGCCTTGGTTTACAACTGGATAACTAGGCCAGAGTTACCTGGGCTTGTCAAGGTCACCAAGGTAGCTAAAGACTTATCTTTAATGCAGCCATCCCCTCCCTTTACAAAGGTCCCCAGTGGCAGGGCCTTGGGGTTTCATGTCATTTGCATTTGGATTGAATAAGATGCCAGTCAGTTCTAGCCACCTGCCAAGAAAGTTGCAAGCTTAAGACTTTCTTTAAGGAGGGAGGAGAAAGGAAGCGATAAAACCAGTTTAGCTGTTTTAATGAGGCAGGAAAAAGTGCAGTCAGTAGATTCAGACAGAAACACAACACATTTGGATATCATTCATTTTACCAAAACTATGGACTCGTTTTAAGGCTTCTAAGATAGTTCAGGCTGCAGAATAGACACAGCCAGATAGAGCCCGATCCTGAGAGCTCTTTCTCCTGTGCACTGGTTCTCAATCGTGGTTGCACATGGGAGTCATCTGGAGAACCTGAAAAAGCACTGCTGCCTGGGTCCTACCCCCAGTGAGCCTGACTCGGTTACTCTGGGCCGTGGCCTGGACACTGAGATGGCTTAAATCTCCACAGATGATTCTAAAGTGCAACTAAGGTTGAGAACAATGATCTCTAAGGGGCCATCCCAGAAGAGCATGGGAGGAGGACACTAATATAGCAAAGAGGAGAAAACGTCATTTCCTCGATAGCTTGCACTCTCTGTGCTGAGACAGTCATTTCTGCTAAGGTGACCCACCATCAAGTTTGTTGTCCTAGGTTTAACACCAAAAGTCCCGCCCCCCCAGGAAACCCGTCAGTTCCAGCCGAACCAGGAAGACTGGTCACCCTACTACCTCCTGCCCCAACACAGGTTGGCTCGGTTCTTCTGCATAACAGAAGGAGGGGAAGTTTTTGACTCCCCTGGCATTAGGGGCAGGGGGGAGGAAGCAGCGAAGTGGGGAATGAAGAGGCAAGTTGGTACAGGGGTGGTGCTGCCACCCCTCCGATGTCCAATTTCCTGACCCCCTAATTTCATGAAAGTTCACCAATTCAGAAATACTTGACATGAATAACTTTTCTTTGGAAAACTGAAAAGATGACCAAGTTCCATTCCAGGGGTGAAATAGTATGGGATACAGGCAAGTCTTTGAGGCTGAAGCAGCCTTGAGATGATAAGTTCCCCAAGAATTTGCTCACATTCTGTGAGAGGGCTCAGGAGCTGGTGGAATCAGTGTGGTTTGATGCCTTTTTACCTCAACCTTGGAGCAAGGTGTCTCCCAGGGGACATCATCCACTAAACCTTTTATTGGACACCTTCGATCTGCCAGACACTGTGCCGGGGCTCACACCGGGGTGCCTGGGGGTGGTGGACATGGGCAGAAGGGGAGCAGGAAGTTCCTGCAGAGACAGCACCGCTCAGGGGTTCACTAGGTGGGGTTCACACACAGATGGGCTGTCTGGAGAAGCAAAACAAGCTTAGGTAGCTTCACAGAGGACAGGACCCTGTTTTATATCATATTAGAGATGACAAATCATGCCAGCTTGAAAAGTGGCCACGGGCCAGGAATCTGACATAATTAAATGTGCAGAAATCACTTATAAAATGACCTCACAGGCCCCGATCATCCCCAAAGTTGACCAGACAAGCGGTTGGAAACAGACGATTTCGTCTTCCTTTTGTTCAGGCCTCTGCTCCACCTCACCCTTGTCATCCCTAAGGAACTGAATTTGAAAAGTTTCCGACTGGCCTTTGGTGTTCTGATTTTCTAGAGGGAAGGAAAACACCTATTAAAAATGTTCGTTCCGGGTGGATGGCTGCTTCCAGCAGCCTCGGGTGCCAGAGTAACGGATCTAGAATCCCCGGTCCTGGCCCAAATCTCAATGGCTGGTAATTAAATTTCCACTAACAGTTTGTTTTATCACCTCAGTTAGCTTGTTGACATATAATAGGTGCTGCTGAGAGGTACTGCCTGTTAATGATTTTCTTTTACATATTGATATTAGTACCTGGAGTGGGAACATCTCCTCTTCAGAATGTGATTACTATTTTGAAATCTTAAGCACAGGAGGGAAATTTGTTTCTATAAATTAAACAAGAAGTTATGAGAACTTCTATCTTCAGTTCCCATCCAGGCACTAATGTATCTCATTTACTTTGTGCTGTTCCCCTGAGTTATCTGTGTCACGCAGGCGACTCTTGCATGTCGCGTTAACTATCTATTGAAAAAGGCTCGAAGTGTGCTTGTAACGGTGCCCTGAGCCAGGATGCAAGGTAGGGAGCGAAGAGGGAAAATTCATCACTGTTACATTTCAAGTTGCTGGGATATTTTAATTCGAAGAGGAAAGAATCTGTGTCAGCTAAAGATGGAGCTATAATTAAACTGATACAGTGTTCACAATTGCCTCCAAACGTGCTGGAGTTGTTTCTTTTCCCCATCTTTAAACTACATGAAATCAATTATCTCCACAAACCAGTGGTAAGGATTGTATGCCAGCCACTTACCCCTGAAGTGAATAAATTATTTGAAATTCATTATTGATGGGAACAACTCTTCAGATGGAAAGCCCCATCCAATTCCCTCCAGGTGGGTTCAGGAAGGCATGCCCCTGGCCTCAGTCTCGGATGCCCAAGGCTAGGTCTTTGCTGTTACAAATGCCAGGGCAGGGCAGGAGGGCAGGACAAAGCCAGCTTCACCTCCAGAGTGGCCACCCCCTTAACGTGAGTGGCTTTACACATAGTGACAAATGTATTCCCAGCACACCCCAGAGTGACAGCTACAGGGTAAAGGCGGGACAGACGTCCTGATCTGAAAATACCTCTTGTGTGCGGAGGATGCCAGCCACCTGGAGCAGTGATAGGCACTGGTGTGTACAGGATCTGAAATGGAGTTGATGTGATGTCATTTTGGCTCTCCTCTAACGTGGTTATCTCTTGCCAAGACTTCACGTCTGATTAGTCCGCTTGGAGGGGACAGCGGCCTTTATTAGCCTCACTCCTCAAGACGCCCGTCAACTTCAGAAATACAGTGAAGGAATTTAAGATGAGGTGTCACATCTTCCTATCAAATTCTTTTGTGAGCCACCCCCGAGTCCAGTGCCTCCTCTGGAAAACATTAATAAAGGGGGGAAATGAAGTTTCGGCTGGCTTCAACCTGGTGATGCGTTCTGCAGTTCCATCTTCCTGGGTTAGCGTCTCCTGTTTGGCTCTGGGCTGTCTCCTGTGAGTTCTCTTTGTCAGCCACGCTGGTAGGGGACAGGACATCAATGCCGACAGCAAACACCACTCGAATGCAGTTCGCAGGAAGGGTGAGGCGTGCTGGAGACGTGCAAGGCTGCCCCTGTTGATAGCCTTGTCTGAGCATGGGGAAATCATCCAGTAAACCGCTGAAAAAATAAATCCTCCTTAGCTGTCGTCTCTTTACCTAGGCTGGTAATGTTGCCATTCTAGCTTCAGGGTCCCTGGCAGGGCCCGGCACACACAGGGTGTTCTGGGGGCCCGATCCTGCCAAGCTTCCTGGCAAAGGAAGGAGGCTGGCTCCTGTGCCAGTTTCACACTCTCAAATCCACCCTTCTCCCCTCCAGCTGTGATGGCTGTCCCTACAGCAGATCTGTGACCTTCTCCCATCCTGAAAAGATGCGTGACAGCAGGGCTGGCCATTAGAAACGTTACGATGTCCAAGAAATATAACACTGGCGTTGGTTGGTTCCTCTCCTGGCAAGTGCCTTCTCAAACTCATCCCCCACTCCCCACCTTGTAGGCATCGAGGGCTTCTCTGCCACCACATCCCTTTTATCATGAACAAGATCAGGAACCGTTCACAGTGGCGTATTACGAACTCAGTGTATGGCCCTCCATCACAGAGAATTTGATTTTAAAAGGAGAACCTGTAGAGAGTTCAGTGCTTCATCCAGGAACTGGATTTGGAATTGCAGGCACTGCAAGGTCTGACATTTTGGAGCCCTGGCGAGATATTCATCAGGGTCCCTTGGATCGTACTCTCTGAACGTTGGTGTCTTAATTGGGAAAATGAGCATTATAATATCAGGCTTACTTCTTGCTCCTGTCTGAGCTACAGGATGTGATGACTGAGGACATGCAGGAAGTACCACACAAACAGTGAAGTGAATAACATAATGCGAATATTTTCTATAAGAGGATGTGGTAGTTTTGCTTGTGAATAAAGTCCAGACCTTCAGTGAGTTAGTCCAGGCAAGGGAACTTGCCAGCTGACCTCGCAAAAGTAATTCTGTCCCACTGAATTCCATGTAGGCGCCAAGGAATGCATCTGCCCTTCCATGCTCTGTCCTCAGCAGGAGCAGTATGTTCAGCTTCGTCTCCTCTATCAGACAGAGTTAAGTTGCAGGAGACATAAGCCACTTTATAGATTTTAAGCAAAAAGGTATTTAACACATGGGGCTTACGAAACCAGTAGAAGGGCCGCAGGAGCCAGTCCTAGCCTGGCTCCAGGAATGGCTCCCAGACACCACCACAGAACTGATCCTCCCGGGAGCTGCTGCTTCTGCCACCATCAGAGAGGTGGGGAACCACAGGCCAGTACAGGAATCAGCCCAAGAACACATCATCGAGGGGTAAGCCAGGAATCAGGGAGCACCCTCCAACACATCTGCCTCTCAGCGTCACAATTGGATGCCAAGGATCTGCTGCAGAGGAGCCTAATATTTCTCTGGCTGTGCTTGCCAGGAGCAACAGCCAAAGGAAGGAAGATGCCCCCTTCCCCACGTTACCTTCCAAATCTTGTGAGAGTGCATATAACTGGCAGAATGTAATTGACACCTGGACCCTCAAGGTGCAAGGAAATCTAGTTTTTGGTTTTCCAGCCTCCCCAGTTTGTGAAGAAAGAAACTGGAATGGATGCTGAGTGCAATTCACCATCTATCTTCACGCTCTACCCCTTAGCACAGCTGAGACATGCAGGAGAACTCCAAAGACTTCAGTGAATCTGAAAAGAAGACAAAAGGGAAAGAAACATAGAAAGAGTGAGGAATTAAAACTGCCAACATAGCTTTCTTGTTCACATTCCTCCTAGTGTCTTAAGGAAACTTCACTCTAGCTTAAAGATCAGCACCTCTTTGCAGACACCTTGCCTGGGCTCCCTACACCTGGCCTCTTGGACTGCCCCAGGTGACAGGCTCCGTCCTACCTCCTTTCACCTGTATTGCGTGCTTTTCAGTTCACTGCAACAAAGAGAGGCCATCCCCACCACTCCGAGTAGGGCCCGCCCTCTTCTCCCATTTTCCCATCTAATAGCTATGCTTCTTCCTCTGGTTTCGGCAACCAGAAATAACTCATCCTTCAGATGAAACCCAGAGGTAAGTGCTTAGAATAGCAGGCCTATGTCAGCTGGGATGCCTTGGGTTGCAAGTGGAAAAGATAAGCCAATCAAAGTAGCTTCAAACTGACTTAGATTTATCGTCTCAGATAAAGCACAGAGAGGGTGGGCTTTAGATGCGGTTTGATTGGGGCATTGACTCTATTTCTCTTGACTTTATCCTTCTCTGTGTGTTGGCATGGTTCATACGCTGGCTTCCCTCATGGCCACAAGATGGTTGCAGACACAATGAAGGCAACAGACTCTTCATTCACTTCAAGGAAGAGGGAGGGTAGCGTCCCCAAATCACCACTCAAAGGTCTTGAGTTTCTCTCTGATTGAATCACTTCCAAACCAGCCATCAGGGCTTGGTGCAAGCCTGCTCTTCTCTGAACCCCCGTGCTGTGGGTGGAGTCAATTTCACCCAGTTGATTTATCTGCTGCCCACTGGGGAGGGTGGAATGGGGCTAGAAATGCACCCTAGTGTTCACTTGCAGGGACAATGGCTGGCTTTCATCTTGCAGGCCTGAGAGCCAAGCCGCACACTAACCACATGTTGAGCCTAAGGTATGAACAACTGGAGATGTGCACATGCGCATGATGGGCAGGACTGCCCATCCTATGCTTATGGGTGAGGCTAGTTCTGGGGGCAGAGTCAAAAGTTGAGCTCATGGGGCTCCTGGACAGCATGTTTCCTAGCCACCATCTGCCAGGCTGCAACACGCGTGGCTTCAGGACATGGGAAAACAGGTTTCTACTTGCATACAGCACCCCAACATCAAACTTGAGATTCCTTCCATTTCTACCCAGGAACACCTGCAGGAGACAGCACTGAGAAGGTCTGTGTTTGAAGCGAGGTAGACCAAGGTGAAATCTTGGCTGTGCCACTTAGCAGCTCTGAAATCTTGGTCGCATAACTAGTTTCCTGAGCCTCAATATCCTTTTCTACAAATAGGGGTTATGACACCTAGCTCATAGGATCATTGTGAGGAATGGACATATAATGCCAGCAGATGGCCTGGAGCAGTGTCGGACATACTGGTGTTTCTTAACCATCTCTTCCTCCCTGACTCCCCAGGGATTGAGATGGGCACCAATCTGGTAGATACCATTGTCTGGCTGCCTCTAATGCACCAGGTACCTCCCTTAGACATCCAGAACATCTGCTGCTATTTGGAAGAATATGGACATTGAGCAACAGGTCAATATTGAAAACCTTCTGTTTCTACTACTATTTAAGGTGCTGTGGGGACGGTAGAAGAATGAGAAATCACTGGTCTTGGCTTTTAAGGAACTCAACTTGGTTGGCACAATTAGATTTATGCCAGTGAAGATCCCGGAAGTCTTGTCTTTGGGTCTCCCTGGCCTCCTATGATCTTCTGGATGAATGTCAAGGTTAGAATTATACTGTCCTGTAACTCTGCCGAGGATAGTCACACAGTCAGGTGACAGCGTGTCCTTTGAATGCCTCCTTCACCCTGGACAAAACTGTAAAGTTGGCCAGGTCTGACTGCAGCTCGCCTGTCCTACACCTCCCCGAGGTCTACACCTCCTCTCTCACATCTTTCCCTCCAGCCTAGTTCCCAGTGAGCAGCTACCTAGGAACATTATTTAGCAGCAAATTCCTGGACTAAAGTATTAGGAGTCAAAAGCTTAAGGTGTTCTTTGCCTGTGCTATTTGGTTGTTAATAAAAGACTCTTAAAGACTCAAATCCTTGTTGATGACTCTAACTTCACAGCCTCCGAGTTGAGAGACACTCTTGTGCATATGACCCAGATCTGGCCAAGGAAATGATGATGAGGATGTTGATAAAGTTACTAAAAATAATAGCTAATGTATATTGAATACTGGCAATGTACTACTCACTGTTCTAAGAAGTTTGTATACATTGAGTCATTCAATCCTCATGACAACCTTATGAGATAGGCACTATTATGATGATGATTTTATGGACATTGAAATAGAGACACAGAGACCTTTCTCAGGTTCACACAGGCAGTAAGTGGAAGAGCCTGTGAGAGCCCAGAGCCCAAGACCTTCTATCCTCTCCTGTGTCTCTGTGAGATATGGTGGGAAATCTGCTGAGGTTTCTGGGAAAAATTTTCCTCAATGACAAAAATGCAGCACAAGGAGAAAACCCTTTTGCCCTTTCCCTCCTTTCCTTGCACGTTCTGTGTTAAGGAGCAGTGGTAGCCATCTTGTAACCATGGGACAATAAACTTGAGGACAAAAGCCAAGAAGCTCAAGACAGTGGAACAAAGAATGCACAGAGCCTGGTCCCTTGATGATAGTACTGAAACGCTAAATCGACCCTTGGACCACCAACCTCTGGACTTCTTTTAAATAAACAATAAACACTCTTATCACTAACCTACTGTTAGATCTCCTGTTACTTGAAGCCAAAAGCTTCCTAACTGAATGAGATTTTACATGTTATGCCTTAATTTTTTCTTGATAAATTTGACACGTTACAATTTGTAAATTTAAGTGTACAGCATGTTACTTTGATACATTTATATCTTGTAACATGATTGCCATTGAAGCAATATTTATTACAATCACCCCATTAGAGTACAGTACTATCAACTGAATTCATTAAACTGTGTATTAGATTGCTACGGCTTATTTACTAGTCATTACAAGTTTGTACCCTTAAACGTCATCAGTCTTATCTCCTCACCCCCTGTCCCCTGGTGTGCACTATTTTACTCTCCATTTTTTCACAGGTTTGACTTTTTTTTCATGTTGTAC
The DNA here is from genome assembly GCF_041296235.1 of Equus asinus. Taxonomy (NCBI): domain Eukaryota; kingdom Metazoa; phylum Chordata; class Mammalia; order Perissodactyla; family Equidae; genus Equus; species Equus asinus. Next base: position 65,029,529 of record NC_091795.1, read on the forward strand.
CTTAAAAAGCCTCTTCACCTGGGCAGCCACATACCCTGCATCCTGCCAATAAAAAATTCCAATCCTGTTTGGTCATTACCTTACTAATGCCAGTTAACATCCATAATTTTAGCAAACTTGACAACAAGAATATTATCTTTAGGAGGAAGAGTTGGAAAAATGTTTTATGGTCACAATTAATAATAAAAATGTATCTTTCCTTAATAACTTGAACCCAGATTCCGCAACAAACCAACAGAGACTCACCATGGAGTGGTGATGACAGGGCAGGGGGCACAGCAGAATCTAAGAGCCCCACCAGAGCACTCTTCCTGGGAACCACCGTCAGCATTTCCTCTGAGGTTCTGAGTCATTATCCAAGAAAGCAAGGCCAGAGAGCTCTGAAGAGCCCTTGCAGGCTGGGAATTCTTTGAATTTCAGGATTTTTATCTGAAGACTCATCTCTCTCCTTTGATTGAAATGGGGAATATCTACCCACTTTACACCCACACTGAGGATAATTACGAATTCAGCATAATTTAATGAAATCCAACCAAACCCACCCATTCAATACATACAGTGTAATACAACAAAATGGAACCCAACCACCAAAACTAGAGCAGGTGTGCGTGCACAAACGTGTGTGCGTGTGTATGTGTGCAAATGAACCTTCTCACGTCTGCACGCTCCTTCTTCCCTGGGTCATTTTTATGATGAGAAGATTGTCACCTTTCTCATCAACAGCTCTTTCCTCAAGGTACTAGGAAGAAGCAGCTAACAAGAGAAAGGTGAGCTCCTTCCCCGGGGGCCCTGCCAGAGTCTAGAGTCCAGGGGCCTCCCAGCCTGAAGGTCACCAGGCCTTTTGTCTCCCTTTTATAAACTGATCGCTCATCTTCCTATATAGACATTTTAAAAACACTTCACTTTTTACAATACAACACATCATCCAACCCCCTTTTGCCCATTAAGACGTTATTCTGGGAACGTCTGTCTGCTATTTTTAGGACCATTGATTTCTTTTTGAATCATTCTGCCTGTGTTATTCGTGATGTCCTCAGACAATACTTTTGGTCTGCCTCTTCTATCGACACAGTGCAGAGGCATCCTGCCGATCAGTTAGCAGACGAGGCAGGAGGGACGGGCTGGGGAAGGAACCTGGGGCCCCCGCCCCTCCTCTTCTTCCCCTGTAGAAATAATCATGATGACAATAACGAAACCACCGCCCTGTATTTATACGGAACATTGTACTTTTCAAAGAGCACGCACCTTTCAATGAACAACACATAATATCTTTCCAAGGATGAGAACAGAACAGTATGCCAGAGGAACGGTTTTTGATTGGGGCAGGTGAGTAGCAGTACATGGACCCTGGGCTTTTTTCTTACCAGTTTCGCATCTCTCTTGAGGAAGGGAAATCTGCTCTGTTGATCACCTCACTTACTCCCAGGCCTGGTCCTTGTGGTTAGGTCACTGCTCTGTGCTCTTGGCCTAAGTGGGGACACCCGCCACCAACCCTCCACACAACTGAAAGCATAGAGTTTTCTAAAAGCACAATACTCTCAAAGCAAAGAATGTCTCTTCTCTCTCTCTAGGTAACTTGAATTGCCCTCAAAAGCAGGGTGTTGAAACAAGACTTTTGTTCTAGCGGCTTTAGGAGAAGGCTTCCCCTGGAAGGTAGTTGTGGGTTAGTGGTAAGAGACTGGACTTGGTGTCAGGCAACCTGCGTTCAAATCTTGGCTCTGCCACTTACCAGCTGTGTGACACCGATAAGTGGAAATGGTGACACACTGCTCTGCTTGTAATAACAATTAAATGACTTAAATGTATGAAGAAGCGCTTGGCAAATTGGAAAATGACATATCAATGCAAGTATAAATGCAAATGAGCTAGAGGAGAGAGCATGGGGTTTGTAGCCAGGCACTCCTGGTTCTGAATCCTGGCGTGGCAAATTACTAACAGTTCCATCCTGGGGAAGTTACTCAGCCTTTCTGAGCCTTAGCTCCCACTTTTGAGAAATGGGGCTTACAGAATAGAGATAAGGAACGTGAGGTGCTTAGGACAATGACCAGCACTCAGTAAAAATAGCTGCTTCCATGACCACTGTTATTTGTCTCTCAAACCACAGTCCAAATTCCCTCATATCACTAGTGGAGGTGGGGAGCACAATGACATGTCCATCATTAATAATTAACTATTTTTTACATCAATTCGTGCTGGGTACTACAGACAAGGTAACACAGGGGTGTTAATCTGTCTGTGAGCCCTCTGCCCCTGGGAAACTGTTCAGGACAGTGGCTGCAGTAAGCTCAACTAATGATGATAAAGCATAAAAGATAAGGACAGAATTGCAAGTGGAAATGAGAGCCTTGATTCTGGGGGTAGAAAATCTCCATAGCTTTCACCTCTGCTCCCTGGCTCTCCACCTGCATCAACTTAGTAAGGGTTTGTTGAGCTTTGACCTCTTTTTATCTGCTCAGAGTTTTGGGGGTCCCATTCTGAAGTTAGTTCTACCAGGCTGGTTGCATCTTGATGTAAAAAGTGACATTTACTCTGATTTTTAAATTGCCCTGAGTCTAATGCAGCACAAAGACTCAGACTTCTGCATGTGGCTGCATGATGCAGTGTACACGTTTCCTGAGTGTATGCTGGCCACAATTACCTCCAAGAAAAGTTGACTGTGGTTTCAGATCTGTAGAAGAGAATAGAAGACAACATGGAAAGTCTTTGAGCAGATGGCTGCTTTCCTAATTATTGTGGGACTAGTGGAATCCAAAGATACTTGCTTTCAATTAGGAATATTGATGCTGCTTGAATCAAGTGCCTACAAAGACTCATTTCAACTTGGTAAAATTAAGATTGAGTGTATACATGTGGAAATGAGTATTTAGATTATCAAAAAGACATTTAAAAGAATATGCATAGCAAACATTCATAATAGTTGCAAATTGGAAACAACTGAGATGTCCATCAACAGTTGAACAGGTAAATAAACTGTGGTATAGTCACACAATGGAATACTACATAGCAATGAAAAAGAACAGACTGCTGATAAACCAAACAACATATTGTTGAGTGAAAGAAGCCAGATACACAAGAGTACATACTATATGTATGATTCCATTTACATCAAAGTCAAGAACAGGCAAAATGAATCTTTGGTGATAGAGGTTACATGATAAAGGCCACATGAGCATAGACTCTGAGAGGAGCCCAACATTCGTGTTAATTTCCATTCAGTCATTAGCCGCTAGAATTCTATAGTATGTAACATTCATTAATAGATCGTTGTTGAAAAAACAAATGAGTTCTTTTCAATTATTCAGAGAATTGTACCTTGAAACAAGTCATTCACCAGCCAACCACTACTCTCTGATTTGACTGACCCTGAGTCAACCAAAATATTCATGGTCCAGATTAACAGCGGAGATCTGGTCAAAGCCTTCTCAGAAGCTAAGGTGTCTGGGGAGACTCGGAGGCCTAGGGCCAGACCACGCGAGCGTTCAGGCCTCCGTTCTTGACTCCCGCTGAACTCACTCTGCTCTTTGGACTTGAGGCCTTTGAACTAAAACGCGCCCTTGCAAGATTTCCCGGCTTCCTTGTTTGGACTGGCGAGGAATGAGAAACACCATTCTTACGGTATTTCAGGATCTCGTCTTCCTGTCCTGTCCCTTGAGGAGGAAGTTCAGAGAGGGGCAAGGTTCGCTCCAGTCTCACGCTGACAGGCCATCCGGCCACCCCTTGGCCCCGAGCACAGCTCCCCTGAGAGTTCATTCCCTACCGACCTGAGCCCCCTTCTCATTGTTTTCCTAGTACTAGTCAGAGCCTTTTTTTATTTATGAAAAAAAAAGCCCTCCAGAAGGATTTTCTATCCTGGCTTGAAATTTTATCATCTTTTTGTGCATAAATAATTATCACAATATAAAAAACCTGGTGACTATAATTGATAACACTATATTACATAATTGAAATTTGCTAAGGGAGTAGAACTTGAATGTTCTCACCAAAAAATAAAAGGTAAATATGTAAGGTGATGGATGTGTTAACCGACTTGATGGGAGGAGTCCTTTCACAACATATATGTATATCAAATTATCACATCATACACTTTAAATATCTTACAATTTTATTTATCTATTATATCTCAATAAAGCTGAAAAAATGAAATATAAAATAAAAACCTTGGGCATTTGAGTGGACCCTACTACTTTCAAAACCTTTCTTATGATCCTATGAAATGGGTTACAGCAGGCATTATTTCCTCCTCTTAAAAAAGTGCACAACAGTGGCTCAGAGAGGTTAGCAGTTTCTCTCAAGTTCCCACAGCGGTACTGCAGAGGAGCTGGGCTGGAGTCTGGGCCTTCTAATTGTGAGCCCATTTCCACCTTCTCCTTGCCTCGCCTCTGTCTGACGGTCAGTTCACTGCCTCTGACTCTCACCTCCCACTTTGGAGATGGAGACTGCTCCAGGAGCGAGAAGGCCCCAAGCTACCAGGGAGTTTGTACTAAGAATGGACTTCAGTACCCATCAAGCCCTCTGGAGCCTTTTCTGCATCGCCAGGTCCCTGCACAGAGCTTGAAACAGAGGGATCCTTAGTAAAAGGTGCTGAGGTGAGTTAATCCCTGGTGCTGCAGGCTTAGTACTCCCGAGTTTCGAGCAGGTGATAAACCACAGAGCTGGAAGGATGGATCAGAGACTCTGGAATCCATCCGGCATTCTCTAATAATAGCAATTACTATTGTGATTATTCATTGAGAGCTTACTGTGTGCCAACAACTTTAACATTTTACATAGGTTATCTCAGTAATACAATGATTTTTGCGAAATGGGTACTTTGTATGCCCGTTTTACAGAAGTGGAAACCAAGGCTCAGAGAAGTGGCTTGCCCAAGGTTACTCAGGCAGGATGTGGGGGGTTGGGATTCAAACTCAGGCAGCCAAGTCCAGAGACCACGTTCTGAGCCTCCAAGCAGGTCCGCCCACAGAGAACCTGTACCAAGGCCAGGGGGAGTCTCAGGCAGCCCGAGGCTTCTGGTCACCTGTTCCCTGAACTGATACCCCAGTTCCTTGACATGTGCACCTGCCTTCAGCATTCGGACTTTCCTTCCACTCCTTTCTCCCTCCTCTCCTCATCTGCCTATTTGATTTTCTCATTCTTCCTGTTTCCCACATTTTCAAGGATGCTCTCCCTCTATTTTCCCCCTTTCCCTCCTCTCTGTCCCTAGGTTTTTTTTCTCTCCCCTCTCCAAACTGTTCCTCCTCCTCCTCCTTTCTTCTCCCATGCCTTTCCCCCACCATCTCCTCTGTTTCTCTTGCACCAATATTGGCACAACCATAAGTTGGAGTAGAAAATCATAGCATGTGGAGGGGAGCTCAGGTGCCCCCACAGCCATCAGTCCTTTCTCCCACTCAGGACGAGCCCACCAGCCCAGGAAGTCGTCCATTCCTATTTACTGGGCATACAACGGTGAGGAGAAGCAGACATTAACCAAACGCCCTCATTGCAAATGTAAAATACAGCTGGATTAGGACAATTAAGCAATCGTGGCACTAGAGAGAGCCTGGCCCTAATGATAGCCAGCTAAATCTTAAGGAGGCCTTAACTCCGTGTCTGACACTTACAGGCAATATCAACGTCTCAACTTATTTAAAATTCACAATGATTGCCTGAGGTAGGTGCTATTATTGGTCCCATTTTACAGAGGACCAAACTGCAGCATAAAGAAGTAAAATGATTTGCTCAAGGTCACAAAGCTAGAAACCAGCAAGGTCAGAGTACAAACCCTGACGCTGGGCCTCAGAGCCCGTACTTTCAAGCGCTGTGCTATGTTGCTGAGAAGTCAGGGCAGGCTTTCTTGAGGAGGTGACAATGAGGCGAGATCTAAGGATAAGCAGAGCTGTGTTTGGGCTGCCATAAGAAAATACCATAGACTGGGTGGCTTCTAAACAAGAGAAATTCATTTCTCACAGGTCTGGAGGCTGGGAAGTCCAAGATCAAGGTGCTGGTACGTTCAGCGTCTGGTGAGGACCACTTTTTGGTTCATAGATGATCATCTTCTCTCTCTGTCCTCACATGGCAGAAGGGGCAAAGGAACTCTCTGGGGCCTCTTTTTTAAGAGCACTAATCCCATTCATGAGGGCTCTACTCTCATGACCTAATCACCTCCCAGAGGCCCCACCTCCAAATGCCATCTCACTGGGGATTAAGTTTCAACATGTGAATTTTGAGGAGACACGACCATTTCATCTATAACAAGCTGAATTATCAAATATGCAACAAAATGTTGCTCTTCCCTCATGCCCACGTGTATGACAGACGTTACTAAATGACTACAGCACCCCTTTTCTCAGATGGGGACTCAAGTGCAGTTCCAAGAAGCCCCTCCTGATTGATCAGAATTGGTCCCAGAATTGAAACCTATGTGCCACCTAGCTTTGCTAATCCGAAACCAGCAGGCAACCGCAAAACCCTTTGAGGTAGTTTTGAAGCACCTTCTCTGCACCAGTGAGGCAGCCACCATTGATTAGGCACTTACCGTGTACTGCAGATTGGTTTTTCCAACATGGTAGTTACTTGAGCTGCCTGGACCGGGTCTTCATTCCCTGGGAACAGAGTGATGGGAAGTGTGTGTGTGGGGGGGGGGTGGGGGTGGGGGGGTGGCGGGGACCTGGAAGGTCTGTGAGCTTCAAGGGGAGTCATCTGGGGAATGAAAATCACTTGTGGACCTGGCATCAAGCAGAGGGCTCATGTGTAATTCAAGGTCTATAGTGTGCTTCATTGTTGCACCAACTCAGGTTCCGTCCTGGGGTCTCTGAGTCCTCACTGACTCACAGCCAAATAGACATTATGCCGAGAATGGTAGTCATGGCTGGTCCTAAACATCAGCTTCAGAGCAGAGAATTCAAAACATCTGCTCACATGCTGACCTCGACACGACATCTCTCCTCGTATTCCCGCCCTGACCAGCTGGTTGCGGGCAGAGCCCAGCTCCCCTAAAAACCCGGAGCAGAGGGCAATGTGTGATGGGGAGGGGGCTGCAGCAGCCCAAACAGGGTCCTTAGAATCGCTTACACCTTAGACGGGTTCCTGCATTTTACTTAAGTCCTGCCGTTGTTTCAAGCACTCATGTTACATATTGTCTTTTTTTAAAAATATACATTTAGTGTGGTTAGACTTGTGTGAATAGATCAGTATGATATAAGTGATATTTAGTAACCGATAATGACTGCGTGTTAGCCATCTGCTATTCCTGAGGGTTTCACCAAACCCTTTCATAAAAGCAAAATGATACTCCGCAGCCAAATTATATAACATTAACAGAATATTTTATATGCGAAATGCCGTATTTCTTTACTTTTCATTCAACTAAAAATGTACACAGTCAGTAACGAGCCATTTCAGCTGCATATTTATCCAAAACATTTCATAGGCAAAAAAAAGTCAAGTGAGAAAAATAACAGTTGAGCCACATGAAGGCTAGAAAAAACACATTAGAAAAGGGATCCTCATTACAATAATAAACAAGGGCCCAATTAAGGCTGCCACATGCAGGGCGGGTCCGTGCTAGGCAGGGAAAGCCTGTGCTCGGAGGTTCTGCCCTTGACTGTGAGAGCGTCCCCAGCACGCTGACCAGCATTCCCGGACTGGGGCTGCCTCAGAGAACACATCAATGACTCCAGCCATTTTGCGGCCTCTCATTTTTGGAAAGTGCTTCTTCAGTGTAAGCAGATCCTGCTTTCTAGGCATGTCTGAGCGCCCACCTCATGGCCCTATAATCCTCACTATCCTGGAACTTGCGGCGGGCCGGTGCACGAGGAGGAGCAGGGCAGAGAGACACAACGGCTCCACCACCCACAACATGTCCACGAGAAGACGCATCTCGACACCCGTGAATCTGGGCTCCGAGCCCCCTGGATGGGGGAGACACAGTGTGGCTCCTGGTTAGTGGCATTTGGCAAGTAAGTGTGATGTGCAGGGCCTTGGGTGGGAGGCAAGGGAAGAGCTGGCACCTGGAGCGGTGGGACGAAAGTGTAGTGTAGTGCTCAGTTACTTACCTACTTTAAGCCTCAGTTTCATCATCTGTAAAATGGGAACATCATAGCTACCTTTGGGGTTGTTTGAGGATTAAACGAGATTATATAGGCCAAGTGTTAAGCACATGTCTGGCCCCTAAGAGTCATTGAATAAATGTTCGCTATTACTATTATTACTAAGCTTATGATCTAGTTGAGTAAATAACACATAACCACATGGAATAGTAGGGAATAACTATGGAACAACATGGGAGTGAGTGTGAAACACTCCAGTACAGACTAAATTCAAGATGTAGAAAGGTTCACAGAGGGAGAAGGCGAGCAGAGGGCAAGTGGCACCAAGCAAGGAAGGCTGCCTGGAAGAGGCAGATTTTACATAAGGTCTTCTCAGGGTCAGGTCCTAGAGGATGCTGGGTCATCTGCAGTCCCTGGCAAGGGTCGGTAGGCCTCTGGAGACTGATTTATTCCTCAGGTCTCGTGTTAACCCTGAGGGCTCCAGCAATCAGGTCAACAGTGGGGTCTACTTCTGGTAACTTGGGCCCAATGGAATAGGCTTTCTTCCAGGGTGGACAACAGAGGAGGGCAGGGAATTCATAGAGGCACCTGATGTCCTGGTGTCAGCAGTTTACTTCTAACTAACCTTCTCGGAATTGCTCTGTGTGCTTGCAAGAGCTCCCAGTTTACCTCCTGACTTCTTAAAGGGCCCAGGGCCTTTTTCATATGAAGATTAAAGAACCTCCCAAATAAGAGGAAATCTATGTTTAATACTGTTACTTGGCTACTTCCCCCTCCATACATATTCACACAGAATGAGAGAGAGAGGGGACACGGAGGGGAGGGGACATGTCGATGGCGAGCCCGGGATTACCAACGGCTACCCAAGGAAGGCAGTGGGCAGCATCCTTGGCCTGAGTCTGCTCCACTGCCTGGAGAGCCAGCAGCAGTGTGGCAGGACTCGCATCTCCCACCTTTTTACCCAGAAATGTGGCTCCCAGAGCTGCGGGATCCACATACCCACAGCTGCCTGCCAGTCATTCAGCCCGCCTGGGTTCGGGAATGACTCACCAAGTAAGGTTCAGACTCAGGGTCAAATCTGCTGGCCCATTGGCTTGTTCCAAGATCCATTTGGTCTGCGAGGTAAGTGATGCACGAGGCAGCCTTCTCTGCAATTTGACATGTGGCTGAAAAGTTCAGTTTAAATTCAGTGTTAAAACCCAATGTTCTCATAAATATAGTAGCTATTTAAAGGAACTCTGCTTTTCAGAATGAATAATTCATGTTAGTTTATCTGGTTCAGGAAGTCGGCATATGAGGTTTTCTTAAAGTGGGATGCCTGTGTGTTGTGTATATTGTGAACACAGTCATTTAAAATAGGTGCTAGACGAAGGCTGCACCACGGATTTCATAGTAAACACCGGAGCCAAACAGATGGCCTTGGTATTTATTGAGCATTTACTGTGTACTCACCCAATGCAGGAAGTCATGGGGAACATGGAAGGAAGCATATTCCAACTCTACAGACTTCTGTCTCCTCATCTACAAAATGAGGAGCTGGATATAATGATATCTCATATACACAACTTCAGCCCTAGAGGCCGATGATTATGCGGTGTGATCTGTGCCCTAATGGGCCTCAGAATCTTGCTGGAAAAAAGTACAACGCACACCTTCCAATGAAATAACAATGTCACAGTGACTAGAGGTCAGGGAGGGAGGGGCTATGGGGGTTAGAGAAAGTCTCAAAGTCCTTTCTCCATGGGACATGGCAGGTCTTCAGTGATGGAAAAAAATCTCCAGGGAACCAGTAGAGGGTTGAATCTAGTTGGAGGGGACAAGCTTGGTGATGGTAGGGGACCAAGCGGGTACTTGCCTAGCAGGGTCATTGGGAGATTAAATGAGAGGATATGTAAAGAGGCCAGCACAGTGCCTGGTGCACAGTAAGCACTTGTCACATGTCTAAACACAACTGCTAGCGAGTGACACTGGATTATCTTCTGCTTAAATCGCGTGGGTCTAACACGGCTGAGGAGGGAGTCTCAGAGGAGCAGCTGGAGAGGCGAAACAAGTGAACCAACAGGGCAGCTGCACTGAAGGGTGAGTGCCCCTCAAAGATGGAGAAGTGGGCAGCTCTGGCACCAAGATCCTTCTCCATTTAGCTGTTTTTCACCACAAACACCTGCCAGGCCCATGTAAACAGCAGCCCCGAGATCTTGGAGAGCTCTGTAGACAACATTTGGGTTAAACTGACCTCTTGGAATGGTCAGGAAGAATTTCACTTTAAAAAATAAATTTTGCACATTTTTTTGGTCTTTATTATTTATTATTAATCAGGGCACAAAGTTGTTTATTGAACGGTTTGTGCTCTTCATGCTATTCCCAAGAGGTCAGTGGGTCCAGCAAACACCAAGCTTCTGAAGTTATCCACAAACCAAAACACCAAGAGGCCTCTTTAGAGAACTTGCCTGGCCTTCTGTGGTCAGCTCTCACCATGTTCTGCAACTCTGGATAGATTCTCAGCCAAGGACATCCACGCTGTTATCTTTCTGCTTTGAGTTCTAATTAATATTATTAAGCTAGCTATCATTTATTGAGCCTTTACTATGATCCAGGTACATTTATAGAGTATTAAATTATATTATAAGATAATTTACATTGGTCCTATGAGATAGGTTTATTATCATGTCCATTTTACAGGTAAAGAAATTGAAGCCCAGAGAGATTAAGTAACTTGCCCAAATTCACACAGCAGGCAAGTGGCAGAAAGACTGAAATCCAGGCCTGTTCTGATTGAGTCTTAATAACTATACTCGCCTGCCTCCTAGATGATGGGGCAATTGGATATCAGGAATATAAAGGGCAGGTGAGGCAGACGGATGATAAAAAAATGGGAAGGTTTTCAATGTCACCTGGAAAAGAAAAGGAAGATAAGGGACACAAACAGAGCCAAGGATTCGCACTTCCTTGGCTTGAGGGCGGCAGACACATGGGACAGAGGAACTGAGGCCACACGCTTTGGCAAGATGTGTACCATGAACAGAGCCCACATCTCACAGTCCTGGGTATTTAGGGACCACATGGGAATGAGAAATGCCTAAACAGAGGGCACTCCCAGTCTGGGCTGTCGCAAGCGCCTGGATTCATCAGCGTCTTAGCGGAGGGAGGAGAACTCCCACCCCGGGAGTCAAGGCCCCAGAGACAGGAGCCGGCTGCTCATGACGGGGAGTCACAGAATGGGAAAGCACTAGACGTCTGGAAGGAGGACAGACACAGAAAATAAAACCTGTTAGGTGGGCATTATCTGCAACAAAGCAAAGCAAATTTACAAGCATATTATGGAAACTGCGGGAGAGGGAAATCATAGAAACTTTCTAGTGAACAAGGAAATTGGAAATGGAAATTGGAATCTCCCAGGACAGCACCGATTCCTATTAATTTGAACTGTGTAAAATGTTATTGATAGTGTCTTTGTTAGTATCTCCTTCTTTCTGTTTTTTCTTAGTGATTACACAAATATTCAAAAGGCTTCCGAGGGTTCATTCTCAACCTCCTTGCCCCAATCCTATTTTTCCTACAACGTCTTAAATTTCTGAAACCCCAGCCCTCCTACACTGGAAGTTTTCCTCCTGCCTGAAGAGAGCCTACTATGTACGTGATGTGCTCCTGGTGGGCCGAAACTGTGCTTTTCCATCTCTGGAATCCCTAGCAGGCTAAGCCTGGAATGGGCAAACAGTAAGTGCTCAATAAATACCTACCGTGTGATGAACATTTCATAGTTTTGGCTCCCCCGGTTGTGTGACAATTCTGAGACTCACACTGAAAGGTGGCAGGAGAAAGCAATTGGGCCCCAGTTTCTGCCAAGACGAGGTTGTGCACGAGGCCTGTCCCAGCGTGGGGAGGTCTGCAGGCTGGAGAGGAGCCTGTCAGGATGTGCCCAAAGTCGCTGCATTTTTCCTGGGTCGCAGAGCTGGAGGATGATGGAGGTGGGGGTGGGGGAAGCCCATCACGAGCAGGACTACGAAAATAAAGAGCAACCTCGCCTGTCATGGACCAAGCTGACCCACTATGAGATACAAAGATGGCTCAGGGCCTGCCTGGGAACAATTCCCTTGGTGTGGACCGCAAACTTGGAGGAAAACGGAAGAGCAGAACAATTTCCCATTCACGAAGAGAATGAGGAGCCAAGTATCTTTTCAGTGAGTCAGCTGTAGGCAAAGGGATTTATTTATAATATTATTATTTGGTAGAAAAGAACTTACTATGGCTGAATGTAAAAAGTATTTTTTGATAAGTTAAAGAGATTAAGAAAAATCAGGCCGATTTTGACAGAGAATGGTGTGTAAACGAGAAGTGTTATCAGTGAGAATCTGGCACCAGCTCCATTTTGTGATGGTGAAAAATATCAGTATTATTTACTAAGAAGATTAGGGTTGAATTGGAAGAGAGGCTGGTTGTTGTGTGCAGATGGAGATAAGATAAGGATTTTACCTTCTCTGCAGAGCCAAATGCAGCGCACACAGCGCTGTTATCTCGGGGCTGGCAAGCAGGGGGATATTAAGATGTATGTTGTAATTACCAGTGGCAGGAGCAAATTTCATAGCGACTATTTTAAACCCTAATAAAACGCCGGCCTTTAATTATACAGCTTTGAAATATTTTTCTCAGTTAATTGCAACGGGGGAAAATAAAATCAACCTCATATTTGAAACTGACTCTCACAGGGAAAGCCCTCGGCCTGGCGCTCCGGCTGCCTCTGAGCACCACGCCATGGGTGGAGAGCTGCCTTGGTGCCGAGTTTCCAGGCTCCGCCGACGCCCTCCCTCACTACCCACACCCCAGCCTTGTATGGGGGGGACACCATAAGAAAGGGTGAAGTCTTTCCGTGTGGAATTAGACACCCCCCAAAAGCCACAAGGTCATTCCTTCTGGAAATGAAATCTGATTTCTAGAAGCCGGAGGCAGGTGGGATTCAGGGGAAAAGAAGGGAGGGCTCGAGCGGGCAGGGTGGGGTCTCTACCCGCAGAGGCAGCAGCCTTGGACGGTTGGACCCTCCTCCGCCTCCCCAGGGGGCATACTGAGCCTGTCGCTCATCTTGGTCCACACCTCTCCGACTTTCAGGTTCTTAGATCATAGTTTCATGTCATTAACGCCTCCCTCTCCTTTGCCCCACACTAATAAAAATAATAATAGCAGTTGTCCTCGTCCTTGGAATACCTCCTGTACGCGCCAGGCACTGCCCTAAGCCTTTTGCATCCACATAAACTTCTGAGCAAGAGGCAGGTTCCTCTAGTATTTACATTTTTGCCTACATTTTAGAGTACTGTTACCGAGGTCCAGAGAAGCAGTCAGTGTCCAGGATCGCCCCCAGGGTTGCCATCCAGGTCCACTTGACCGCAGAGCCCTGCTCACCGCCCTCAGGTAAACTCACCTCTCCTTCAGCCCTCTCCTTTTCTCGGCTCATCAACCCCTTCCTCTGACTCCCCGCCCCCATCCCCTTCCGGGCACTGCGCCAACTCCACGCCCCTGCTGGGAAATTTCAGAGACCCCTCAATGCCCGCAGGACGGCGGTCAAACATCGCGCCTGCCCCTCAGGCCTTCCTCAGTGTGGTCCTGATAACCTTTCTTCACGCATCATCCACTTCTTTCTCACAAGAACCTTCTAGTCCCAGAAGGTTGACCTACTGCTGGAAGCTTCTCACCACTCAGCTCTTCTTTAAAGCCCAGTTCAAAGTGCTCTGCTTCCTCAAGCCTGCCCCGTCTCGGCCCCGTGCAAGCCCCCTCTGTGCGCCAGTCCGTGGTCTGACCCGCTTTCCCTACTTGCCTTCTCGCATTACTGAGAACGTCAGCTCCCGAGCGCAGACGGTGGCTCCGCTTTGCTCCTACTGTATGCCCACTTGCACACGCACCGTTCGTCTGAGGCCCTGCTATCATTTGCTCAGTAATAATCGTCAGTTATCCTTCAGTATATTTTGTTCTGTTTCACCTGGTGGCTTATAAATGTCCTGCTGGCAGGAACTATAATGTGAATTCCTTTCACAATCCCAGCCTGGACTTGCCAGAGGTGCCCTTAATAGGAAAGGTGCTCGTTTTGCATCTGGGTCCCATGAAGTGAAAAAACCTGTGGGCAGGAGGCCAAGAGATGTCACATCCTTAACTAGTTTGTATCCCCTTTCATCACATAACCCTAATCTCGTCACATGTGAAATGGGGCCAGTAACAGCTACCCTGTAGAGGCTGGGGTGCCCGGATCCAATGACTATATGGGCTGAGAAAGACTTGGCCAGGAAGCCCACAAGCAAGGCTACCTGTCCTGTTACTAATGTAGCTGTGTAACTTATATAACCATGTAACATGACTATGACTGCCTCTTTTCCCAGCGGCTGCCAGATGCTTTAAAGTCCATTTTGCTGGCTGGCACCAAAAAGAAAATCTCTCCCCCTCCTCCACTGGCACCTGGGCCCTGGCTGCACATAGTGCTGTGGGTAGAAAGAGGGTACAACACCCGGGAACCATGGCCTGAGCTCTGGAGGAAGTGGGAGGGTCCTCCCAGAATCCTCCCTGGGGCTGGGGTGAGGCAGGGAGAGTCAGTACGGAGAACCTCTCAGAGGAAAGAGACGGTCCAATCAGATACTCAGCTGTTTGGACCATTTCTCATTCAGGGCAAGGGTTGGAGGCAGCCCGTCCTCACAACGAAGGGAGAATTTATCAAAGCCACTAAAGGGACCCATTAGTATGCCTTTTGGCTGCCAAACTGTTATTTACAGGAGAAAATTGCCTTCAGGTAGAGCACAGACGATGGGATGTCCTGGGTTCCTATGGTCCTTCTCCCCAGACTCCTGGCCATGCTCCTCGGGCAGGGCGTAAAAGGAATGTTTACAAAGCAAATCCTACTTCTCCATTAAGTCACACCTTATCGTCTCAGAGTTCTTCTATTTAATGTCTTATGGAGCCTCTCTGACCTCACAGCTCCAACCTTTCTGTCAGATACTTTGTGATCCAAAAATAGATAACGGTCTTAAAAGTACCAGGAGCCTCCTCCCCTCAGAAGGTTTTGGAAAGACTCTTTCCTACAGAAGGGAAGAATTCTTTGGTCCACAATTATTTGTCACCATCAATACATATGTTTATCAGCTACTGGCTAAATGTACCCATTTATAAATTTCAATTTTTTATTACTGATAACAGTAGCCAATGCCAATGGAATTTTTTTTATGTGCAAGGTACTGGGCTAGAGCTTCATTTAATCCTTGTAAAAGCCTCTGATGTGGATACTATGATTATCCCCATTTTACTGATGAGAAAACAGAGGTTTAGAAAAGTAGCTGAGAGCGGACTGCTGAATCCAGTCTCATTCTAAAGCTGTGCTCTTAGCCACTGTGCTGTGCAGCTTCACGTGGGGCCAGCCTGCATTATTTGAGTGTGTGTGCACAACCAGGAGTATTTGATTACACATATTTAGTGCACACTCTTACGTGTGTGTGTTCCCTGCAACCTCGCACGTCCCACTCTTGCCGATCCCGGCCCTCTCAACTGTAATGACCAGGGCTTTGTGACTCCCCAGTTTGGGGAGGTCAGGGCCCACTCAGCCACACTGCCTGGCAGCAGCCCTTTAGCCAAATAGCAGGAGCCAGCCGGCACGTGCTCTCTGTCACAGAGGTCGGAGATTGCATCCCAAGCAGGCGTCTGTCGTGGGCGGCTGCAGCTGGCCCTGGGGTTGCAGCCTTTGTGGGTGCTGGCTGGTGTTGGGGCTCTCACTGTTTGAGAAATGATTAATACTCAGACACTATCTTGATAGCTTTAGGAGACACCCCTCCGTGGACCAGGATGCTACTGGTTGATATAAAATGATATATTCTTTTCAATCTATTTCATGGTGGCAGTAATTCAGACAAGGAAATGTCTTTGCCTTCTACTGGAGCTTTATGCTGCTTAGAAAGAAAAAAAAATCACCAAAAATGATGAAGAGAATTTTTCAGAGAACTTAATACATTAGCAACTGGGAGCTTAGAAAATGAAACACTTTCTAAATTTCCCTCCCTCCAGAACGGTAATGATTATCTCTCCCTCTTCCAAAAGCCACGCAGCCCAGGGGAAGGATGGTGAGATAGAACACAGCCGGGGGAAGGTCTGAAAATACGACAGGATTTTTCTGATTTTTCATCCAGAAGCAGCTCTATTTATTGGTTTCCTTGAGCAATGACCCATTATTTTTGCAGCCTGCTCTGAAGGGGTAGAATACATAATTTGAAGCCATAAACAAAAACTAACTTTTAGATTGTGTTACAGCTTTGCTCCTCCCATAGTCACAGTGTTCTTCAGTTGCTTTGTCCCTGCTAAAGGATACCACAACCAAAGCAGCCCTTTCAAAGACCTGTTACTGCTGCGGCCTCCCTCCGCGCCGTTTTTGCCTTCCCTTGGCTGCAAACGACAAGCTGAGGCCATTGGTAACGGTAATATTTTAAGAGATTCCCAAAACTTCTGATTTTGTAGTGAACAGAATTCAACAAAATCTGAGCCACCCATTTGCCAGGGGGAGTCTGTGGTCAGATATAAATGGCCAGCAAGTAGCTAGTAGCTAGAAGGGTCTGAGACTTTGAGGGGATTTGGTGACAGAGAAACTGTGATCAGAGAACTAAGTCTGCACATTTACTGTAAGCTCTTGTAAAACATTATTTTTTATCAAAGTTATACAGGCACATAGTTTAAAAGTAAAAAATGTAATTCTATGGGGCTGACTCCCAACTCCCTTTTCACATTCCCCAGAGGACACAATTTCAAATCTTTTAGCAGCTTCTTCCATGATTTACTTCCATTTATCTAAATAACATGCTTATGCTGTTATGTCTACATTTTAGAAATTACTATTCCAATTTTAGATCCTGCCCACTAACTTCTGAAACAGGAAGCTGAGGTTGGGGCTCTCTTACATCTCTTTTCCTCACCCCATTCACACTTGCTCACTTCCCACCAACACTTTCTCTGCCCCCTGTGCTTACAACCTAGTTAGATCATAATTTTTGATGGGGTCAATGTTTAGTGTTTACTATGATTATGAGAAGAATTACTTTCTGTGGATCTATATGTATTCTATGGTTACATTTCCTTTGTTATCTTTACTTTCCTTGTTTTCAGTGGAGTTAATAATTGCCTCTCTTTTCCTTACTTTACTATATACTTATCACTAATTCATCCCTAAATGTTGTAAATCTTGTCTTGATATGTTTAATACATTAGGAGTTTTATTAGTTTTATTTTTTCCCTAGACACTTTCGTCTCACAGCTCTCTGTCCTTCTGCTTCCATCTGGACTGGGTATTCCCTGGGCTGTTGTGAAGTTATGGTCTTGGGATCTTTTTTATGATTATCTCAGTGATTCCCTCAGCTTTTCTCTTGTACTGGATTCCTTGTTTTTGGCATCCAATATCTTCCTCTTTCTTGGTTTACACCTTCAGAAACTTCATGGTAAAAAGATATGTAAGATAAGGAGGAGGTGACTTTTTTGAGCTCTTATATGAATGAAAATGTCATTATTCTGCACTTACGCTTGATTGATAGTTTGGCTAGGTATAGAATTCTAGGGTAGAAATAATTTCCCTCCAGCTTTTTAAAGCCTTTCTCTACATCCTGGGATTGCCTACTGATTCTGAAAATATTAAACCAGCTAAATAATGTCAGCGATTAGCATAGTGATAACCTACTGCTAGATTTTAAGAACAAGGAGAGAAAAATCAAAGGGTAGGAGATCACCCTTTGGCAGGTATATATTGATTATGAAAATAGGAATGGTAGCATGAATTTACCTTGTTCAAACTCCCTTCCTTGCTTAATGACCTTCAATGTCTCTCCCACTCCTCTGTCTACAGCATCAAGTTTAGTCTTCTCTAAACAGCCTTCCTAGCAAGCCTACTCTGGTCCAGTCCAGATAAGTTATTCTTCTTATTATCCCCTGCTCCCTTTTCCTCTTCACCAGCCAGGAATTCTCTTCTCTGAAGGTTTCCCTCTTAACAACAAATCCTACACATTTTTAAGGCCTATTTCAAAGCCCATCTTCTCTGTGATATCTGGTTACACTGATGCGCCGTACACTCTGGATTGGCTCACTCACATTCCTTCCATTCTCTTTGTTGATAGAGAGATTAGAAAGATGCAAACTACATTTCTGAAATTTTCTTGAAGCTAGTGTTCTGGATTTGAATTGGATTCTGCCTAACGACATACACTCACACAAGATTTGGAATGGAATTGAATTGATTTGGAATTTGAAATTGAACATTCACCATAGCATGTGAAGAACAAGAAATGAATGAGGCCAAAAGTAGAAGAAAAGTTTTCCTCCAAGCTGATCCTCAAGGGATCACTTTGTCACCCTTGAGGTTGACTACTGGGGTGAACCAGGATCTACTTACTTCATTCATTTAGTCACTCAGTCCTGTTTGCTGAATGAAGAAAGAATTAATGATCACTAGAAAGTCAGTAGAGATTTCAAGGACTGAGGTACTCATTAATCCCCTCCCCCAAATAAAAAGAAAAGAATGTTTCAGTAAACAGATCTGTCCTGGGGAGTTCAGAGTCATCACCTACAGTGGTGGCCACCGGGTTGACGGCAGACATAGGGGTGGATGGTTAATTCCCCTAGCTTATCCATCTACAGAGTCCCTGTTCAGTTCTGCCTGGCTGGAGGCATTTTTGTTTTGTTCCTTTTGGAAGCAAGTTTCTCTCCCCTCAAGCCTTCCTCACTTCATCTGGTGTCCAGTTCATTTTCCACTCACAAGTGTCATGGGAATATCACTCTATAACAGCAACACTTGTGTATTCTCCCAAATTGAGCTCTGTGAAGTCCCTCATTGTTCTTTAGGGAACTCATGCATATCTGCCATTATGTGACTTCTGATACAGAGAAGAAAAGGAGAACTCTGTTGAGAGCATTTGACAAGGCAAAGACAACATGTTCCCAAGTCAGATAAGTCAATCTTACAGCTATTCACAAGGAGTTCCTTAGAAAATGGCATAAATCTAAATACCACCTCAAATTTTATCTGTAAGGAAGCAATAAATATATGCTCAAATCTATAAATAAATGTTTCAAAACTACATGCAGCAGTTAATGAAATAACCACTAACAGTGTGCTCATCAGGCATCATGGGGAACCAGAAGGGACGGAGGAAAGGAGGGGACCAGAAGCAGAAGCAATAACTGAGTTACATTAAAATGTACACACATGATTGAGCAGCTACTGTGTGCTGTTTTCAAGTACATTGCCTCATTTAATCCATATCTTGTGACTCATATCTTATCAACCCCATTTTTCAAAAGAGAAAACTTAAGAGTCAGAGGAGTTAAGTAATTTGTCCAAGGCCACACAGCTGGTATCTGAGCTAGGATTTGGACCCAAGCCACTTGATTTCAAGTCCTAGGCTCAGTTTCAGTTTTTGTGTATTTATGTGGGTCCCGGAATACAAACAGATGGTGAGAACCAGGGAAGGAGTTGGAAGAGGCACGTGTCCCTTAATAGTTTTCAGATGAGTGCTAAGGGAAAGCTAAAGGGATAAGAATTGTTTAGCCTGGGAAAGGGAGTATCTTACCGCTTGTGGTCAACTCTGTACTACAGGAACATGGATGGGAGTTAGATGAGCAGAAGTGTCCTTTATCCAGGAAGAGTTATACGTATTTCTTAGGAGTCCTTTGACCCTGGAAGAGATTCTTTTCAGTCTGGAGTGAGTTAGGGAGGCTTCCAGAAACTTGGAGGCAGAGGGGGGCATCAGTTTCCTTACCTAAGCTCATCCAGAGCACCTCCATTGTAACTAATTAGGTCCATTCGTTTTCCCCATACAAAATAGTTTGAAAAACCAGGGTGGGACTGCACAGCTTTGAATCAACTGTCTCATCAAGGTTTCGGTCATTTTCTCACATGTTCTTTCACTCAGTGGTGAGTATTTATTGCGTTCCAGTTAAATACTCAGCTCTGTTCTTAGCCCTATAACTCAGAAAAGAAAAGAAGCTACTTAGGCTCTACCTCAAGAAGTTTACCATCTTAGAGAAAAGACTGGAAACACACAAGTCAGTTAAGGAACAAAGCAGAGTAGAAATGATCAAGTGCCCAAAAGAATGATATTGGCTATACAAATACCATATTGTATTTACTTTTAAAGTAAATGGGGGGCTGGCCCCGTGGCCGAGTGGTTAAGTTCATGTGCTCCGCTGCAGGCAGCCCAGTGTTTCGACGGATCGAATCCTGGGTGTGGACATGGCACCGCTCATCAAACCACGCTGAGGCAGCGTCCCACATGCCACAACTAGACGGACCCACAACGAAGAATACACAACTATGTACCCGGGGGCTTTGGGGAGAAAAAGGAAAAAATAAAATCTTTCAGAAAAAAATAAAAATAAATTAATTAATTAAATGGAATGGTTAAAATGGCAAATTATATTTTAAATATGTATATATTTTTTTAAAATACACACACAGTAAATGGAAACTTAACTCTTTCATGGGAAATGAAATAGACATTTTTAGTAGAGACCAAACTAGAATCATTGGTCCTCCTAAAACCATCATGGACAGTGGCGATCTTGATTTGGAGCCCCACATTATATCTAACATGTGTGTGTGTGTGTGTTTTCCACATGAAACATTTTTCGCAAAATGCTTGTTATACTTTTAAAATTTTGCTTTGAAAGTTATTTGGCTCAGAGTAACTCATTGAAGTTATAATTGACAATTGTTTTCGGGCAAGATGATACCCCCCCAGGAATTTGGGGAAGGGGCAAAATCTAGTTTACAAATTATTTTCAAATATGATATTTTTGTGAATAGGATAAATGACAAAAACATGACATATTGTAGATATTTAATCTAACAAATATTAATTTTTATTTTCAGGTTTTCTTTTAGAATCAAGAGCCAATATATATGTTTTCCATATGATTGTTGAAAAGAAAACATGTAGACCCTAGGATTGTATCCACGTGCCCATGGATAAAAACAACCTGGGTTTGGTATGGAAGACAAAAATAAGAGGAATGCTCTAATAAATGTAAATATAATATGACATGGAAGCTTCCTCTACTCATTTTTTCTCATCCACTGAGAGTCACACACAGCAAAAAAAGCACAGAAAGTATGAAGAGTACTGATTTCCACAGAATTGGTTCTTCACCTCACGTTCTTGGAATTACTTCCATGTGGTGATACTCAGAGGCAGGGGGATGCACTTGGCGGCCACAGTGGAGCCTATAAAGGTCAAATGCCCATAAGAAGCAAGGATACCAATGAAGAAGGACACACACCTTACTTGGTCATTACCAAACACCCTGTAGTTTCCAGCAAAGTGACTGGGGACCCCTCTCCCACCCTTGTCCTCAACTCCTCGTCAGTTTTGGGTCCCTGTAAATCAAACTAGTATCTTCTAAAACTAGGTTTTAGATGTACCTCAATAGCACTTGCCAGCTGAAGTATATTTAGAATACCTCACCTTTCTGTCTTGGAATTATGTCCAAAATGAATGCGTCTGCTAGTCTTTGCACACTTTCAGGAAGACAGTGTGGCTACTCTCCACCAGGGCTGTAAGGCAGGTTGCTTCACAGTCCTTTCCATTTATTACAGGCAGGGACACAGAGAGAGGGGAAAACTGGGCTATGCCATGAGGCTCAAGGCTGCTTACTGTGCGGGCCCGGCTGTGCTTGGTTTGCAGACTGGAAGTAGGATGACGTGAGCTGGTGTAGGAGAGAAATAAAGGGCACAGTTCTACCCCAAGGGGGCTGTATTTAGTTGGGGAGACAGATGCAATGATTGAGTACAACCACAAGAGGTAATAAGGAAGTCCTGGATTGCATGATCGCCACTGCAATTTAGAAAGAAGAGGGATGGAGCCTCCGTAGAAATTATGGTAATGGAACCAGGCCTGGTTCACCCCCCTCAGGCATGCTTGAGGCTGTTTATCTACCCTGTTGAATCACTCAGCTTTTCCAAGTTTCTATCTCTTTATGGACTCTTTCCTCTCTTCCCTCTCCCAGAAATATTGGCAAGCTTCTTTAGTCATTTGTGTTTCTTTACATTATCAAGGCCAGAGGTATATCTTCTCTGATAGATAATGGCCCTCAGTTAAAACTAGCAAAAGCTATTTTGCTTGATGTATTAGCGCCCTATTTTAAAATAATCCTATTTCCTTGATTCTTTAGTATTTACAATTTTTGTAAGTACCGATTATATTTTCTAAGTCAAAGTGGGGTAAAATTAGTGCATTGTATCCTGTTGTTGCCGCTTTCTGGAGTAGTCAGTCTTACATATTTGAACAATACCACCCCGGTGTAATTTTAAAAGGTAAGAGCTTGATTCTTTAAAAAACACTTAGCCAGGCAGTGTGAGCTCTCTCTGCGGATCCTCACATTAGGAGTGTTTTACATATATCACACAAAAGGAAAAAGCGTTCGGAGGGAATCGGGGCTCATCGGAGCTGAGAGCTGGACCTGCTGAATTGTGGCAAATGGGCCTGTTTCTGCCAGCTGCACACTGTCAGCCAGGTGACATTTGAGGCCATCTTCCATTAATGGGCTTGTGGTTTGGGGAGCAACTGGCACGGGCATGTAAAAGTCAGGCCCCATCAGAAGCAATGACCCTCCTGCGTAGTCCCCAGATAATCAAGACTATGCATTTACCATGAAGTTCCTGTTAACTCTGTAGCAGCCCATGTGGGCTTTGCACCTCACTGCTTTGGCTTCTCTAAAATTCCTGAAGTAAAGAATTAGTGATACACTAGAGGGCAGTGGCTTTGGGTATTCTGATACTTGAGTGGAGGAAGAGATGAGTGTGAGGTGGAATAGTCAGGGAAGGCTTCCTGGAGGGGGGGGACTTCAGCAGAGTCTGGAAAGGTGACCATGATTTAGATGGGCAGAGCAGAGGACAGAGACAGAACTTGACCATGCGCTGATGTGCTCGGATCCCAAGCATGGCCTTCACTTAGCTGTGGGAGGCCATCCCTTTGGGAACTTGTTAGATGCCAGCTCCTTGTCTGTTGTGCCAGACTGATCATTTTGCTGAGTGTTCATCCAGGGTCATGGACTCTGCCCCACCTCCTTTTAAAATCTTTAATTTTAAAAAACTCATAAGAGCATAGAGGATAATATAATGAATGCCCATGTCATCCCAAACAGGCAAACATTCTATCATATCTACTCAGATCTTTTTCTAATGAGATGACTTTTACAGATAACGTATTTTTCTATGTCTTCCCCAGTTCCATCCTCCCCATGAGCAATCATTATAACTAATTCTGTTTGTATCCAGTTAATGTTTTTATACTTTTGAAGTGTGTGCATTTTTGTTGGCCTATTCAAAGATTATTTTCCTTTATTTTTTCTCAAGAAGTAGGTGCTGTAAGCATCAGACTCTAAAATGGGGAATGGGCTGAGTGGAGGTGGTAGGATGGAGGAGGCTGGGAAGTTGGGGGCCCTTGATTTATAACGTGTCCTCCATTGTTCCTTAGGACATAGACCACGTGCCTACTGAGGCTGTAGTAGTAGGAAGAAATTCAGAATCTTGGTGTGCTAGCTGCTTTTTATGCTTTTGGTAAAGTCCTACAAGAAACAGACGGCTAAAGGCAGTTCTCAAGCGGAGCAAAGGGGGAGACTGAGCAAGAGAAATGTGAAAATGTCTTGCATGTCCCAAGTCCTCTCCTGACAAACTGGGCCTTGGCACTTAAGACTGAAACAGTTACTTCAGTCAGAGGCCAGTAGACTGAAGGACGGGGACTGGACATAGCTTGGAGGCAACGGTTCTCAGAATCAAAGACTGTGTCCAGACAAGATTTTGGCTTAGGATTGTTAGCCCATGGAACTCACTGGAAGCAAATAGACAGGAATCTGCTAAGGGAACTGTATTGCCAAAGAAATGCCATGACTACTGACAACAACCTGTGACTGGATGTTCTGCCTCTGAGGTAATTCCTCGGCTTCCGAACTCCTGCACTAAAAGTAATGTGTTCTTAAAGCTGTGTTAAAGTTATTCTGCCTAATGTCCACCTCAGGTGTGGCCCTAAGGATGAAAAACAGGGAGATTCTCCAAGAGAGCAGATTTGCCAGGTGAGGTGACAGAGGCTCTCACAACATGCTCAGCATGTGGAGTCCGGAAGACTATGATCTGTGTTGTGTACCGTGGACCAGTGATTACTGTGTGTGTATGCGTGTATGTTTACCTTCTTTTTTCCTTTCCTGAATAGGAGTTTTTATTGCATTTTGGATATTTCGGAGATGGATAATATATTTTAGCCCTTTGTCACTGTACCATAGTTGCAACTACCTGGACATTAGACAGAGCTCAGATGCCACCACCTCCCTCCCCCAGTGGATACTGGGATATGGCGTCTGCTTCCACCATACTGAGACTTGATTGACAAGATTTACATCACCCAGAGATCCTGGACCTGGATCTGGATGCTGTAACTGAGTGACATTTTGAGTTGTCTCTTTCTTGTGAGGGGGATGAATGCATTTCATGGGGGTATGAGCATTTTGTACACTGAATGTATGGGTAGGCAATGGGATGGACTGTGGGAGATATTATTTCTTGCTGTGAAGGACCAACCAATTGATAGACAGCATTCATTCTGATCTCCTTCTAGAATACCTTCCTGTACTGCAGAGGCTGGGAGGTTAAAAATTAAATTTCCAGGAATCTCTTGCAGTTAGGATTCTGGATGATATTAGGTTCTACCAATTATTTGCACTTAATGCAAAATTTAGAAGATAGTAGTGTGGCGCACCCCTCTTCTTTGTTTTGGGCTCTTTTTCTGCTGGCATGCAAAGTTGTGGAGATGCCATGGTCCAGTATCTCTTATGTGTGTGGAGTGAGTCTTTCAAATATTGAAAGATATTTGCAAAGGTAGGGACAGCTGGACTATGTCTAATGTCTAGGCGGTCGTGACTATGGCAGTGGTTTACAATAGAAGCTTCCTGGTTCCTGAATCACAGCCATGGCTGTGTGTTCTTGAACTCAGTATTTCCCTGGTGGCCTCCTGATGCCCTGCCTTCCTTTTTGTGCTAGAAGCAGCAGTGGCTGGACCATGGTATTCTAGGACTCATTCTTAGAGCCTCATTCCTTGGCCTGCTGCTCCAACCCTCTACAGATTTCATAAACATCTAATTCTCTGTGTCAAATATCTAGAGTGGATTTTGTTTCCTAATTCCTGACTGATATAACTACCTACACATTAAACTTTCCTGCTTCTTCTTCACAGAGCCCTAATTTTGTTCTGATGTTCACCTTTTCCCCCACATTGCTTGGTGATCTAAGCCAGTCTTGACAATTCCATTTCCCGTGTAATTGGTTTGGAAAAGAACACTGATGCAATTCTGGACAAGGAGGAGATCCAGAGGGGAGGTCTGCTGGGTGGTCTGGTTAAGGGATCTCTGCTTTATAACAGAGACGTATAAGACAGAAGCGGTCCTTCTCTTTCATCGGATATTGTGTCTACATGTGTGCCTGGGATTGTGGTAGTTATATAGTGCTCAAGAGAGGAATTAGTCTGAGGAGAACACATTTAAGACTACTGAATTAAACGACAGACAAGCCCAAGCCCTTGATGACATATTTAAACTGCTGAATTAAAAATCTTAGGAAATTAAGGTATTGTGAAGTATGCCCCAATTCTAGACTTCTTGTTATGTTGAGATAATAAATCTCTTCATCCCTGAAGCTATTTTGAGCTAGAGTTTCTGTTACTTGTGTTCAAAAGAGCCTAACTAACAGGGTATCTATAAATAACTGTATATTTTACTACACATATGTAGCCATAAACAACATATTCTTTTGCGTTTTTTGAAATTCACTTAAATGAAATCATATGGTTTGTAATGTTACACAATTCTTTTTTCCTCTACCTGTTTTCCTGATCTATCTACGTTGGTACCTTTAAATACAGTCCATCCATTTTAACCTGTTTATGGTAGTTTGTTGAATAAATATAGCACAATTTGTTTATTCCTTTTCCTATTAATGGACATGTAGATTGCTTCCAATTTTTTGCTATTATAATGCTGGAATGAAGCTTCTTCTAACATCTCCTTGAGCACATGTGCAGGGGTTTTTCTAGGATATTTAACTAAAGATGGATCTACCAGGGCATAGAATATGCACATTTCACATTTTGCTAGATATTGCCAAGCTGCTCTCCTCAATAGTTTTGCCGATTTGCATTCCCGTCAGCACTGTGTGAGAGTTCCTATTTTCCATGTCCTTTACAACATTCAGAATTTATTTTCTTGTGTGTGTAAAATGATCTCTTTTTGTGATTTTGATTAAAGCTCCGTGCTTATATTGAGGCTGAACCTTTCAAAATGTGTTTTTAAGCTATTCAGGTTTCTTCTTACAGGAGTCACGCATTTTTCTATTTGGTTATTTGTAGTTCCTTATTCTGAATGGTAACCTTTGGATTGTGACACACAATGTAAATATCTTCTCCCAATCTACTGCTTGGCTATTAATTTTTTTATGGTGTCCTTTGTTTCACAAAGTTTTCCATTTTAACATGAAGTTTTTTCAGCCTTTTCCTTTATGCTTTCTCAGGGTGGGTGTGTTAGTGGGTGTGTCTTCTAAAAAAATCATTCCTTACTTTGTGGTCATAAATTTATTTTCTTCAAATAGCTTTAAAGTTTTATTTTTTTAATTAATAAACAATTTTTTTAGAACAGTTTGAGGTTCACAGAAAAATTGAACAGAAACTATGGAGAGTTTCCATATACCTCCTGTCCCCACACATGTACAACCTCCCCCGTTATCAACATCCTGCACCAGATAATGCCATCTGTCCTCCACTGTAGTATCATACAGGACAGTTTCACTGCCCTAGAAACCCTCTGTGCTCTGCCCATTCACCCCTCTCTCCCCAGTAACTGCTGACAGCCACTAATCTGTTTACTGTCTCCATAGTTTTGCCTTTTCCAGAATGTCTCATGGTTGGAATCACACAGTACATAGCCTCTTCAGATTGGCTTCTTCCACTTAGTAACATGCATTTAAATTTCCTCCGTGCAAAGTCATGACTAGATAGCTCAGTTCTTTTTAGGGCTGAATAACATCCCATTGTCTGGATGCACTGTAATTTATTTATCCGTTCATCAACTGAAGGACATCTTGATTGCTTCCATGTTTCAGCAATTATAAATGAAACTGCAGGTTTATAATTATAAATAAATGTGCAGGTTTTTGTATGGACCTAAGTTTTCAGTTCATTTGGGTAAATATTAAGGAGCACAATTGCTGGATCACATGGTAAGAGAATGTTGGTTTTGTAAGAGATCATCAAACTGTCTTTCCAAGTGGCTGTACCATTTTGCATTCCCACCAGCAATGAATGAGAATTGCAGATATTCCATACCCTTGTCAGCATTTTTTGTTATCATTGCGTTGGATTTTGGCCATTCTAATAGGTATGTAATAGTATTTCATTGTTTTAATTTGCAATTCCCTAATGACAGATGACGTTGAACATCTTTATATGCTTTCTTGCCATCTATATATCTTCTTTGGTGAGGTATTTGTTTAGATCTTTTGCCCATTTTTAAATTGGGTTTTTCATTTTTTTATTGAGTTTTAAGAGTTCTTTGTATATTTTGGTTAATAGTCCTTTATCAGATGTGTCTTTTGCAAATATTTTCTCCCAGTCTGTGGCTTTTCTTCTCATTCTTTTGACGTTGTCTTTCACAGAGCAAAATTTTTACCTTTAATGAAGTTCAGCTTATTATTTCTTTCATGGATCATGCCTTTGGTGTTGTATCTAAAATGTCATTGCCCACCCCGAGGCCACCTAGGTTTTCTCCTATGTTATCTTCTAGGAGTTGTGCAGTTTTGCACTTTACGTGTAAGTCTATCACCCATTTTGAGTTAATTTTTGTGAAAAGTCTGTGTCTAGATTCATTTTTTTGCATGTGGATGTCCAGTTGTTCCAGCACGAACTCTTGAAAAAACTATATTTGTTCCATTGTATTGTCATTGCTCCTTTTTCAAGGATCAGTTGACTATATTTTTGGGGGTCTGTTTTTGTGGGTCTATTTCTGGGCTCTCTATTCTGTTCCATTGATCCATATGTCTATTTTTTTGCCAATACCACACTGCCTTGATTACTGTAGCTTTATAGTAAGTCTGAAGTTGGGTAGTGTCAGTCCTCCAACTTTGTTCTTCTTCACTACTATGTTGGCTAGTCGGATTCTTTTGCCTCTCCATATAAATTTTAGAATCAGTTTGTCAATATACACAAAATAACTTGCTGGGATTTTGATTGGGGTTGTGTTGTGTCTATAGATCTAGTTGGGAAGAACTGATATCTTGACAATATTGAGTCTTCCTATTCATCAACATGGAATCTCTCTCCATTTATTTAGTTTTTCTTTGATATCTTTCATCAGAGTTTTGTAGTTTTCTTCATATAAATCTTGTACACATTTTGTTAGATTTACGCATTAGTATTTCATTTTCGGGGTGTGTTTTTGAATGGTAGTCTGTGTTTAATTTCAAATTCCACTTGTTCATTGCTGGTATATAGGAAAGCAATTGATTTTTGTATATTTACCTTGTGTCATGCAACCTGGCTGTAATTGCTTATTAGTTACAGGAGGTTTTTTGCCGATTCTTTTGGACTGTCTACATAGATGATCATGTCATCTGCGAACAAAGACTTAATTTTTCCTTCCCAATCTGTATATCTTTTATTTCCTTTTCTTGTCTTATTGCATTAGTTAGGTCTTCCAGTATGATATTGAAAATCAGTGATGAGAGGGAACATTTTTGTCTGATTCCTGATCTTAGCAAAAGAGCTTTGAGCTTCTCACCATTAGGTATGATGTTAGCATAAATCATTTGTAGATGTTCTTTACAGAAATTGAGGAAGTTACCCTTGACTCCTGGTTTGCTGAGAGTTTTGATCATGAATGGGTGTTGGATTTTGTCAAGTGCTTTTTATGCATCTACTGATATGATCACATGGTTCTTCTTTAGCTTGTTGATGGAATAGATTGCATTAATTGGTTTTTGAATGCTGGACCAGCTTTGCATACCTAGGAGAAATCCCACTCTGTTTGGTGTATAATTCTATTTATACATTATCCAATTTGATTTGCTAATATTTTGTTCAGGATTTTTGAATCCATGTTCATGAGAGATATTGGTTGGTAGTTTTCTTTCCTTTAATATCCTAGTCTGGCTTTGGTATTAGGGTAATGCTGGCCCCAGAGAGTGTTAGGAAGTAGCCCCTCTGAGTCTATCTTCTGGAAGAGATTTTAGAGAATTGGTATACTTTCTTCCTTAAATGTTTGGTAGAATTCACAAGTCAACCTATCCAGGCCTGGTGCTTTTCGCTTTGAAAGATTATTAATTATTGATTTGATTTCTTTAATAGATATATCCCTATTTAGATTATATATCTTTTCTTGTGTGAGTTTTGGCAGGTTTTGTCTTTCAAAGAATTGG
Organism: Equus asinus; assembly: GCF_041296235.1. Taxonomy (NCBI): domain Eukaryota; kingdom Metazoa; phylum Chordata; class Mammalia; order Perissodactyla; family Equidae; genus Equus; species Equus asinus. Next base: position 65,058,995 of record NC_091795.1, read on the forward strand.
CCCATTACATCTAGGTTATCAAATTGGTGGGCATAAATTTGTTTATAATATTTCTTTATTATCCTTTTAATGTCCATGGAGTTTGTAGTGACATCCCCTCTTTCATTTCTTATATTAGTAATTTGTGTCTTCTTTTTTCCTTATTTAACCTGGCTAGAAGCCTGTTGATTTTATTGATCTTTTCAAAGAATCAGCTGTTGGTTTTGTTGATTTTCTCTACTCATTTCCTGTTTTCAATTTCATTGATTTTTAGCTCCAATTTTTATTATGTTCTTTCTTTTTCTTACTTTGGATTTAATTTGCTCTTCTTTTTATAGCTTCCTAAAGTGGAAGGTTAGATAGTTGATTTTAGATATTTCTTTTCTAATATATGCATTTGATGCTATGACTTTTCCTCTAAGCATTGCTTTCATTGCATCCCATAAATTTTGATAAGTTGTATTTTCATTTTTGATTAGTTCAATATATTTTAAATTTCCTTTGAGACTTCTTTCTTGACCTACGTGTTACTTAGAAGTATGTTGTTTAATCTCCAAGTATTTTGGGATTTTCCAGCTATCTTTGTGTTATTGATTTCTAGTTTAATTCCATTGTGGTCTGAGAGTGGATAGTCTATGATTTTTCATTTTTTTAATTTTGTTAAGACATGTCTTGTAGCCCAGAATGTGGTCTATCTTGGTAAATGTTCCATGTAAGCTTGAGAAGAATGTGTATTCTGCTGTTTTTGGATGAAGTAGTCTATAAATGTCAATTATATCCAATTGATTAATGGTGCTGTTGAGTTCAATTATGTCCTTACTGATTTTCTCCCTGCTGGATCTGTCCATTTCTGATAGAGGGGTATTATATTCTCCAGCTGTAATAGTGGGTTCATCTATTTCTCCTTTCAATTCTATCAGTTTTTTCTCACATATTTTGATACTCTGTTGTCAGGTGCATACACAGTAAGGGCTATTATCTCTTCTTGGAGTATTGACTCTTTGTTATATAATGCTTTTTTTTATTCCCAGTAACTTTCCTTGCCCAGAAATCTGCTCTGTCTGAAATTAATATGGCTACTCCCACTTTCTTTTGATTAGTGTTAGCTTGGTGTATCTGTCTCCATCCCTTTACGTTTAATCTATATGTGTCTTCATTTTTAAAGCAGGTTTCTTGTAGACAACATATAGTTGGATCTTGGTTTTCAATCTACTCTGACAATCTCCATCTTTTAACTAGTGTATTTAGACTATTGATGTTTAAGGTTATTATTGAAATAGGTGGATTAATAACTACCATATTTGTTACTGTTTCCATTTTTTGCCCTTTTTCTTTGTTCCTATTTTTGTCTCCCACACTTTATCTGCCTTTTGTGGTTTTAATTGAGCATTTGCTATGATCCCAATTTCTCTCCTTTCTTAGCATATCAATTATACTTTTTTTACATTTTTTAGTGTTTACCCTAGAGTTTGCAATATACATTTACAACTAATCCAAGTCTGCTTTTAAACAACACTATTCTACTTCATGGATAGTGCTAGTACCTCATAATAACCAAATACTCCTAATTCCTCCTTCTTGTCTCTTATATCATTATTGCTCTCATTCATTTCACTTATATATAAGCATACATAAGCATATACAGATCTTCCTCAACTTATGGTGGGGTTACACCCAGATAAACCCACTGTAATTTAAAAATATCATAAGTAGAATATGCATTTAATATGCCTAACCTACCAAACATCATAGCTTAGTCTAGCCTACCTTAAATGTGCTCAGAACACTTACATTAGCCTACAGTTTGGCAAAATCTTCTAACACAAAGCCTGTTTTATAATAAAGTGTTGACTATCTCATGTAATTTATTGAATACTGTACTGAAAGTGAAAAACAGAATGATTGTATGGGTGCAGAATGATTATAAGTGTATTGGTTGTTTACCCTCATGATTGTGTGGCTTACTGGGAGCTGTGGCTCACTGCCACTGCCTAGCATCATGAGAAAGAGTATCATAGTCCATATTGCTAGCCCAGGAAAAGATCAAAATTCAAAATTCTAAGCATGGTTTCCACTGAATGCTTATCACTTTCATGCCATTGTAAAGTCAAAAAATTGTAAATCAAACAATTATAAGTTGAGGACCATCTGTGAGTACACACACATATATACATATGTAATCAAATACATTGTTTCCATTCTCATTTTGAACAAACTTTTATCTGCTAGATAAATTAAGAATAAGAAAAATAAGTTTTTATTTCCTCTTCACTTATTCATTGTCCCATGCCCTTCCTTTCCTTATGTAGATCTGAGTTCTGACCTATATCATTTTCCTTCTCTCTGAAGAACCTTTAATATTTCTATTAAGACAGGTATGCTGGCAACAAATTCCCTCAATTTTTGTTTGTCTAAGAAAATCTTTATTTCTTCTTCATTTTTGAAGGATAATTTCACAGGGTAGACAATTCTGGGTTGGTGGGGTTTTTTCTCTCAACACTTTAGATATTTAACTCTACCCTTTTCTTCCTTGTATGGTTTCTGAGAAGTCAGATGTAATTCTCATCCTCTCTAGGCAAGGTGTTTTTCCCCTCTGGCTTTCTTTTAGGATATTTTCTTTATCTTTGATTTTCTGAAGTTTGAGTATGGTATGCCTAGGTGTAGTTATTTTGGTATTTATCCTGCTTGGTATTCTCTGAGCTTCCTGGATCTATGGTTTGGTATCTGAAATTAATTTGGGGAAATTTGCTTCAAGTATTGCTTTTGTTCTTTTCTCTCTTTCTTCTTCTTCTGGTATTTCCATTACACATTTTGTAGTTTTCCCTCAGTTCTCTGATATTGTTCTTTCTTTTGTTTCAGTCTTTTTTTTTTTTTTTCAGTTTTGGAAGTTTCTATTGTTGTATCTCAAAGCTCAGAGATTCTTTTTTCAGCCATATCTAGTCTACCAATGAGCCCATTAAAAGCATTCTTCATTTCTGTTATAGTGGTTTTGATCTCTAGCATTTCTTCATGATTCTTTCTTAGAATTTCCATCTCTTTGCTTACATTATCCATCTGTCCTTCTCTACTATTTCCATTAATATCCTTAGCATACATATTAATAATAATTTTAAAAAATTTGCAGTCTGATAATTCCACCATTCCTGCCATTTTTGACTCTGGTTCTAATGTTTGTTCAGTGTCTTTAAACTCTATTTTTTTACTTTTAGTATACCTTGTAATTTTCTGTAGAAAGGTGGACCTGGTGCACTAGGTAAAAGGAAATGTGGTAATGGGCCTTTAGTAATGTACTGGTAAGCTGTGGGGGGAGGGGAAGCATTCTATAGTCCACCCATTAGGTCTCAGTCCTTTGGTGAGCCTGTGCCCTGGACTATGAACTTCATCAGTGCTTCTCAGAATTGTTTCCCCCTTAGGTGGGAAAGAATGGCTGGAAAGGGCTGGAAAGTGCATTTCTCTTCCACATGGAAGTCCAGAGTTGGGGGGGCATTGGGTATTTCCCTTCACCCAGTTAGGTTAGACTTTGATAAAACCCTAGTGGGTTAGGCTCTGGTAAAATAGTTTCTCCTGAGGCCAGGCTTTGTTAAGAAGAACAGAATGCTCTGGTGTATTTCAAAATGATTCCTTTTCTCCTCCCCATGCCAGAAGCACAAGAGGATTTTTCTCCAGTATTTACTATGAGAACCTCATATAGCTCCTGGAGGTAAAATTCACAAAAGTGCAAGGGCCCCCCTGTGACTAGGTCTCCCCAGAGTTTCTATCTCTCAGACTTGTCTACACTGAGCCTCCAGCAATTCATCAATTATGGTTTAGGTTTTCCTGCCCCAGTACTGGTTCCCATGGATGTTTCTGCTCCATGTGTTGTGATTCTCTGTATCCATCTGTCTGTCTCTCCAAATTTGGGGGAAGCAGTTTGCCCTGTGATCTCATTTCTCTGACAGATCTAAGAAGGGTTGTTGATTTTTTAGTTTGTTTAGCTTTGTACTTGTTGTCAGGATGGTGTGAAGACTTCTAAGCTCCTTATATGATGACCAGAAACTAGAAGCCTAAAGTTTTGGTTTTTATTTTTAGCTCTTTAATAAATCTGGAGTTAAATTTTGTGCAGGATGTAATATAGATATCAAATTTTATTTTATTTGTATGTGGTTAGCCAAGAGGTACAACACCAATTATTGAATAGTCCATTCTTTCCCCCATTTATTTTTCAGGGCTAGCCCTGTAATATATCCAGATCCTACAAATATTTGAATCTGTTTCTGAGCTTTCTATTTCACATTGTTCTTTCCATCTTCTCCTGTACCAATGCCACACTATCTTAATTACTATATTTTTATAATAATAGTTCTAGGTTAATATGCTGGCAATCAATTTACTGAAAGCCATTTTTTCCATTTTTCACAGCTTCACTGAGTTATAATTTATATACTGTAAAATTCACCCATGGAAAGTATACAATTCAATGATTTTAGTAAATCTATAGAGTTGTGCATTCACCACGATTCAGTTTAAGAACACTTTCATCATCCCATAAAGTTCCTTCATGCCCTTTTGTAACTAATCCCCACTCCTACCCACCCCCTCAGCCTAGGCAACAACTTCTCTGTTCTTGCCTCTATAAATTGGCTTTTTTTAGATATATCATATAAATGGAATCACACAATATTAGTCTTGCATCTGTGAAAGCCAATTTTTAAGTCAATTTACCTAATGTCCAATTTGCTAAATTTATGGTATTTACTATTTTATCAAAAATTTTAAGAAATAGCCTTCTTGAAAATATTAAAATATACAATATTCTTCTTGAGACTATTTTCTCAAATATAGAATATATACATATATAGTCTAAGTTACATTTTTCTTAGCAGCCTTTGAAGAATTGTTTAATTTGCCAAAAGTTAATTTATGAAGAATATATTCCTGAATATATTTAATATAGTCTTGAATATACCCATGTATAAATTTGAGCTTTTCTAATGTATATTACTTATAAGAATATATTAATGAAGACTACATTATTATGAAGTCATTGATTACATTCCTGAAGAATGTATCCCTGAGGTATACAGTCTCAAATATATCCTTGACTATATTTACTATGTTGAATACATTCTTGTTTAGAATTCTTATAACTAAAGTCAAGAATGTTGCTTAAAACACATTTGTGGCTACTCAGTACATCTTGTAAATTCTGTAAATCAGTCATTTGTGGAATTAATTCTTCAGCAAATTGGCTTTTGGGAAATTGGCTTTTGACAAACTGGCTACTTATTGAATTGGCTATTTGACAAATTGGCGTTTGGTGAATAGGCCAACTTCGTAATATGTCTTGATAGCTTATACAGCAAATCCTTTATCTTGCTTCTTTTTAAAATTTATCTTGGTTACTTTTGCACTTCTACTTTTATGTATGAATCTTAGAATCAGATTAAGTTCTGTGAAAAATCCTATTGGAACTTTGTTTGGATTTACACTAAATATTAGGTCTTGCCTAATAGGTTATTGTTGTCTAGAAGTGCTAATAGTTCAGTGAAGTGGTTAAAAATGGAATATTTTTGTGTGTTGGTGCTGTACCCAGCAGCCTTGCCAAATGCTTGGATTAGGCCTAAGAGTTTGGCTTTTGGATTTTCTGTGGAGATAATTGTGTCTGTAAATAATAATTTTTTCTCTTTCTTTCCTTACAGCTAATTTTTAACTTGTGTTATTGCATTCTCTAGGACCTCCAGTGTCATCTTGTGTAAGAACAGCAATAGAAGACATCTGTGTCTTTTCCTTGACATCAAAGGAAATCCTGTTAAACTTCAAACATTAAGTAAGATGTTATTGTAGATTTTTGGAAGATATTCTTTATCAGATTAAAACAGGTTCCTTCTATTTCTAGTCAGATAAACATTTTCTTTTCTTTTTTTTAGTTATGAAAGAGTGTTGAATTTTATTGAATATTTTCTGCATATACTGAGATGATCATGTGTTTTCTCTTTTAATCTGATAAGTGGTCACTTACACTGATATATCTTCTGCTATTGAGTGACACATTCCTGGGATAAACCCTATTTGGCAAAGACATATGATTGCTTTTAAACACCTCTGAATTTGATTTGCTTTGGTATTTTACATCTATGTTCATAAATAACATTGTCATGTGATTTTCTTCCTTCCTTCCTTCCTTCTTTCTTCTTTTTTGTCCTACGTTTTTCTATTATCCTATTATCCTTGTCCAGGTTGAATATCAGGCTTAAACCAGCTGTATTCAATGACTTAGTTAGCTTTCTCTAACTTTCTATCCTCTCAAACAGTTTGTTTGATTATGGACTTAAGTACTGCTTCAATTTATTTAATAATGATTACAAGTCCCTTAAAGTTAGCACATTTCCTTGAGTCAATTTTGGTAATTATCCATTTATTTAAGTTTTCAAGTTTAATGGCATAAAGTTGTCCACATACTATTTTATGATTTTAAAATTTCTACTGCATCTGTAGTTATGTCCCCTTTCACCATCCAATATTATTATTTATACATTCTCTTTATTTTCTCCTTAGTCTATTAATCTGACAGAGAGATACTAAAATCTCTCCCTGTAATTTTTTTTAAAAAAACTTTTCCTTATAATTATGTCAGTTTTTACTTTGTATATTTTGAGACTATCTTATTAGGCACATACAATTTCATGATAATTATACTGTATTTGCGAATTGTTCTTTCCATTATGCAATATTCCACTTTATTTCTATGTTATGCCTTTTGTCTTAAATTATATTTTGTCTGATATAAAGTTATTTTGATTAGTATTGGCCTTGTATATATGTGTATCTTATTTTTTAAAATGAATGGCATCATACTGTACACATAGTTCTGCACCTAGCTTTTATGAAAAAAAGTTACTGGGGGAAACAACATGCACATAGAAAATGCAAAAAACATAGATGTAATAATTATAAAGCGTACACCTGTGTAACCACCACTCAGATCAAGAAACAGAACATGGCCAGCACTGCTCGTGTCTGCCTCTCCTTCGTCATCCGTTCCCTCCCCCCCTGCAGAAGGAACCAGTATCTTGACTTTTGTGATATTCATTTCCTTGTTTTTCTCTACAGTTTTGCCTCCTCTGAATGCATCTCTAAGCAATAAAGTTTAGCTTTGCTTGTTTTGAAACTTTATAGTAATGGAATCATATGGTATATATTCTTTTGTGTCTTGCCTTTTCTTTTTGCTCAATATTATATTTTTAAGATTTATACATGATGTTGCATGTAACGGACTTGGCTTTTCTCACTTATAAATATATCTTGAGGATTGTTCCATAGCACTGTCTGTAGGAACAATGACTTATTCAACTAGGCAGGGTCAGAGAGAAGTCAGGTGAGGAAGCGGCGGATGGGGGATTTCAGGGAATCCTCTGGATCCCTCTTAACAGGCAAAGGTTGACCGTGGATGGTTACAGCTCTGGAGGCATTGGCTGTTACTCTGTCATTGACATCTCATCTGCTGTGTGTCTCCTTTCCACTCCCTGGGTGGACTGGAAAGCTCCTTGGTTCTTAGAGACAGAGAAGATGAAGAGGAGAGGGAATATTTACCTGCCTTTCCTCCTGGTGCCGTGTAAGTTGGGAATTTTTTTGGTTTTTTACTGTTAATAATATAACCTATTTATATTTATCACTACTTCTCCTACATTACAGAACTCTCTTCCCTGCCCCCTGGCCATCACGGGAACATTAGAGTAATACTCTTTTCTCAGTTAACGTTTCCTTCCAGGATAGTTTATTTTTGAGAGGAAACATTTGATAAAGCTCAGAGTAATTTTAAACACATGATTTGCCATGTTAACACTTGTCACTTATCATATGCACTTCAGTCCGACCTCCTTGCCATTCTGTTAACCTTCAGAGGCGCTGTTAAAGCAAGCCATTTGCAGTTGCCCTGTGAACACTCTGCATTTAAATTGCTTTTCCTCCCTTCCCCAAATTTTCCATAACTATAAATAAATTTAATTACCATTCCAAGAAGTGTAAGCAAATCTTCTATTACATTTTTTAATCTTTTATCTCCTTCTTGTCCCTCCACCAAATACACAGTGTATCAGGCAGCCTCCCTGCTTCTAGTGGCACTCACTTGTCCCCTCTCAGCTCCCCTCCCTAATAAAAATCTGAGTCTGTTTTCCCTCTGTCCAGTTGGGTTTCTGAGAGTTTCAGTCCAACCTAGCACTCAGGGCCAACTGTGCAGACACAAGCATTTCCGTCAGGCAGACTGTGGGCCCCAGCATCCCGGTCTCCTAAAACGCCCCTTTGCACCTCCCTCGACCAGCAGCTACATGGGGCACGTCCAAGACTGTGTCCTCATCACACCACAAGTACAAATTTCCTTCTGTCACCATGAGGTTGGGTCCAAACAACGTCTTGAAAAGACACACTGAGACCAATTTACCTTGAAGGCTTTATTCTTTTCAAAGCACTTTTGAATGCGTTATTTCATTTGTGGTTTTTTTCCAATTATATAATAGTGTCATCAACTATAGTCAATATATAATACAGTGTTATCAACTGTATATTTCTTCTCTTGACAAGATCTTCATAATGTAAGAAGGACAGGCATTTTTCTTACCCTGTGATGCAGATGGGGAAACTAACGCACCCTCCTCACACACACACACACACACACACACACACACACACACACCCGGTCTCTATCTCCAGAGTTGCTTCTCTGACTCCTACCCTCTACCCTTTCAGTGAATCATCTTACTCTGTCCTTCATTAGTTACATTAAAAGTTCCTCTATGGTGGCAGCCGTGGGGTTTAGAGCAAGGCCTGCTAGACTCTTTCCCCAGAACTGCAGGGGGCAAAGCAAGTGTGTCTGGATATGCATCCTGGTCTCTGGAGCTTTCTGTGCCTGCTGGTGTCTCCCTCAGTTTACCCCCGAGACCCTCCCTGCACCTCATCTCCTCAGATTATCACATAGTCAGTCAAGGGTCTAGACTTACTTCCTTCTTTCTCATCCACGCCACCAGGGTCATACACCATCCCACAACTACCTCTCTCCATGAGCCCAGGACTCTTGGAGAGGTGATCTGGCTGTCTGACTGCCCACTCTCAGGTTTATGGCCCACTGGACCTTTAGGGCCTGGAACCCTGGAGTTGGTCCTTCTACAATTGAGCAGAGAACGGGAGGAAGCTGGACATGCCACTCAGATGGGAGCAGGAAGACCTAAGCAAGAGAAAGACTGAGAAGGACTGGAGAGGACCCAGAGCCTTCATTCGAGGCAGAGCAACAATGGCAGAGTTGGGGAACCATTCCAGATCTTCTGTCTACTACTGGCCAACTGAGTGTAAGATAAATTCATGCATGGCCTTTGGGGAAAGCTGTCAAAACTGCTGCCTGCTCATGGCTAATAACAACAATAATAGTAATAATAATAATAACTATTGGGTCCCAGGTACCCTTTTAAGTGCTTTATATGTAATGACTCATTTAGTCCTTCAGCAATCCTATGCAGGAGGGAATATTATTATCCATATTTGACAGCTGGGAAAATGGATGCACAGAGAGGTAAGCACATTTTCTAAGGTCACACAATTAGTAAGTTGTAGAGTGAGGATTTAAACTCAGGGTTCTGGGCTCGAGAGTGCACGCTCTTAACCATTATACTGGAGAATCAATGATGGCAGGACAAAATTTAAACCTGGGTTTGACAGATTCATAACTTGGGATGCCTTCAACTGCAAGTATCAGAAACTGTCTCAAAATTACTTATGTATACATCACGGATGAACCTTGAGGACATTATGCTAAGTGAAATAAGCCAGTCACAAAAGGACAAACACTGTATAATTCCACTTATATGAGGTTCCTAGAGTAGTCAAAATCAGAGAGCCAGAAGGTAGAATGGTGGTTGCCCAGGGCTGGGAGGGGAGGAAGGAATGGGGAGTTAGTGATTCATGGGTATAGAGTTTCATTTTGGGCAGATAAAAGTTCTGGAGATGGACGGTGGTGATGTCTGTACAACAATGTAAATGTACTTAATGCCACTGAACTTAAAATTTTAGCCACTTAAAAATGGCCAAAATGGTAAATTTTATGTTATGTACATTTTACTGCAATTTTTTAAAAGAAAAAAGTTGACATACAATAAGGAAATTTAAAATTATCATCCAACACACAAAGTCCAGAGGTGGGGCAGCTCCACAGTGTGTGATCAGTGGCTCAGTGACATCATCGAGGACCCAGAGCCATTCCATCTTTCTGCCCTGCCATTTCTGGGTGTGTAGCTAGCTCTACTTATGGCCCCCAGATGGCTGCTGCAGTTGGACACATCACACCCAGACATGACAAATTAGAGAGAGAAGAGACCATTTCTTCCTGGGGAGGAACGGGTTTCCTTAGGAAGGAAGGAACATTTCCAGAAGTCTCCTAGCACATCTGTCCACATTTCATTGACCAGAATTACATTTCCTGCCCATGCCTAAAGGGACCCAACTGACCATCGGGGACCTATCAGGATTTGCCCTTTGGAGTTGGGACCAGAGCCAGCTTCCTCCGAAGCATAAGGCCACAGGGAGTAGGGTGGAACCTGAACAAAACAGGCTCTGTTAGTAAGGTGGGTGGTGGTGGAGAGGATGCTGAAAAGACACCCAACCGTGTCTGCTGCGACTTTGTAAAATAACACTTAATAAGGTCGTTTATTAGTCATACTCACCATGATTGTGTCACACTCACTGAAACAGGTGTCAAGGATACCTGTTAGATTAAGCTATTTTAAGTTTTTTTAAAAAAAATACATTGCAACACTATCTCTTCTGTAGCTCATTTGGTACAATCACCTTCTCATAACAGCTTAAAAATATAAAAGCAGCGGGGGTTACCACTGCAATTTTCATAAAACACTGCCAACTTCTTTTTCATCGGAGAAAGTTTAGGGCAAGGGAAGAAGGGAGGAGATACATGGAAGAGGTGAACATCGATGAAAGAGTCCTAAAAGAGTCATTTGCTGTTCCCCCAACCATGCACACACACAGTGGACCATAGTGGGTGAGAGTCTTGGCTACAAAGCCAATGTCAAAACCCGGCTAGGACAAAATAACAACTGCTTGACTTTGGGCCAGTGACTTAATCTTTTCGAACCTCAACGTCTTTACTGTAAAAGAGGAATGAAAGCAGTGTCAGACTGCCAGACTCGTAAGGAGTTGTGAGGAACTGAGGTCATCCCAGACTCTTCCACTTCCCTCACCACCACATTCCTTCAGCTGCCAAGTCCTCCTGGTCCCTCTCTAACACCTGGGATGTTCATCCCTCCTCTCCATCGTCACGTGGCATCACCACCCTGTACCTGGACCTGCTGAAATGTTCCCTAACTGGCTTCAGGTCTCTAATCTTCAGTCTCTCCAATTCATTTGTCCTGCAACTCTAAGAGACACTTTCAGAAACACACATCTGATCATGCTCTCCCTCTGTTGCCAACAGGATAAAGCCAAACTCTGTGGCACGGGCCACCAGGCCCCCAGGGCTGGGTCAGCCTGGCTTCTTGGTCACGCACCTGCCACCTGTTCCCAGTCTCAGCTGTTCCTGCACTTCTGGGATGCACTTCTGGCCCCTGTTTACACTTCCCCCTTGACTAGAAATGCTGTTCCACTTGCCTGACAGGCAAATACATCCTCCTTTTTAGTGGAACTTGGAGTCAATTGGGTCCAAATTCTAATCTCAGCTTTACCACTACCCAGCTGTGAGACCTGGGACAAGCAGACTTACCCTCCGAGTCTCAAGTTAGCAATGGGTCCAATGCTGCTTACAGGGTTGTGAGAATTAGACCCGGGGCCAAGGAAAGTGCCCAGGACAGTGCCCTGGCCCTGGTAAGTTCTTCCAAAGAAAGTTGCTATTATCAGCTTATATGTCCCAGCTCAAGTATCACTTCCTTTAGGAAAATTTCCCAAACCCCTGGGCCAGAATAGTCCCTTCTTCATTTCCACACGGAACGCCTTCTATAGGCCTAATCCAGCATCTGTAACGCGTTTGGAAATGAGTCGAACACTAATTTGCATTCAAGGTTCTCCCCCATCCACATCCCCACAGACCAGAAGCTCCTGGAAGGTGGGAACTTGTTTATTTATTTTTAATCTTCAGTGCCTGGTCCAGAGTGTTCCACAGCGCAGGCACTTGCCTAAATGTGTGTGCATCCCAGACCACTTATCAATCCATCAGCAGCTTTTGTGGAACATCACTCTTGTGCCCAGCCCCATGCCAGGCTCTGGCACAAACTTCTCCAGGGAGATGCCGGCATCAGGGCTGGTTTTGGGGGGAAAAGCTCATTAGGTCTAATAGCCTTGACTTCCATCAGTCCATGACCCCTGGGTAACCTACTTGGTCCCCCAACATGCCTGAATGCTCTCAAGGTCCTCCCTGCCCATTAACGTCCGAGGCCAGAGGTGAACTTATTTAAACACACAGGCAAACACCCAAATTGCTTTCCCTCTCCCCTTTCCTCTGGTGAACAGAAAGTAACATTCCAGGGCCATTGGGTGTGCTAGATATCTCCCGAGTCAATTTGTCAGGCTCATTTTCAGATGAGGCAAGTCCTTAGGCACACGACGAGGCCTACAGAAAGGTCTCCCGGCAGGTGGGGCGCGAGGATCCAGCTGTGACGAGCAGGGGTCAGATTGTTGGATGGGCTCCTGAAAATAGTCTTCTTGTCCACCACTTTTTTTTTCCTGAGCCTATGGACAAGGCTAGACTGAAAGTCTGGTTTACCTCCACTCCTCCCCCAAAGCCCACTCCATTTTTATATTGCTCCGAGGTTAGTAGCCATGTCGTGTGGGGTCATAGAAGACAGCTGTGTCTCAGATAATATGCTTACGGTGATTACTACACATAATTGACTGACCTTCCCTCATTCTTTCCCTGCTGCAGGCCGCGGCTGATAGGATGAAGCAAGCCACAAGAGTTTATTTTCCATCACACACCATTGTGCTGCTGAGCAAATATTTTAGCAAGCTTTGAATGAACCACCTTTTCAAGCTCTAGGTTTTCAGAGTTAAAATAGGAAGCCATGACCAACCTAATAATAGAGATTTTAAATCAGCTTTGGGCCATCCTACTTAGAGCGCTATTGTGAGTCTCCTGGAAAACCAAGTTTGGGGCATGAACATTGCAAGATCCTCTTCTCTTCAACTTCATCCTTCTTCATGTTGCCTTGAGGGGAATAGGGAATCTTGATACTCCTCATTCCAGTGTCTAGGTGTTTAGAGGGAAGGAAAAAATAGCCCTTGGGTGTCCAGACAACGCAGGTCCCAGAGGCAAGTGTAGTCCAGCCTTTTGAGGTCAGCTCATCCCATTACATCTCTGGCCACATGAGGCCCAGCCGCTAGCTCCTGCATCCACCTGCCCGCACAGGGCCACCTGGTCTCAACAAAGAACACCCTGAGCTCTCAACAAATGGATCATTGCTTCTAGAAAGACGACTAAGGCTTCTGATCCCAGAGAGAGTGGAAAACTAGGAGATTGAAATGAAAAAATTCCCCAAAGCAAACTTCAAAATGTTACATTAAGATTTTAAAACTTTTTAATAATGTTTTACCTTAGCTCTATTCCATCTATCTAGCAATTAATCCATCAGCCTTCACACAATACACACCTACAGGAGACAAGATTACATGTTTCTGGGCTGCATTCCACTGTGAATTACTAATGTGTTAACACTTGGGAATCCCAAGCTCCCTTGACTTTTGGCCTCCCGTCCCCCCACCGCTCCCAAATAAGGATGAGGTTGGGGCCCAGTGACTCCACGGGAATTTAGTCCTAGCCCCAGAGAACCTCTCACTCCTGATGGCACCACTTCATCCAGATCTAAAATCTCAGTGTTTGCTCTCTAAAACTCACATCAACTCCCCAACCTCTACAGTGCTGTGTCTCAGGAGAATTAACTGAAAGCAAGTGTCAACAAGAAAGTTTCCTGCCACAGTTTATCACATGAGTGCTGCTTCAGAGTCATTTTAATTTGTGCAATAATCTAAATTGGGTTCTAGTTGCCACTTAGAGAAATCCACCTGGAATTGTCCATTCACCAACATTTCACGTAAGTCATCCATATCGTCCGTTGGCAGGGAAGGGACCAAAAAGAAAGGCTGGGGGAGAGATTGCAACTGCTTAACAGAAAAATTATACATATTCTAAACATATGGGTGATCTTTAGAAAATCTCAGCATCATTTCATAATTATATACTACAAGTTTTAATTAACTAAAGCTCTGCAAATCATAATGCCTTATTAAAATGCAATTAATCCTTTGATTAAAAAACAAAAAGCACAAGTATTTACAACAAAAACACAAGTAGAATAATTACAAATATCATGTACCCATTTCTTTTATTTGGGTGTCACTTATGATGTTGCCTGCTCCCTTCATTAATTCAAACACACACATTATCTCGCATCCACAGCAGCGTGAGTGACAGTGGCCACCAAACACACAGCACTATATCCTATTGATTTCGGCAAATCCTGAACAATGCCATTTGCATGCTTGTTTCTGTAATAATAAAGATATGCCATTCAGAATTAAAGCCCGGCCAGGCTAGTGGCAACTAATTGTGTTGTATGTAATGAGTACAATTTCAATTTGATATCACCCTCAGCTTTTCTTGCCGCATTCGCTAAGTACTTTCAAGTCTTTGTGGGGAAATAATTGATTTTTTTGTGCTGTGGGCACAAGAAAATTATTAAGATCTTTTGAATAATGCCAAAGAAAAGACCATGAATGATTTAAATTGGTGTATGAAGAAGGCTTCGCCGTGGACGGTGGCTTGACTGACATCCTGCTAAGGCAGTGTCTAGATTAGCAGTTTTTAAGGAGGCAGCTAATGTGAAACTAGTAAAACAGAAAAGGTTGCTACCCGGATTCGGGGTGGGGGTGGGGTGGGTGTTGGTAGTGAGGGTGGTTGTTCCATTTTATTTGCTATCCGGGGAGGACCAACAATTTGGGGATTTAAGATATGACACGATTACATAATTGCCTGGCCCTCACCACCGAGAGTATGTTTCCACTGATAAATGACACACGGGAAATGGGCAGATAGGGGAGGGCTGAAGCGAGGTGGCTGGCGCCACTGTAGTTCAGTTGGGTAGACCCACCTGCAGTGGGCAGATGCCCGTGTCTGGAACATGAAAGTTAGTTAGCCTGTTTTTCTGACATTCAACTCCAGGAAGAAATTGGGAGTAGGGTGGTCAGGGAGCTACTTTATTTATTCCTTAATCTTCCCATTAGGAACAACTGCTCAGTCCCACTGTGAGCATGGCTTGGGTCTAGCAGAAGAGCTAAAGTCCCCTTTAACTTGGGATGATAACAGGGAAGGAAATCTAAACCTAAGGCAGGTTTCCTTTGTGCCCATGAAACCTCGGATCTGCAAACCCGACTGGGCCAACTGGTCCCCCTCCTCTTTCTCCTGCCTCCCCATCCCCCACTGAGCTTTCTCCAATGTGGCAGCCTGGAGTTTAACAACGAGGAAATAAGCACCTTAGAAGGATGGATCACCAATTCAAAACACAATTCCACCTTAAAATGCATCCACCTTCCAAATCTCATTCTTCAGAGGAGGGAGTGTTGTTAATTTAGTTGGTCATAACTAAATAGTTTCTAATCTGGAGCAGGAGGCTGCTGGGAATATTGGACAGTTTAAAGGTTAATCACCATCGCCTGGTTACACAAGTGAGGCAGAACTAATTCCTCCAAAGGCAAATGGCTTGCAGTTTTATCAGCAGTGCAGATTAGAAGTGTTAATATACAGAACAGAATGGACGCTTAAGGGCCGGTTTTCCCCTTATCGGCAAACTTTGCAACAGAACTCAGCTCCTGCACAACCTCTGCACTTCTATAATAAGACCCCTTATTTTGCCTCTCGAGCAGAACTATCAAACAATCCTGTCCAAACCACTGCCACCAAAATCAGGGTATTACAGACCACGGCTAATTGGAAGATCACTATAATGAAGGAAAAGATAAAATACTTTGGCTGTTGGCCTAAAATGTGGATCAACACAACATAGGAAGCTATCTTTCTATGTCACATTCTGAGAGATTTACATAAACAATAAACTCAATCCAACTGCCCCCCCAAAATACATCTTTGTTTACAGTAAATGCAACCTAAAGCCAGACTAGAGGAGGCGGGAGAGGTACTTTACATGGGCAATATGATTAGGGCCGCAGTTTTGCAACTGTGCAGGAGAGCAGGACTGTGTATATTTCCTCTCTTGCAATCAGCAGGGAGAAAATGGTTTTTAATGTTCTCCACACTTCCTATATCATAGATATTTAAATATTTGGACCACTCAATATGCTAAAAGGCTTGTACCAGCCGCACAAATGGACTTCCACATTTCTGCTAGGGCTGCAGGTGCCTTTCCAGGGGAGGAGGCAGGGGAGGCCGCGGAAGAGGAGGGTTATAGGGCTGCCAGAGGCTGGTACCCAAGTGACTCGGTGGGTTTTCCTCTGGAGACTGGAAGGAGGAGGGTGAATGCAGGGTGAGAGGGTGGCGTTTCAAGAGAGCAAAACTAGAGACAACCAACCTCACTGAGCAGGGACTGCAATGCTCCCTTGATGGGAAATCTCTTACTACAACAAGACCAAAGATTCCAAACACACGAGGAAGAGGCTTTCTGGGGGCATGCACTAAAAACAGGTCCATCCAGGTGGTGCGTTCTGGAGTCAGGTTCATCTTTTCCCCAGGTATACCAGGCAGCCTGGATGAATCCATCTCCCAAGCATTATTCAGTGATTTTTCACCTCTGGCTGCCGGCTCTCCCTTGGACCCCAAAACAACTATCTTTCCTGAGCCCTGGGGTATCTACAAAAGGGAGGTCCCTATCTGCTGGCAAAAGGCTTCTGTGACTCTCTTATTCAATCTCTCATTCTTTTATTGTGCCAATTCCCTACAAGAAGGAGCCATGTCCTTTGTCTGAATGGCCCACAGCACCTGGAAGAGTGTTTCCAATAGGTCCTTCGTAATTGATACCAGCTACCTAATGTGCTCAATACGTATTTATTGAATGCTGTAGAGGGTACAGGCTGCCGACAAGGAACTAGCAAGCTTACAGGGAAAGGCCAAGACTAGTACCTGAGAGTTAGTGCACTCCAGGAGATAAAGGGCTATGTGATAAAAGGGAAAATGTGACATGGAGGTGAGGCTAAGTGTCAACTACCTAGCCAAGGCAAGAATTGCAGTTGAAGAGGGCAAGGGCCATGTGGTCAAAATGATCAGGGGCCTTGAACTGGGCCTATAATTCATTCACACGGCTAGTCATTTGTTCTCTCAACAAACACTTATTCGGCTCCTACTATGTCTCTAGCAATGTTCTAGATACTGGGCATGCAAAGATGAGCAGAGCAAGACCCCTGCTGCCAAGATGCTCACCGCCAGGGCCACCCTGGTGGTGTAGTGGTTAAGTTGGCATGCTCTGCTTCAGTGGCCTGGGGTCCACCAGTTCGGATCCTGGGTGTGGTGGACCTACACGCTGCTCATTGAGCCATGCTGCAGCGGCATCCCACCCAAAAGAACTAGAAGGACTTACAAGTAGGATATACAACTATGAACTGGAGCTTTGGGGAGGAAAAAACAAAAAGAGGAAGATTGACAACAGATGTTAGCTCAGGGCCAATCTTCCTCACCAAAAAAAAGCATACCTTAGGAAAACAAAGATGCTCACCATGGGAAGTGAGGAAGAGGGACTGACACATAACCAAATGATCCCAATACATTGGATCCTTGACATGCCAGGATTTAATATGTGAAGCTTGGCTCCCATTATGAGTCAGCATTAAGGTCTATGACATGCAGCATTAGAGAATGATGGCTACAGGAAGGCCCGAATATGGAGGGAGACACCTGGCAGATGATAGGACCTGGCCAATTGCCAGTTTAGCCAGCAGAGGAATGGGGCAACAGCTGAGGCCTAGGGAGGATTGATTGATTGATTTACTTACTGACTGACTGACTTTGCTGAGGAAGATTGGCCCTGAGCTAACATCTGTTGCCAATTTTCCTCTTTTTGCTTGAGAAAGATTGTCCCTGAGCTAACATCTGTGCCAATCTTGCTCTATTTTATACATGGGACACCACCACAATGTGGCTTGACAAGCAGTATGTGGGTCCGTCCCAGGATCCGAACCCCAAAACCCGGGGCCACCAGAGCGGAGCATGCAAACTTCACCACTATACCACCAGGCCAGCCCCAGAGGGAAGATTTTTAAAGGTGGGAAAATTCACATTTGTGCTGACAAGACTCATTCAGAAGAGAAAGAAAGAAATGGTGGTGCAGGAGCGAGAAGACACAATTATGGGAGCAGTGTCCCCGATTACATGAGGAGGTGGAATCCAGGGCACTGTGGGAGGTAGGGTGACTAAATCATCCTGGTTTGCCCAGAACTAGCCCACTGTTTGCACCGAGAGTCCCACCTCCCGGGAAAACCCTCAGACCCAAGCAAACGAGATGGTTGGTCACCCTAGTGGAGGCTGGGCCTTAGATACCGGGGCAGAGGGGGTGGGGGGCAGAGCAGGCAAAGCAGATGTGGGTGGGTTGGTTGACTGGTGACAGTATGAAAAGGTGGTTCTCTTTTGATGCTTCTATTTTTTTTCAGTGAAATAAAGAACATTGTGTTAACTGAGAGTGATGAGCAAGGAAAGGGGGTTGAAGGTTTGAGGAGAGAGAGAAAGGTGGGAAACATCCGTCTGGAAGAGGAGAGAGGGAAGAGCCTGGGGAAATGTTAGGGCTTCTAGACAGTGCTGAGTGCCCACTTGAGATCTGTGGTGATAAGTTGAAAGTGAGACCAGCCAGCACGGCAGCCTGCTTTTCTCCAGCCACGTTCAACTGTGGAGGAGCAGGGATCATGTAGGAGAGGGACCGCATTTACCCAGAGTGTATAATCCCGGGTGGGGAAACTGAGGCCTCACAGTTAAGCAGTTCATGCAGGAGCTGAAGCAGAGGCCGGGCCCCTGCGTCCCAATTTAGTGCCCTCTGTCTACCAGGAATTGGCACTCAGGCCTCCCGAGCCCCTTGGCCAAAGGTGTTTCCATCATCTTCAGAAAGGCTGCCCCCCATGCCCGTAGGGCCCAGCCTGGGTGAGCTGCCAGGCTGTGCTGGGCAGCAGGGAGGAGGAAGGCCCCAGTGGGCAGTCACGGTACAGGAGCATCCAATTGGCAAGCCAGAGGACCTCGGGAACATCTCCCTGTTCATAGGAACAGTGGTCTGCCAAGGGATTGTATCTCATGTGCCTATGGAAGCACCCGAACATCTAATTATGGCATCTCATTCTTCAAACCAGAGCAGAGACAATGAGACAGCAGCCTGCTCCATCCCTGCTGTACCCCTGCCCAGCCACAGCTTTCCTTGGATTCTTTCTCTGAACTCTCTAGCACAGGCCTGGTCATTTCCTGTACCTCTTGTTGGGGGAAAGGGCTTGGAGACCCCTAGGGGCATCAGAAGAGGAATCCTGGACAAGAGAATTTTATTCTTTACTACGGGGGAGCCATGGAGCTGTGGTTGAATAGAGGGGATGCAATAAGTCAACCAGCATTGATTGAGTACCTAGTGTGTATGTGGCACTGTGCTGGGGACCGTGGGAAATACAGAGAAGAGCAGAAGTTCACAGCCCACCCTACCAGCAGCAAGGACAGCTGAGGAGGATTGTGTGGGTCCATTGAAGACAGAGCACTAGAGATAGACTCAGTGAATCTTGGTCAAAAACCTAAATAGTGGCTTCCTGTGTTCGCCAGTGCATTTCCTGCTGTCATGAACTACTAATAAATTCAGACATCGATTTCAGTTACTCTCGATCTGATGTTTCCGAAGAGGCCAATGAAACTCTTAGTGATGGGCATACTGAAGTTATTTCAATATTTTTAAAATCAGATAGAAATCATATATTTAACTACCATAAGCAGAGTAAATAGCCAGTGTCTTTACTTTTGGCTGGAAGTGAGCAACTTCATGCAGCATTTCTTGGTGGCCAGGAGCTTGATTGGCAGTTCTGTGCCTCTAATAACAATGGGGAAGTACTTACTTAAAATGCCATTTGTTTGATGGAAAGTAGCTTTTAAAATATATGGCCAGGGAGTAAACTAATAAAAAAAGGGAGACAAAAAGTTAGGAAAGCAATGAGCTGTATGTGTGGCTTGTTGTCTAAGCTATTTATTTGACTCAACAGTCACAACTAGAAGTTTTGGTGTCATGTTAATGAAGCAGATTCTTCCTCAGCACTTTTATGTAAGTAAGTTTAATTTGCACACATGCAGCTCCTTCCATTTCAAGGTGGGACGCCTCCCTGTCCCCTCACGAGCTCAGCTGACCATCTGAGGCCTAAAACTTGGCTGCCCATGCTGTGAGTGGCCATGGATGCCCCTCCACTGCAAGTTAACGGTTACCTGTGCTTACCTGTCTGCAGTGACGAACGCTTCCAGATCCTGCCTGCTGTTCACGCCTCTCTCCTCAGTTGGATCCCTTCCTACAAGCTCAGCCTTGGACAGGACCAAGACTGATCATAGCAGGCAGACTTGTAGGGAATCAGAGAAAGTCCCCACTTGCTATTAGCCCAGCGCAGACTTTTGGAACTGGGTTTCCTTCCTGATTCTATGATTCTTTCATCAGATAGTTATTGAGTGAGCCAGGCGCTATGGCTGCAAAAATGAATAAGTAATAATGCTCTCTTCCCCCAAAGAGCCCTCATTATTTGGGGGCGGAGCACACATAAACAATGACACCCCCTGTGTGGCAAGGGTTCTAATGCCCAAGAAGGCTGTGATGTGCCTTATGGAGAAAACATGTATGTTAGATAAGCTTTGCTCAAGCATGGGTTATAGGACCGTTGGCCATGAGTCAATGTTAATGAATCACCAGTGTGTATTACACAAGGTCTCTTTAAACAGAAACACACGTAAAACAAGGTTATGTATTGACCCATTAAACACAATGTTGTGGTAGAGGCTTGCAGGCACCTACCCCTGTATTTCCCATGGAAGCAATGGCTCAGTATTTGCTAATTCAGTGTTCAGGTGACTTTATAGAACATAACTACTGTGAATAACAAGAATTGACTGTAAACTGGATGAAGGATTCATGGAGTTAGATAGAAGCCCGAGGCACTTTGGAGCTGGAGCTGGAGTCCTGTAAAGCTTGCAGGAAGTGGTTTGACAATAGCTACCCCTTTAAATACAGACTTAAAGTGTGTGGGGCTTTTGGAAACACTTACAAAGATGTCATTTATTGTTTTCAAAAATATATTCTTTTCCTGTCTTTAAAGGAGAAGGCCTAAGTTCTTGGCCTATCTTGGCCCCCAGTTCTGGTTATGGGATCCATTTGGGTGAGCTCTTGTCCAGTATTTCCAGAACTAGAACCCTGCTTTGACTTGGCCAGTTCCCTTCTCCCTTCCGGCCCTTTCTTGTCTCTCAGCCCAGGGAACCAGTTCCCTGCCAATCCTCTTTTCAGATGCCAGTTGTTCATCTGCCCAGACTCCATGTGTAAACTGCGCCTGATCTTGTCTAGCTTCTGCACTGGCTCTGTCCCTCCAGGGCCTGGTCCACTCCACAGGGCATGTTCAGTGGCAGAGTCCAGCCCTCTCAAACTGCCCCACCCTGCCACAATGGCTGGGGTCATAGTTTGAATCAGAGCTCAAAGGATGCAAGAAACAGAATCTTAAAGAACAGGATGATTCCTAAAAGGATATGGAAGCATCATAGATATATAGTAAATTCAGGCCTCTTGGGAACTGAAGCTGGTAATGAGGAAGCCACAGGGAGCCCAGAAGATTCCCTGCCCTCTCTGTTTCTTTCTGTCTCTCTGCACCTGCTTTGCCCTCTTTCCATCCTCCTTCCCTCTTTTGCCATCTTTCTTCATCCTTCTCTCTTCTGCTCTGCTTTATTCTCTTTGCAGACCATCTTGCTCTGCTTCCTCTGCCCACCCTCTCCCCTCTAATTCTGGCGTGCATGCAGCTTGGGTTTGCCCTGGCATTAATTCCAATTCCCATTCTACATGGCCTTTATCTCAAATGCCCACCCCCAAATACTCTTAGTTTGCATACACAAAGGAGAATCTGATTGGCTGAGTTCACTAGCTCATATGAGCTGCTCTTAAGTCAGGTGCCCACCCCTGGTCCAATCAGTTAGAGCTGGAAGGAAAGCAGGATGACATAAATCATGGCCATCTAAACCTGCTCCTTCAGAGGGCCTGTGGGAAGAACTGAGTTTCTAGAAAAGGGGGCAGAACCCCAAAATATGGTATCTATAGTCATTTCATAACTCAGGCCATGTTCTGAAAGACGAGGAAACTTTCTGGTTGGTATTAGGGATCCTTATTTAGTCTTCCATGTTGCCTCATTGTTTAATGGATAGAGTGGGCAAGTAATTTATGAAACTTAACTTTGGGGTTTAGGACTGTCTCCTGGGAACGAAAGTTCAGCACTCTGGCCAAACCCCTCCTCTCCTGTCTGAGCTCCCCACCGTCTTTCATCAGCACTCCAGGAGGAGGGGCAGAAGTGGCAACCAGGAACCACTGTCTCCTTCAGGGAGGGCTGGGGTGGATTAAGGGCATCCCAGGGAGCGATTTCAGAGCTCCTGTGGCACAGAAGGTCAATCTAAGAGATGGAGGGCAAGGAAGGCAGCAAGAAGACTTTCAGGAGGTCCCTCTGAGTCAAGGCAGATGACTCTCAGAGCAGCAGAGATAAGGGATGATTTGGACCCCAGGCAGGGATGAACGAGGTCATGTCTCCAGGCCACACTTCAGTCCTTTCTTTCCATCAGGTCTGGAATCCCTGGTAAGGGAGGAAACTCCTCCCTTACCCCCCCATGTTTCTGCCTCTGTCTGTAGCGGGGACAGACCTTCTCTCAGCCTTCTCCTCCAGCCCAGTGGGTGCTGGGGGAACATCCATGCTCCCCTGTGCAAGTCCTCTCCTCACAGGAGGAGGGGCCTCTCAGAGCCTAACAGTCCCCGTATGTAAAAGGTTCATGAACACTCTGCTGGCATCCTCCTGCACTTCCTGCTCACCGAGCGTGGCCATGGGATCTGGGTAACCCAGCGAGCTCATCAGCTGGGCATTGGTGGCACTGACTCATTTACTATTTCGTCTTGCTCTTTTTTCTCTACAAGTGTGATGTAAATTGCTCTTTCCTAGCACTGCATCCTTAGGTTCTAGGGAAAGAATAGGCAGAGATTTGGGGGAAAAAAATAGTAGTTGCCACCTTGACCTGAACCCGAAGCCATGTTTTCCAACCCTGGCCCTGTGACAGCCCTGCTTTGGGGGCATCTGGTTTTGGCCCAGAGACTCTGAAGGCTGTATGTTGTTTCACAACTGGCTACTGATGCTTGAGCTGCTGCTCAATCCATCAGAATCTCAGAGAGGGTCAGACAGAGAAAGATAAATACCGGATGACCTCACTTATGTGTGGAGAGTAGATCTTTCTTTTTTTTTAAGATTTTTAAAAAATTTTTCCTTCTCCCCAAAGTCCCCCAGTACATAGTTGTATATTTTGGTTGTGGGTCATTCTAGTTGTGGCACATGGGATGCTGCCTCAGCGTGGCTTGATGAACAGTGCTAGGTCCACTTCCAGGATTTGAACCAGCAAAACCCCAGGATGCCGAAGCAGAGCACACGAACTTAACCACTAGGCCATGGGGACAGCCCCGTGGAGAGTAGATCTCAAAAGTTCTCATCACAAGAAAAAAACTCATAACCATGTGAGGTGATGGATGTGAACTAAACTTACTGTGGTAATCGTTTCACAATACATACATATATGAAATCATTATGCAGTACACCAAAAACTAATACAATGTTATATGTCAATTATACCCCAATAAAATTGGGAGGGGAAGAATCTTGGAGAGGGAGGAGGAATGTACTCCTGTACTCTTAGGAGACCCAGAATCTAAATGTGGAACGTGCATGGAAGGTAGCTTGTTTCGCTGATGATTTTATCCTACATGCTACCTGAATTATCAAGTCAAAAGGTGGGGATGCCGTAAAGACTTCTGTCTTCTTTATTCCTTGATGGAGGAATGAAAAAGTCAAGAGACAGACACGAGGATAAAACTGTTTCGTTGCTGTATTCAAAAACTTTTCCTAATGCTTATCAGCTTCATCAGAAGATTTTCTCTGGTGTAACATTAGACAAATTTGGGTTATGCAATTTACCTCTTTACCCACCTGCTGTTCTCTCATCCCCTCTACCCATCACCCTGGCAGCATGATGACAGTCTGGGAGGGCTTCCCCCAGAGGCAGTGGGGCAAGCGATTTCAGGCCCCTGCCCTGGTGGGCTTCTTCCCTTTCTAGGAAAGAGAGTGGGGGTCTCTGAGACCCTGAATATACCCTGAAGGCTTTCTAGAATTGAACCGGACTCTCTACCAGAGCTGCCTGTGCTATGTAATGAGACTGTGTCTCCTGATCTTCCTAGAAAGTGGAGTCAGCCTTGCTCCGCTGCACTTGACACCAAGAAACGGCCGCGCTAGAACCTGATGGGGAGTAGACCCCTCCTTGGCTCACCCGCAGCCATACACCCGGTTTTCCCCGCTTGCCCTTTAAAAAATTTGCTCAAGTATATATTCATTATATAATTTAAAGTGCAAATAAGCAAAAACCACCACCTGAAACCCCTCATGCTGGCTGGCCACTGTCAACGTTTTGATATATATCCTCTCAGACTTTTTTTTTTTTAAAGATTGGCACCTGAGCTAACAACTGTTGCCAATCTTTTTTTTTTTTTTCCTGCTTTTTCTCCCAAAATCCCCCCAGTACATAGTTGTATATTCTGGTTGTGGATCCTTCTAGTTGTGCCATGTGGGACGCCGCCTCAATGTGGCCTGACGAGTGGTGCCGTGTCCGCACCCAGGATCCGAACCAGTGAAACCCGGGGCTGCGTAGCGGAGCGCACGAACTTAACCACTTGGGCACGGGGCCGGCCCCAGCCTCTCAGACTGTTTTCATGCATAGAAATGATGTTTATTTACAAAAAAAAAAAAAAAGGAATGATATTATGCAATGTTCTTTTGTAACCGGCCATTTAAAATCTAACAATATATTGTGAATATATGTCCACAATGATACCCATGGGTCCACAGCATCATTCTGAATGCTTGCACACTACTCCAAGGCGTAGTTGGGCCCCATTCATTAACTGTACCCATCAGTGGATGATTAGGGTTGCTCCAGAGTTCAGACGCTGTTATAAACAACAGTGCAATAAGCCAATCCTTGTACATTCACCTTTGAGCACTATTTGGTTATTTCCTGTCAATGCATTCCTAGAAATGGAATTGCTGGGATAAAACATATATACTTGTTTAAGGCTTTTGTTGTGTATTGCCAAATTATGCCCTCGCCTCCCAAAGCTTACCAATTTACACAGCTACAGCGGTGTACGAGAAGGCCCATGTCCTCATATCCATGGCAACATGTGGCACCATCTCTGCTCCCACAAAACAGTGGCTGAAGAATCACACAGGCCAGGGAGGAGGTATGTGTGGACGGGGAATCAGCTCCACCCCTAGCAAGTCCTGGGTCTCCCCCAGGTTCCCCTTGTAAAAACACAATAACAAGTGAGTCCTCCAGCAACATGGGCCTGGGACCATGGGCCTCCCCAGACATGGCCTGGCCCCACTCTGAGAGTTCAGGCTCCCAAAAATGACCAAGGCTCGGGCCATTGCTCCTGCCTCCCACCCAGATTGCACCCCATCTCCCTCCTCTGGCCGAAGTCCCACAGCCCTCTGGGGTAAGTCAGGGCTGGCCAGGCTGCAGCAGGAAGCATTTGGAAAGAGAGAATTACTAATGCACGAATCTTGGCCGCTTCCCCAGAGAGATGCGCTTTCAAACACGCTTATGGCTCCCTCGTGGGTCCCAAAGGGCTTTCTGCAGCAGGTTTATTGGAAGTTTGGAGCTTCCTTCTCAGAAAGTTTAGAAAAAAAATCTGTCAAATCACCCAACAAGCCACAGAGCTAATCAGAGACCACAGAACCTGGAGGAGGCGGAACGAGGTAGAAAGGCAAATGCCCCCACTGTTCGCCGATCTGTTTTTCCCTTTATGCTGCTCTTTCTTATCTAGCTCCGCAAACACAGCCTCTCTCTCCAGCTTGTGAGGAGGATAGCTTTCCCGCCAATCTGCATACGATGGTCCACATAGACTTGAGTCTCCACAGGGAAGGCAGTTGGTTTAAGGACGGGATCTTCAATCAGCTCCCTCCAGCCTTCTGAGGCTCTCCATCACTCTGTTTGGTTCCTAATTCATTAATCCCCACCCCCACTCCCCCACCTCCCCAAGCCCCGGCCTGATCTGATTCTCTCACATATACCAGCGTGGTCCCTTACGTCCACTGCCTCCTCATTTGATGATAGGTGCCCCTGTACCTTGTACCAGGAGATGCGAAGAGGCCGACATGGGTCCTTCTCTCCGCCACGGGGTCTTGCCTGACTCTTGGGGACGCGAGGATGAAGCAGCAGGAAGAGAGATGACAATGAGGGAGAGGTTAACAGTCTCACCGGGATAGGGAAGCTTCTCACTTTCTGGTTATTTTTTCATTAGAGAGAAGTTTTCAAGCTTCTCCCAGCGGCATCTTTGGAAAATGCTGTAGCGTTAACAGCACCTCCGGGGTCTCCGTTCTTCTGTAGGATAATGCAGCAGAAGATCTGTGGGGGGAGCCGCCTCGTCTACACGACATGCATGCTTCACTCACGACATGATGACCAAGAGCTTGCCAGAGCCCTGGCTGGCATTTAGCCCACTTTAAACCAGATTTGCTAAACTCCAGAGCGGGAAAGGATGTAAACATTGTTCTTGTCCAACTGCCTCATTTCTTTGTTCTCTCACTTCTTTTTCTTTTCTTTCTCTCTCCCTCCCTCCCTTCTTTCTTGTTTTATTTTCATAGCCACCCAGAGAAGTGAGCAGTGCAGTGAAAAGAACACTGGCCTTGGATGCAGAACGCAGGTGCCTGATACCAGCCAGGGGAGTGTGCTAACTGGGTCAGAGAAGAAGGTGAGAAAGCCCCAGGTGGGCCCGGAGGGCGTGTGGCTTCCTGAACGCAGGGGTGAGGGGCCCGACCTCATGCTGGGGTCCCCAGTCCTGAGAGCCCCCATGGTCCAGATTTTAATGGCAGGGCGGGATTTGGGGAGCTATAAAGAGGTCCCAATGAGGCTCTGCCGATCCACAACAGCCCAGAGTTCTCACTCAGGAGAAGGCGGCCAGGCCCATGTGGGGGTCCCGAATACATGAGCTCCGCCTTTGACCCCCACCCTCTTGTTCCCTCTGCCCTCACCTGCACTTTCTCTCCCAGCACCCTTGATCATCAGGCCAGACTTCTCACCTCTCTCACGTTCACCACTACTCAGCCCTGCCTTGGAAGCCCATATTAGGCCTTTGATCCCACCACCTCTATGCAGACTTCTCTGATTACTTCAGCCTACACAGCACTTTACTTGCAGCACTGACGGGCTCTTTAACCAGTTATGGGTGTCTCTCTCTGTCCACTCTGGAAGCAGGCCTCACCCCTCCTTCACTTCTAGGCTGAGTGCCTCGTCCTCTGAGCCTGGGGGACACAGACTTCTCTGCTGCCCTAGGGGGTTGCACGTCTGCCTGCCCTCGGGCCACCAGCTCCCTGGGGTCAGAGCCTTTGACTTTTCTCCTCTGTGCACAGTGCCTGGCACCTGGTAGGGTTTTTAACTTGTGAAAACTATAAGATACAGACCAGAGTTAAGGAAAGGTTAGAGAGGGGGAAGCTACAAAGTTGAAAGAAGCTTTGGGAATCTTAGAAGTGTTATTTCCAGTGTTAGCCAGTACTACCGTTCTCGAAGTGTGGTCTGGAGATTCGTGGGGGGTCTCCGAGACCCTTTCAGGGGGTTCTGAGGTCAAAATTATTTTCAAAATAATAATAAGATATTGTTTGACTTGTTCACTCTCTTTCTCACAGGGATATACATTCCCATTTTCCAGAAGCTACATAATGTGTGATAGCACAGAAGACCGACCGCAGAAGCAGGTACAAGAATCTAGCTGTCTTCTATGAAGCCAGACACTAAAGGGATTTGCAAAAACGCAAAACAATGCCACTCTTCTCATTGATTATTTTTTTGCTTTGGAAAAGGATAGCTATTTTTCATAAGAATATGCTATTTATCCTAACATGTAATGGGCTTATTATGGTGATATTAAAAATAAATTAATATTTTAAACATTTCTCAGTTTTAATTTCTAATACAGTAAACATCATTAGCTATAACCCACAGAAACAAAAGCTCTTTGGGGTCCTCAATAATTTTTAAGAGTAAAAAGGGGTCCTGAGACCAAAAAGTTTGAGAATCCTAGCACTAGAACGTGAATATTATTTGCTTGTCTGGTAGTCAGTGCCACTGTCCCCACCCACCCAATTTCCATCTCTCTTATTCCTGGAGCCTGTGACGGTGAATTTTGGGATTACTCTTAGCTCTGGATAATCCATAAAGTGTGGTTCCCAGTGGCCCTCAGTGCCGGCATGCTAATGAGGACAGAGCAGCTGTGTGAGGAAGGGAGCTCAGTGAGGGTCCCCGGGTACTTCCCAACAACGGCCAGCAGGCCTTTTCTTCTTCCTCCTTGCAGAGGCCCATGGTCTCTCACCACTTTAGAGATACTTGTCTCATTACACAAAATTTGATCAGTCCAAGCACCAGCCCATCTCAGCCCACAGACCCTTTTCCCAAAGCAAGAGCTGAGAGAACGTTTCTCCAGGCCTACCCTTCAGCTGAATCCCAATTTTTACTCTCCCTTGGCAATAGCAGGGGGGGTGGGAGAGGGAGGAAGAAGGGGACATCCTTCCCCGAAGGCAGCTCCAGGGCTGAGGGTCCTAGGGCTAACGCCCCACTCCATTCAGGGATACACACCCCAGAATCCCCAACACGGTCTGACCCAGGAAACCGTTTTGAGCCCAGACTCTAGCATATACTGGTGAGCCAATGTTGCCACCAAAAGTGGAACAGCTCGCTGCTCAGGATCAAATCAATTAAAGCATTACAAACCCTGGAGGGTCAAGTCACAAAGGAACTGAGATTTATCTGGAGGATAGAAGGCAGGAGGAAGAATTCAAGGGTACAAACACCGCCACCACCCTCATAAATAATAACAACAGTAATGTTTATGATGAACGCAAGCACACTGATGTATTTTGCTCATGACAACTCAATGAAGCTAGTGCATTATCAGTGTTATCTCTACTTTGCAGATGAGGAAGCTAAAGCTGAGCAAGTTGACGTAACGTACCACCTACTAAGTGGAAGCGCTGGATTCTGGCTCCTCGACCTTTGCTCTGAAGTACAGCTGTTTAGGGAGTAAGCATTCTGGAGAGATCTCAACAGGCAATTGGTTTGCTTTGCTAAATTATTGTCCTAAGGAAGAGAGAGAGAGTGACTCTTCTGAAAACCACACTCACCGATTGTGAAATGTCAGCTTCACATGCCATGGGGTTACGGTGGAGTTCATTCCCCCAGCAGGGCATCCAGAGGACACACCAGGAAGCGTGGGCAGTCTGGGCAAACATTCTCGAATTCCTTTTTGGCAGGTTGGACTGGGGGTGGAGATCTAGTTACACCTGCCTTACACCTTTTTCAGGCTAGACGGTTGGGCGCACCACCTGGAGTCGACCCCAGGTGCCTGGATCACTGCAAGTTTGTGCGCTAGAGCCAATTTCAAATGCTTTCGGAGGAAAAGCCTGGTAGAGTGGAGAATCCCCCTGGGCTCACCTCCAGAAGAGGGATGGCTGGCTAGAGAGGCGAGTCCCCAGGCTCCTCAGTTTCCATCAGGGAACAGCTGAGCCTGCTCCCCGCTGGCTGCCATTACCTCGTAAGGGAGGAAGACCTTGGTGACCCTCCCAGGCACCTTTGGGCAGCCCAATCCCCCCCTCACCTCCTCCCTGTATTTGTCACAGGAATAGTTTGCATTTCTTTGCTTCAAGGACATATGGCCCCTTCCTCTTCCAGGGTTTAACAACCCACCCCTTGGCCAGGCCAGGGCGGGCAGAGATCTGAGGGCCTGCCCTGCACCAGGTGGGATCCTCATAGAACTGCTTTATGACCTGGGCCTTGCCAGGACACCATTAAAAAAACTAGTCACTAGCTGGTGGCAAGGCTGTCTTGAGGAGGCTGTTGATTGCATCCCACAGCAGCAGGACAAGGGAAGGCCCCATGTGAGTCAACCTTATGGAAGACAAGTTTAGGTAAAGAGCTACACAAATGCGGATTGGAAACAAAAGCCCCCTCCCACAATCTCTCGGTGTCTCTCACACACACACACTCACTCTCCCAACCCTCTGCTGCACGCCCCCCCACACACACCCCCCCCACCCCCCGCCGCCCCGTACAGACCCTCTGGAGCCAGCAGGGCTTCTGGGGTTGTCAGTCCCAGGTCCTGGGCTCTTCCACAGCCTGGATGTGTTTCCACCTGGGGACACTCATCACGCCGTGAATTATCAAACTTACCTGCTCCTTTCTTTATAGGTCTGGCCTTTAGCGAGCTTAGAGATAAATTAGGGGCTCCCTAGAGCATGAAAACACAACTTTGAGATATTCTTCCAAATCTTTTTTCTATTCACTCCCTTTTTTTAACTTAAGAAACTTTTTTTTTTTTTTTAAGACTTTATTATTTCCTTTTTCTCCCCAAAGCCCCCCGGTACATAGTTGTATATTCTTCGTTGTGGGTTCTTCTAGTTGTGGCATGTGGGACGCTGCCTCAGCGTGGTCTGATGAGCAGTGCCATGTCCGCGCCCAGGATTCGAACCAACGAAACACTGGGCCGCCTGCAGCGGAGTGTGCAAACTTAACCACTCGGCCACGGGGCCAGCCCCTAACTTAAGAAACTTTTAAAGTTCTGAAAAGCACATAAAATAATACTATACTTGGTACCTGCCATACAAAATTGACAGCTGTTCATATTTTGTTATATTTGCTTCAAGTCAATAAAATACTACACATAAAGTTGAAATGCCCATTGACCACCTCCAGGGCTATTTCCTACCTCCCAACCCTAGCAGTAACCACGAACTTAAATTTAGTTCAGATCGTTCTTTTTGAAATTTTAATAAATGTTTATATGTACTTACAGAAATTTGTGGGCAGACTTTTTTTTTGGTATGAGTTTTATAAATGGTTCACACAGTATGCATTGTTCTGCAATGTGCGTTTTAAAATTCAACAGTACGTGCTGGCGATTCGTTCTCACTCTTTATGTGAAGTCTCTGTTGTGTTTTATGGTTCCTTATTAGCCACCATACATCCTTTTTAAAACAAAGCAGAGTTCAAATAAGGAAGGAATTAATAAGATAATGATCTTCTAGCATGATAGTTATTATCCTCAGTAAGAGCTGGTCATCTGCTCGCCATCTTCATGCAAGCCCCAAACCAAGGAAAACAAGTTAATGTTGCAGCAAGAGAGACTTGAGCTAGATACCAGGAAGCCTCCCTATAATGTAACAGGCATTCTAGGGAAGAAGTGTTCTCTGAGATGGCTTTGCTTCCATTCTACATGGAGGCAAAGAAATGGATGAAATGAAGTGACCCATTAGATTTTTAATCAGCTAACAGATCCCGGCAGGGAGCTAGAGGGCCAGCTATGGGGTTAAATGCCAGGGAAAATAAAAGAAATCTAGAAAGGGCCCACTTGTTGGGAAGATAAGTCAGGCCAGTGCAAGATAGTGCAGGAGCACGTGGGCAGCGTGCTGGAGAGGTTAAGAGCAGGGAACCCAGCTTCCAGGGTTTAAATCCCCAGTCTGCACTTGATAATTTGATGAATTTACTTCTTTTTGCCTCCGTTTCCTCATCTGTAAAATGGGAATACTAGGGTTGTGTGAGAATTAAATGTGCTAACATATGTAAAGCTATGGATACAGCACCTGAGACTTAGCAGGCACTGCATACGTATTTGTTAAATAAAAATAAGTGTTTAAATGGCACAGATCATAAGCTGTAATGGTCCAGAGAGGGCTTTGAGCTGGGGACGGTTCGAAAAAGCTTCCCAGAGGAGGTATCAGAGAGAGCTTGATTAAAGGCCCGAGCAATTCAGACCTCTTAACCAACGAGACCTTCTTCACTAAAACTTGCCCAACAAGCGTGTGTGGGGCATGGTGAGGAAAGAAGTCAGACAAGACCATGGGGTACCGAAGAGAACAGTGGAATCTATAATGGATGGGGAAAGGCTTGATGTCGAGACCAAAAGTTCAAGATTAATCCTGTAACAAATAGGGAGCCAATGAAGGTTCCATGCAGCCATGACATGTTGCCAGGAAATGTATCAATCAGGACAGGGTGCCTCACAAACACACCCCCATCCCCACCCCCTGTTCCTCAATAGAGTAGAACAGCAAAGTTTCTTTCTTGCTCACAACAGATGTCCTCTGCCAGTCAGCTGAGCCTCTGCCCCACGCTGGCTTCACTTTGGCACCCAGACTGAGGAGACAGCTTCTGTCTAGAACATTTCAGGGTCATTGCAAAGGGAAAAAAGCACATGGCAACCTGTCTGCTGGCTCTTAAAACTTCTGCTGGGAAGTGACACAGGTTTCATTGGCCGAAGCAAGTCACCTAGCTGAGCCTGCTGTCAGTGGGGCAGGACGTAGGTCTTCCCAGGAAGAGGCAGCAAATATTCGTGAACGATAATACAACCCTTCTGGGGGAGTTGTAGGACCCTTCCTAATATTATCACAAAGGTTTCTGCTCTGACATTCCCTCTGTCCCAGGAACAATGGTATCATGCATTGTTATGAATTTTTCCTTAGACCATGATGCTTTAGAATTTGCCTTGAAATCAATGTGGACCTCACCCCCACCTCAGGATGCCCCATTAGCTGATTAAAAGGAAAGGGTTCCTCTAAGAAGCATTTTTCCCCCAAGCCTGAGCAATGACTATAATGTTCCCGCTGTCGAGTTACTCAGACATCCGGTTGAGGTGAGCCTGTGTGTTCTCCAGTTTGCCTAGTCTTATAATTTTGTAGCCTGCTGCGATTTCTGGCCTATTGATTAATGGGTCTCTCTCTCGCCACCACAAGCGACCTTAATCTTTTCTTAATTGCTTTACTGGCTGTTCGGCTTCCCTCTTGTGCCTTCCCCCACAACGTTGTTGTCGCAAAGCTTTTGTGTCTTAACTTCATTCCCCCACCGAGGACTGTGCCAGCGAATGAAAGGTGAATTCTCTCTTTGTTTACCCTCTTTTCCTTGTTTTTCTCTCTTGCTTTATTTCTTCCTCGACTGTTTTCACATTTTTTAGCCGGCGTGGGGCATTGTCTGAAGTAATTGGGCACAAACAGAAAAATACACAAAAATATAATGAGGGAGGCCAATGCCGACCACCCCTCCCCCCAACGACCCCTGCCCTTACTCCACGGGCATCAGTCGGGACACGGTGCCTCCGTCTCTCTTCCCTGCCCTCCAAGGCCAGCGACCAGGCAAACTGCTCCCCTTCCCCACCACGCCCAGGATGCCTGCGTCTCCCCAAAGCCAGTCTAGGGTAGAGGGGGCCCCGGCTGCCTTTCACCTGGCCAAGTTTGGGGCTCTCTTCCTCCTTAGGAACAGAATTCCTGGAGCTTCCCTAAATATGCTTCATTCATTCATTTATTCATTTATCCACAAATACATTAAATGCTTACCGTCTGCCTGGCACTGTGCTAGGTATCATGGGAAAGTACAAATGAGGCCCAGATGCTAAGCTCACATCACTCACAGATGTAACGAACAGAGGTGGAAGAGTAACTAAGAAAGCAGCTCCTCAGGATCCCCTGAGAGGGCTGGACAGTGAGTATGGGAGGAGTTCTGAGGTGGGAGGCCATGCTAGGCTGGGGATTGGGGCAGACTTCCTGGAAGAGGTGGGCTTTAAAATGAGCCTTAAATGATGGCTAGGATAGACAAAAGAGAAGGCATTTCTGGAGGTGAGAGGAACATAGGAAGGAGTTGGGGAAAGTGAGGGCATAGGAGTGGGAACCCTGCCTCCTTTGTGCCCTGGGCCTTGCTGCCATGGCCTGGAAGGTTGGGTGTGGTAGGGGAATGCTTCGCTGTGTATACCATGCTTGGAGTCTGCTTGCACCTGCAGGAGACCCATTTTTTCATTTGGTTCCCCACTATTCTGAGAGGAGAAAAATGATAGGAATGGTTAGAGGGTGCCATTTTGAAAGAGAGAGTAGGAGGGAAAGTATATTCTCACTCAACGAGTCAGAAAACAAAATTTCTGGAAACTTCTTGGGTGGCCCTACAAAGTCTGAAAGGATTCACATGACGCCCATGCCATCCACATGACCCTGGGCCACTGCCTTCATAACAGACCCACTGGGATGTCAAGGCTACATTAAGGCATCTCATCGTGTTCTGTTTGCCAGGCATCCTGACCCACCTCCTGATGGACCCCACAGGTGTTAGCGAACTCCTGGGGGCAGGCCGAGGTCCTCTTCTGTACAGTAATGGACAGGACCCCAGAGCTTGATAGAACAGCTATGCCAAATGGCTTGACACCAAGCGAGCCAAGGGACTCACCTCTACTCTTATTAATAAACTCTTGGAGGAGGCAGAAAGAGAAAGACCGTTATTGACCGTTAATGTCAGCAAATGAAAGGAGATGCAGAGTGTGTGGTTCAGGGTCAGACAGACCAAGTTCAAACCCAGCCTCTTCAAATCCGCCTCTTCCCAGCTGGGTCACCTTGAGGGAGTTAGTTAATCCTCTTTTCTTTTCCCAAAATGTCGTAATTATGAAATATTTCAGAGAAATATAGAACAGGCACTTATATATAATCTTCACATCTCTATATAACAAGTACTCACATAGCATTAAAGACATCACTAGCATTAAAGACATAAACATTGTATCATATTTCCTTCATATCATCTTTTTTTTAAGGAAGAAATGAAATGTTAACAACTAGCTAAAACTCTCCTTTCATCATTTCCTCTCTTTCTACTCCAAGGTAACCAGTGTCCTGAAGTTGGTCTTTATTATTCCAGTATTTTTTTAAACTTTTATTACCTATGTAAGTATCTGTAAATAATATATTCTGTAATAATATATGCTGCTTAAAGTTTTACATGATGGGTGCCATATTTTATGGATCCTTTTGGAAACTCCTCTTTCCCCACTCAACATTCTATTCTGAGATTTACCCCTGTTGATGCCTGTGTGACTGCTGTATGGTATTCTGCTCTGAGAGCGAGCCATTGTTTATTTACCCATGTCCTAGAGCTGGGATCAGCCATCTTTCTCTGTAAAAGGCCAGAGGGTACGGATTTTAGACCATATGGTCTCTTGCCACCATTTAACTCTGCCATTATAGAGGGAAGGCAGACATAGACAAGTATGAGTGTGGCTGTGCATCAGTGAAAAACGTATTTCACATAATTTTTTAAATTAAGACTATTTTTTTGGAGCAGTGTAAGGCTCACAGCAAAACTGAGGGGGAGGTACAGAGATTTTCCATAAGCTCTTTGTCCACACACATGCATAGCCTCCCTCATTATCA
Organism: Equus asinus; assembly: GCF_041296235.1. Taxonomy (NCBI): domain Eukaryota; kingdom Metazoa; phylum Chordata; class Mammalia; order Perissodactyla; family Equidae; genus Equus; species Equus asinus. The sequence goes on from NC_091795.1 coordinate 65,094,437, forward strand.
ACGTCCCCACCAGAGGGGCACATTTGTTATAACTGGTGAGCCTATATTGACACATGATAATCACCCAGAATCCATAGTTTACACTAGGGTTCACTGTTGGTGTTGTACATTCCATGGGTTTGGACAAGTGTATAATGACATACACCTACAATTATAACATCATGCAGAGTCATTTCACTGCCCTAAAAATCCTCTGATCTCTGCCTCTGTTCTCTCCCTACCCCCCACCTCTACCCCTGGCAACCACTGATATTACTGTCTCTATAGTTTTGCCTTTTCCAGAATGTCAGATGGTTGGAATCCAACAGTATGTAGCCTTCTCAGATTGGCTTCTTTCACTTAGTAATACACATTTAAGTTTCCTCCATTTCTTTTCATGACTTGATAGCTCACTTCTTTTTAGCACTGAATAATATTCCACTGTCTGGATGTACCACAGTTTATTTATCCATTCATCTACTGAAGGACATCTGGTCGCTTCCACGTTTTGGCAATTATGAATAAAGCTGCTATAAACACATAGTCAGGTTTTTATATGGACATAAGTTTTCAGTCATATAGTTTTCACGTCACAAAATATTATTCTTCTTTTGATTTTTTTTCAACCATTTAAAAAGGTTCAAACCATTCTTAGCTCGCACACCGTACAAAAGCAGGTGGCCAGCCAGACTGGGTCTGCGAGCCACAGTGCCAACCCCTGCCCTGGAGACTGGTGGGTTGTTTCCATTTTCTTCCTGTTACAATCAGCGCTGCCATGTTCACGCTTCCCTGAGCACTATATGAGCATTTCTCCAAGCTAGACCCCAAGATGTGGAATTGCTGTGGCACAGGGTGTGTGTTGTCAGCTTCACTAGGTATGGCCGAGTTGCTACCCAGAGTTATCACATACACTTATATTCCTACCGGCACTACCTCTGTCTCCCCACATCTCACCAACACTTAGTGTTGTCAGATTTATTAAGTATTTGGCCAAACTGATGAGTGTGATAAGTGATATCTTATTCTTGCTTTAATTTGCAGTTTTCTGAAAGGTGGGGAATTTTTCCAAATGTTTACTGTCCAGGTTTCTTCCATCCTGAATTGCCCATTATTATCTGTTACCCATTTTCCTATTGGATTGTTTATCATTTCCTTATTGAATTCTAGGGGTTCTTTATATATTCTGGGTGGTTACTTAAACCCTTGTAGCCCCAGTTTCCTCATCTGTGAATGATAATATTAACAGCACCTACATCATGGAGTTGCTGTAAGGATTAATGTCAATGAGCATCACATATGCAGAGTCCCAGGCTTTATCACACAGAGTAAAGATAGACGGGAAATCGTGTTCCCCAGAATTCCTCTTGGGGAAAGCACTGGATCTGCTTGGAGGAAATATTGTGCTAGACAACATGGAAAGAAGGGTAAAGCAGGAAATGAACACTAAAGAGCAAAAGATGGTGGCTAATTGGCTACATATGACAAAGCGCTGGATTCACATCACCCTGAGAGGAAGAGGGAGAAGAAAGAGAGGGTGCTCACCACATGAGGAAAAGGAAAGATTTACAAACTAAAAAGCAACAAAGAAACTCTAACAAGAGACTCTGGAGGAGAGAACCGTCTCCGAGGATTTTTCGGGGGGTTGTGAAGCGCTGGATTTAACTTCCCTCCTCTGTTTCTCCCAAGGAAAGTCTCCCTTGCTCACAAACGCTGTTGTGTGAAAGAGGACTCTTCTGGTACCAGACGAGGTGCGAAGCGTGTGCACTTGGGTTGGAATAGGGATGGAAACAGCACCCGTACACATAAACACCCGAGTTTGAGAGGATAGCTGACGCTCAAAAGCTGCTTGCCAGTTTTATGACATCAGGTGCTGCAGCCGGTCCTTTCCACATATCACCTCATTGAATCCTGGCAGTGGCTTCCTGAGGCCTTAATATCATCCCCATCTTACTTGAGGGACTTGAAGCTCAAAGAGGTAAAGTCACTTGCCGAGGATTATGCAGCCAGTGAATAGTGGGACAGGATTGCATCCAGGCGTGTCTGACTCTCAAACTTCTGTTCTTGAAGACAGAGAGAGAGAGAGAGATGATAGAGATAGAAGGAGATAGAGAGAGGGAAGAGCGAGGAGAGAGGGGAAGGGGAGCAAGAGATAGAGGGCAGAGGGAGAGAGATGGAACCCATTGCGGATCCTTTTGGAAGACCCTTGTTGAAGGAAGGGAAGGCAGGGCCCTGGAATTCCAGCTGCTCACAGGTAGGGTTGCCAAATTCAGCAAAGAACAATATAGGAGGGCCAGCTCAATTTGAATTTCAGATCAACAATGAATAATCCTAATTATACCCCATGCAATTCATGGGACACACTTACACTAAAAGAATTTTGCTGTTCTCTGCAATCCAAGTTGAACTGGTATCCCATGTTTACTCTGGATTCCCTCCATGAGAGGCATCTCAGGTCCAGTACAAGGAGGGACACGCAGCAGCATCTGGAAAGAGGCACCAGGACAGCACTTTTCTTCACTTCCTAATGCTTGAGATTTTAAAACAAACACGTCCCAGGTAGCAGCTGCCTCTTTTCAGAGCACCCACCTCTCAAACTTCTGAGCCATCAAGCCTTCACCACGGCGGGAATGGAGAGGTAGGGAATTATAGGAAAAGCCATCAAGGCTGCATCCAAGCTGCCCATCAAGCCTTGACAGGGGCATGGACAAATTGCAAGGGTCCGAAAGTTTGCCTTTGGAACATCTCACTTCTCATTTCTCCATCCTTCTCCCTCCTCCCAGTATCCCCTCTCTAATCCAGGTTCCATGCTGCTCTGCTCTTGCCAAAGTGTTTGATAAAGTAGTCCATGCTGAGGTCGCAGGGCCTCCATGTGAGACCCCTCCTAGGAGAATGTGCAATGGAAAGGAAGAGCCTGAGGAGGAGATGCTTAAGCCCAAAGCACAGAACTCAAATGGTGGGATGTCAGGCCTCGTGATAAGTGCTGGACGGATATTTGGGAAGAGATATCAGCTATGTAACCACCTAGTCTGCCAGCCCTGCTGGAATGAATCGATAACTGAACACAAGCACGTACTAGAATCACACTCAACACGAAATTCCAGTCTGAATCAGATCTCTCTGGGGCTTATCCTGCTTCAGGCTGCTTCTTCCTGCCCTGGAGAGCAACCCTTCAGAGACTGAAAGGCTTTCTCTGTGCAGGCATTGCCAGCACGGCACACCTGAGAGCCTCTAGCCCCTCTTACTCTCTTTCTCCATCCTCTTGAATGGTTTCCCACCCAGAGAGCAGACAGTTCTGAGTAATGCTCAGAGGCCAGCTCACAGAGAAGGGGCTGAATGCCCAGAAACTCCAAACCAGACTCTTCACACGTGTACCTGTCCTTGGCTCATTGTTGCTCCCTCCTAGAAAGAGTATTGGGCCTCCCACCCTGGCCCTCCCACATCTAAACAACCGCCAAGTGCTGTTTCCATGACAACCAGAGGCAGTGCTGTAGTTTCACACCTATACACAAATCCTCCCCACCCCCAACATTTTACCCCCACAGCCAGGATTCTTGTCAAGACCCTCTTCTGGTCACATTGAGTACATGCGTGCTCTGTGTAACAGACCCCTTTCTGTCAGCTTCTAAGAATTTCATTCCCGTGTTTACTCAAAGACGTCAATGGAGGCCTTCCCTTTGAATACAGATTGTTTTTCATTTATGGTAAATTAAAAATGTAACAGAGTGTGGGCAGTTACAAACATCTCTGGTAGAGCTGAGGATATGATAGGAGTTTCTGAGATGTGAGGGTCTTTGTTTTTCATTTATGGTAAATTAAAAATGTAACAGAGTGTGGGCAGTTACAAACATCTCTGGTAGAGCTGAGGATATGATAGGAGTTTCTGAGATGTGAGGGGAGAATGTGGCCAAAAGGCCTGTGTGGAAATGGGGTTGTTCTTCAAGTAGGAGCTGGTGGGGAGGCAGAGCTCCAAATATTTCATACAAGGATTACAGCCAATTACTGGATTATACAAGAGGCCAGCATGCTGGCTCCCCTTTGGCCATCCCCACATCGTCAACACGTAAATGGCAAGGAATAAGGGGAGCCAGGAGAGAGGCTCGGGCTGAGGGCAATGAGGAGTGGAGACCTCAGAGAGGAAAGGCCCGTCCCTTCGCTCAGCCTCTCTGCCCCAGCTCTGATTCTGCTCTCAGTCGGGTTCAAAGAGTCCACTCCCTACCTCATCCAGGTGGCTTCCCAACGATAGACTTGGCTTCTTTGTAGCACCCCACCCCCCACCGATGCCATTCTAACTTTCTGTCCCATATGTCACCAGCAAAGCACGATTCCCAGCAAACCTACCCGTTACCCCAATGTGGAATGAACATAACTTTCCACAAAGGGAAGAGAATGGAGAAGTAGGGATTATAAAACCCCATCACCTGATTTCTTAGACCTTCACCAAATAATCATATTTTGTCAATTGAGTCAAAGAAGTCCTGCCTGGGAGGGGCCCCCGAGATCCAGGAAGGGGACAGTTGATGTCTTTTGGATTCAGGTGTCCGGATGGCTGGGACCTGGTCATTCTCTGGGCCTTCCTGAGGGTTCAGAAGTCTCTAGATGGTTTCTCTGTGCCCACCAAGAGGCCCTCCTGATGGGGTCAGGGCTGTGGGGCTTAATAGTCCCCACCAACCCTGACCTGACATCTTCCCTCTATAGAAGGAAGGAAAGCATCCTCCCTCTCTCACCTCCCTCTCTTAGCCCCTTCTTTGTTGATTAGGTGGCCAGAGAGCAACTCACATGTCAAGTTTTCTATATAATCCTATAAGTGGCTGTAATCAGGCAATGAAATTTCCAGGGACTTCCTCTCAGGTAGCTCCTGACAGTAAAATTATTTTTTTGGTCATAAATTCTAAAATACAACCTAGGGATAATTTACTCCTGTGTCACTCTTCCCTGCAGAGATGGGACAGGATGGGACGTTAGGTGATGAGATCCCCTTAGGGTATTCTGTTTCAGCCTGAGCCCTGGTGTTTGGGAACTGTGGGGGTTTTGTGACGAGTCCCACAGGGCAAGCTGAGTCCCCCTGGACTGCCTGGCACCATGTCAACCAGTTCCCACCAGGTCCTCTCAACTGAGTGACAGCCAAAGTAAAGCTGGGATTTTAGGCTCAGAGGCAAATTCATTTCCTATTCCAGAGGGGAGCAGAGCTTTTGATGAATAACTCAACCTGCATGGCGCCCCTGTACGTTCCAGCCTCCCCACCCCACAAATGTCTCTGGAAGGGCATCCTCTGCCTTGTTCACTTTGGACCTATTCCAACTTGACTTTGGATGATATCTGACTTCCTAAGCATGCAAAGCGCTGGACTCTCCCTCAGTTCCTGCACCTCCCCTCCTCCTGGCCAGCTACTAAAGGAGACTGCCCTCTACACTTGGAGCACGAGGGACATTCAGGCCCTGGAAGGACACAGACTTTTCAATCCCTTACCCCAAAAACTTCCTAAGCTCAAGATGCCAAGAGTGGATGTTGAGTAACTCAGACATCTGTTTGTGTGACCTCTCTGCCCTCCTCATCCTCTGGGTGAAACTCCAAACTTTTGAAAGTGCCTTTGAGCTGCCTGGCAGCCACAATCTCCACTGTATGCTCCCGGTCACTCCATTCCCAATGGCTGCTACTCACAATGCCCTAGGTGAACTGCCACCACCTCCCGTCCACCGCCTCTCCCCTCCTCCATTGTTGTGGCTTTTCATCAGCCCAGCTGCTTCTAAGTCTGCAAAGCTAAGGTTAAAAAAAAAAATCCCCAAATCAGCAGACACATAAGTAATTGCATCCTGGCAAGATTAAATTAGGTGAGTTAGAGAAGCAGCAGGGGGTGATATAATTCAGTACTTAGGAGGATAACCACGCAAGTCAACACCAAATGAAAGATTCGCATTTCTTCTGGTCCTTTCTGGCAGCCCCGACCCTCCAGTCCAGTTTGGTCTTAGTCCCCAGTGCTCCTGTTCCCCAGCCCCAGCAGACACCATCCTAGTCAAAGTGGCAGTGACCGTGCTCTCCATCTGGATGCCCTGCCTGGCCTTCCTCCCAGGAAGTCTGAGGTTCATCTGATGAAGAGAACTCATCCCAGGGCTGTCCCTCCAGTGAACTCGGAAGGACCTCCGGGAGATCAGAGAGCGCCTCCTGCCAGTGCCAACTGACAAACAGGCTTATGGGGAAACCGAGTCAGGTTCCTAACTAAGTCTTGTTCTCTGGGTTAGAGAACAGTCAAGCCCAGAAGAATCTTCAGAAGTAAGAGTGTAATAAATTCCACACATCAGGATGGTTGGCCTGCCACAGAGCAGGGGCACCCTGTGTGTCAGCCTTTGGGGAATGTCTCAAATGATCACAAGCAGGCATATGCCCAGAGTGAAGGGCTTGGGTGCCAGGATTAGCAGAGCCAGAGTGGACACCTGAAATATTTTGACACCAGAGCAGAGCTGTCTGAGAGGAGAAACTGTAAACGGCACAAACTGCAATTTCAAATGGGAATTAAATTGCTGCAGGTATAAGATTATTTTCCACTTGCATTTTTAAGATTAAAAGATAGCAACTCAGCTCTGGAAAACCAGTTTCCTACCCTCTCCTCAGCATTTCAGAGGATTCTGGTGATGTGACAGAACACCTAGTTAAACCTGAATTTCAGATGAATGATGAAGGATTTTTTTTAGCATAAGCATGTATCATACTAAAGAAAAGTATTTGTTGTTTACCTGAAATTCAAATTTCACTGGGCATCCTGTATTCTCTCTGATGACCCTCCCACCAATGTGTGGGTAAGTGAGGAAGAGCGACTTCCTAAGGTGCATTCATTGCAAAATTCCCTCAGCCAATAACTGTGTACCCAGCACCCACCTAGTGCCTGGCATTATGTTCAGTCCTGGGGTAACAGACCTAATGCCCAACCTCAGGGAACCTACAGCCCAGCTGGGGAGGCAGTGGAGCAAAATGGCCATGAAAACATAACGCGGAACATGTCATGAGCAGGATTATCTAGGGCCAGGGAAATCAGAGCAAGAAATGACATCTCGGATGAGCAAAGGAGCAGAGGTCACCACCAACACAGAGACACCATGAGGCCCTCCTGGCCATTTCTCTGTCGTGGCACCTCCCTCTCCATCAAAAACCCATTCATTCATTTACCCATTCAACTGACATTGAGGGCCTATCACGTACCAGACACTGCACAGTATGGGAGAGACAAAGATAATCATGACACAGTCCCTGTCCTTGAGGTTGACAGTCTGGAAAGGGGGTCAAGACATGTTCAAAATCATGGTGACGTAGGGGTCATTCTAGCAGTGGGGATAAAGCAATAGGGGAGCACTGGAGGGGTGTCACACAGCATCAGAAAGCCAATGGACATCATAGCCATCCAACTGTGTTTTCAGGTCCAAGTCCCCATCAATGTGTTGAGTGACTCTGATCAAGTCACTGAACCTCCCTGAGCTTTGTTTTCTTCACCTGAACAAAGGAGATATTAATAACAGTATTTGTCTCACAGGCTTGCTATGAGAAGCTAATGGAACAGTCATATAATTGTGTTATAAAAATGATTATTGTTTGGCAGGTCCTCAAAACGTCAAACACAGAATTACCCTATGATCTAGCAATTCCACCTCCAGCTATATACCCAAAAGAATGGAAAGCAGGGACTCAGACAGACAGTTGTGCACCAATGCTCCTAAGAGCATTATTCACAATAGCCAAAAGGTAGAAACAACCAAATGTCCACCACAGAAGAATGGATTTTTAAAAATGTGGTATATGCATACTATGGAATATTATTCAGCCTTAAAAAGGAATGAAATTCCCATACATGTTACAACATGAACAAACCTTGAAAACATTATGCTAAGTGAAACAAGCCAGACACAAAGGACAAATATTGTATGATTCCATTTATATGAGGTACCTAGGGTAGTTAAACTCATAGAGACAGAAAGTGGACTAGAGGTTCCAAGGTACTAGGAGAAAGGGGAATTACTGTTAATGGGTGTAGTGTTTCTATGTGGGTTGATGAAAAGATTCTGGGGATGGATAGTGATAATGGTTACACAACATCGTGAATGTACTTAATCCCACCAAACTGTGCACTTAAAAATGGTTAAACAATAAATATTATGTTATGTATTTTTATCACAATTTAAAATAAAAATGATTATTATCCAGAGAAGGCTAGAAAGATCAGGGAAGGCATCACAGAAGAGGTGTTCCTGAGTAGAATTTGGCTGGAGGAGATGGGGGAAGAACGCTTAAGCTGGAGGAGACAGTAAATTCAGGAAGGGCTGGGCTCCATGGGTCTCCCAGGGCCAGCAGCTCCTATAGGGAAAGTACAGGCATGAGCCTGAGATGCTTCGACACCATCTGCTATGGAGCCATCCTGCAGGCTAGGGAAGAAAGTATTTATGATTTCAGAGTGGTGCTGAAGCAAAGGAAGCGGGTGGAATGTGTCCAGCACACAGCCACCACCCCAGAAAGCACTGGGCAGGGAGGGAGACTGCAAATCATTCAAGAAAGTGCATCCAGAGGATGAGGAGCTGAAAGAGTAGGAGGAGTGGCTCACTGATGCATGGGGAGGAGGAGCCAGAAGCTGCATCAGCACACGTGGGGGTGGGGGTGGCGGGAACGGCTAAAGCGAAGGTGACTGGAGATGGAGGAAAGGGGACCTTTCGAAGGAGACATGCCTAAAACCCTGGAAGAGTCACATGGGAAGGTTGGTTGGGCAAGTAACCCAGGCAGGATGGGCTGAATCCAATCTAAGATGGCGGCCACACCAAGCAGGGCCCCTTGTAGTTAACCCAAGGCCTTTCCAAGAAGCCAGAGTGCAGATCCTGGGATCTGCTCTTCTAGCGCATCATCCCTGGGCAAGAAAGTGGAGATAACAGCAGTTCCTAAGCTCAAAGTTTCAGTTCCCCCCTCCAGAGGAAATCTGGTTTTCCTCTGATTCAGGTCCAATTTTAGCAAAATTATAAATCCAGAGAGGCTACATTGCCTTCTTCCCACGTTGTACCCCTGAGCCTCCCACCCTCATTCTCAGAACACGGTTCAGTATCAGGCATGTTACACTTTTTTGTTAATTCAAACTTTACAGTGTTCCTTTGCCCAAAAGCATTTGCAATTTTAGCCAGATCTATTGTTAAGAGATTTTGAACAACATCAGGGAGCAGGCTGGCAGGATTTTAGAGACAGAGTGGTCTTTCCAGCTGCCCCCCAAACACTCCTTCTTCAACTGTAAGAGACACTCTCTGGATGAAGGGCTCACCTTCCTCACCCCCGCAGATTGTCACCTCTGCCTTCAGTTAGCATCAGGCACTGGCTACACAGCAGGGTTTTCATTTAATAATAAAACATCTTAACAGCAAACAGAAAATTCTCTATAAACAGAGATCATGTAAGATGACAGTGGATTAACATTTTAATTAAACATGGCAATTCCAATCATTTTTATCATTATAGAATACCCAACATTTTGACACATTTCAGGTGTAGATTGCTGGTTCCAGTCCGATGGCAAACTGAAATAATTTTTCAGGTGATATTTGTAAGCCTTCAGTGGCAGCAAGAAATGATATTCAACAGTCAAAGCTACAGATTCTAGACATTCCTGCTCAAAATACTAATCCTGAAGCCTCTCCCTCCATACACAGCTTTACAAATTATCTCCCCAGACGTCACACATACTGTGATAAATTAATTTGATGCTTTATGTTTTGCAAAACTCACACCAAAAGGTACTTGTGTTTTCCCCGGTAGAATGTCAAACTTTGTTCTGTCGTTGAAAGGCATGGCAGGTAGGACCGACATGTGTATGTGTCTTAGCAATTACTGATTTATCGAGTACAGATGATGTGATTTAGCATCATGCTACTCGCAGGGGGACCCTGCGAGGCAGCTATTATTGTCCTTACAGAGGATGGAATCCAGGCTCAGAGCAGATAAGTAACTTGGCCAAAGGCACAGAGCTAGAAAGTGGCAGAGCCAGGACTGGAACCCACAACAATCCAGCTCCAAGAACTGTGCTCTTTTGAGTACTATCCTTCTCCCCCAAATGAACTATGCACAGCCTTTGCTGAAAGGGGACTCAATCAATATTTGTTTATTTGTTGTATTTTCCCTACATTCTAGACCAAAGAACACCTCCCAAAGCTGTATCACCTCACCATATTGAGACAAGTTCTTGGTCACATTTCCTCTGTGCCTACGCTCTCACCTCCAAACCACCACTACCATCATCATCATCTTCTTCAACATCAACATCAGATTTTATTTGAAAGAGAAATATTTTTCAAGAAAAAGATAACTATTTTAACAGATGGTTCACACTTTCTTTTTTTTTTTTTACATGAAACAACTTTAATCTTTAAAATCTAGTTTCGGCTCCATGTACTCTTGGCGTCATCACTCTCATGATTACCCATCTAGTGTGCGGAACCCCTGGTCTCACAGTCACCATTTGCCTTCAAGTCCCTGAGAAACATGCACAGCTCTTCCAGCAAAGTGAAGCAATTTATAACCCCGGGGAGCCTCCTCCCACCTTTCACAGCCACGTAAGCCGAAATTTGTTGAAAAGCTACAGAGAGAATTTCACCCTGAAATAAGAGAACTCCTCAACATAAACACCCAAAAAAGCAAACAGGCTGAACAAAGTTTTACAAGTTTTGAAAACTTTAGAACATGTCAGAGAAAATGAAATCACTGAGAAAAACAGTAAATAGTCTCACCCCTTCTAGTCTAATTACGACGGCTAATGTTGCTGAGAAATATTCAACAATACTATGATGCTTTAGGATGATAAAACTGAATACAGTTTATTAATAAAGTCGATAAGTAATCTCTGACTCAGTTGTTGATGCCCGAGGCATATGTTTGACCTCTCGTAGATTAAAAAAATGTCTTGAGGGGCTGACAGTCCCTTTTCACCTTTATAACCCCCAGCAGAGATTAACCTGCACCGCTCTTGTAACAATTTGCTCAATAAATGTTTGTTGAATGACTATCAGTATTTAATAACTATTCTACAAAGACTTGCTGGTGATTCTGCAACTGGGAGAAATTATGACTAAAAAATAAACTACAGACACAACATTGTAAATGTACTAAATACCACTGAATTGTATACTTTAAAGTGATTGATTTCATGTTATGTAAATTTCACCTTAAAAAAAAAAAACTTGCCGAGACCAGGGAATTGCAACCTAATAGTTTTCACTAAAATTCAACACAGTATAGTCTCATTTTCATACCAAATATAAAGTACAAAAGAGCCCATAAACATTTTTTATCAGGAAGTTTTAAAAATATCATTATTAAATAGACAAAATTTAAAAGTTACAGAAGAATTTCCAGAAATTGTGAGGCAAATAGCCTGAAGTATTTAAAGCACTCGTGGCTTGATGAGAAGTATTCGCAGAGTTTTTCAGAGTTCTCCCTGGCTGCCACTGTTTGCTGCCCTCCTGGCCCCCATCATGCTGTAAAGGGAAGGATGGAGCTCCGGCTTGCCGAAGAAGCCCTGGGTTTCTTCCCCATCCGAGAAATTTTCCAAGTACCTCCGAGAAATATAGCACCATCCCCACACTCCCATCCTTTCACCAGCTTGAATTACAGTGCCAAATTCAAGGAGATCGTCCTAAGAACTTCAAACTTATAAATAATTTCCAAAATGAGGCTTCCCTCCTTAGATGACAACGGGATGACATAATGCTTTTTTTTAAGCAGTACAGAAAAAGCCTCTTATTTAAAAGGTTTAACAATCTCAGTTTGGTAGGGTTGAAAATATAAATGTAGTTTCCACTGGTTTAGAAAGCAATATTTTTTCTGATTATTGACAAAACAGTTTTTCTTTTCCGTTAAAGGGCCGTTCATGGAGATAGCTGTCTAAGTGCACAGGACATGGTCTGAAGTTTTCAAGCTATATTTTTATTTGTAAAAGGCCAATGATTACCCACTTGTTCCCAAGAAGTTAACACATTTCAAGTAAGCCGCAGCTTGGAATCTTGTCTGTATCAAATTTTCCTTTCTGCTTTCTGATAAATCACAATGTGACAGGCTCGGAGCCTTCCTGCCTCTCTGTTTTGCTTGCTCATTAGGTCTTTAAAAGAAAATGCAAATCCTCATCTCTTCATTAACCCATCTTAGAAAATAACTCAGATGTTCCTAATTTCTCGTCTGATTTATCAGACCGGTCTCTGATAACTTTTGAAAGAAGTCTATTCAACATTCTCAAGGACAAAGGACACTTTATAGAAATAAATAAAAAGAAACGCTCACATAAGCACAAGAGGAGAAAAACACCAAGAAGTTTGGTAAATGTTGCTTGCTTGCTTCAGAATTACTTCCACTTCTGCCCAAACGGATAAACACATTACACTGAAAATGTTTTATTCAAAAACTTCTCTAATATAATCTATGAAAATAACTAAAAGACTCTCCGTTTCACTCTACATTGTAGGTGCCTGGCAGGTTAAAGGAAATCAACAATCTAATGTAACCTTCCTTTTAAAAGAAAATAACAAGAAGTATAGCAATATGATAGAATCAAAACACGGTTATTCTTAACTCCTGAAAAACCTTCTCACCATGTGGCTGTGTGTGTGTATATATATTTTAATCTCTGTAAAATTAAGTATTTTTTCACATCCCGATACTAACTAAATCCTAGGGTCTTCTCAGAATGTCTGCCCATGATCAGGTGGCTTTAAAAAGAATTCTATTTACCAAAATCATTATGACACTGTTTATTTTCCTCAGAGGGGGGCCAGAGGGAGGGCAGGAGAGGAAAGAAAAGAAAGCTGGTGAGTTTTTTGGATACTAAGTGACCCCATCATGGAAATAAACAAGCCCTTCTCTCTCAGGATATGTGTTACCAGCCATCTCCAACTCCAACTGCAGTTGTCAGCTCCTCACCAGAAATAGAACTACTGACCCCACGAAAAGTAAAGAAGACCTTTCTCCTTCTGCCCGAGACACAGGGAAAAGAAGGGAGGCTGGTGTGGGAATGTATTCTCTTGAACACTGAACCAGACACTTTCTCAGCCGTTTGACCACAACCTGGGCGCCTCCCTCTCCACCTTCTCCCTTCATACAAATCACAGGGATGGACCCTATGCTCATAAGAATTCCACCATACTGCCTTACTTTTTTTTTTTTCTTTTTAATGTTCTCAGTGTTTATGGGTCTCCAAGTTAGGGAGGGGGCAGGGAGGAGCTCTTCCTCACAAAGACAAACACAGTTTGCAATAACAAAGCAGAGAGGGTGTATTTGCGTGTGTAGGATGTTGGGGGGGGGGGGGGTTGTGTTTCGTTTGTTTTTTTCAGAAGAAGGAATTGAAAGATAGGCAGCCCAGATTTCCAAAATAGTTTCTGAGGAGGTAGGTAATCCTGGGGAAGGAAAGCGCTTGATAAACTCCCCGACTGAAATTTCCATCACCAGATTCTACTGAGAGGAGAGAGAGTTAAAGAATTTTAAAGAATGCCTTCTTTAAAAAGGGCATCAATGTGCTCCTCTGCACAAATGTCTCCTGTCAGCATCCAGAGAGACCCAAAGATGCACTTCAGGTGGGAGAGCATCGCCCCTCTATGCAGCCAGGGAGGGCTGGTCCTGTTGGGCAGGTATGGGGACAGAAAGAAACTTAGACGTGGGGAGGGGCGTTGGGGGGAGAGGAGGGCCCAGAGGACTGGATCTTTCCTCTCCGGAGACTGCTGTGCCTTTTCTTCCACCTGGTTCCTGGCGGGGAGTCCTGGCCCTCCCTTGGGGGGCCTGTTGAAACAGTGAAAGCACAGGTCAGCCATCAGGCAAATAATAAACATATTTGCGTTGCACGTCTGTTAAGCCTGTTTAATGGGTCGTCCCTACGTGGAAATGGGCTTCCCACCCCAGCCCCCTTCGCTCCACCTGTATCAACAACAATGCCTCCGCACAATTATCTTACCTTAATGAACTTAATCTTTAATTTCCCAGCTTGGCCCTGGTACTCAGCCTCCTAACAAAGGAAGTGGGACTGTTTGAGTCCCCGTGAGCCGCCTTCCTCCAACAGCTAGGGAAACTTTAGCCACGACAAGGATTTTTGCCCCTTGTGGAACTGTCAAAAGCAATAAATATTTTTCTTTTTATTCCATCATTAGACTCTCCTAAGAATGCCTCCCCATTGTCCACTGTAATTCCCAGAGCTCTCTGGGCAGGGGCGTTATTGTGGAAAATGAATCCTGAAGTGTTAACAATCCTGCCAAAGCGGCTACACTTTTTTTTTTCTCCGAGGGCGTAACTGTTAGGAATGTGTCGCCTCACCATAGCCTGCTCAGCGAAAAGAGCACTTGTGTTTTTTAACACTGGTCTTTGAGAAGGATGCTCAAGTTAAAGCATTGTGGCCACTGTAAATAGATGCACTCAGCAGAATAGAGCTTCTTCATTCCTAATTAGGGAAGTAACTCTAGAAAGACAGAATGTCACTTGCTAGGCTGTGCGTATTGTTGAGTTTGTGCTCGCCTCCACAATGTGAGGTAATTGGAGTTGTACCTTTTAGAAAGCTGCTAATTTCACATAGGAAGTGCTAACAAGACCTTTCTGGGCCATGTTTTCCTTCTTCCTTTTTAAGGAAGTTACAGACCTTCAGTAGTGGGAATGGCTGAGCCCTGGCCTGGCGGAGGAAACAGCCGTAATGAACCACTTCAGCCCGCAGTTAGAAAAAGGAGGCCTCATTTTGGAGTCCTGAGAATACTAAGCACAACAAAAGGTTCTGTTTAAGCTTGTTATCCAGGACATTCTTACAGGCTACACAGCTTTCCCTGCAATGACCCTCTCCAAACAAGTGCATCAAGTTTGAGCAAATAGAAACACGCAACTTTCAAGGCTCGGAGTTATAGTTTTCTTTACAAAGCCATTTATATAATGTAAGCTGCAATTAGCATGGGACAGAGCTAGGAGATTTAGGCTGGAAGGTTCTTTTAACAAAAGATAGAAATTAGAGGAATAAGTAACAGTTAAATATCGGCTTCAGATAACTAGTTGAAAAGACCTTTTAAATCATTTACTAATAAAAAATATAAAATAAAATGATTTTGCCTCAGACCTTGTTCCAACCGAAGTGCGGTCTTTTAAATCACTGAACTGATTAATCTTACTAATTTTAAATTATCCAGCAAGAATGGATAGGAGCAAAAAAAAAAAAAAACTACACACCCCCAAATGAAAAGCACTACGGCTTTTAAGCCTGACAATTTCATCAAAATGTCCATAGGAATTACATAAAAAATTCAAACCGTAATGAAATAAATTGCTACTTACATTATGAAAAGTCTGCAAAAGCTTTTTATAGACTTGAAGTGCAGAAGTTATATAAACTGCACAGTAAAAAGAATTAGAAATTGACCTTTACAGATCAAGGGCTAAAATTAACAGTCTTCAGGGGAAAAAAAATTCCCAGTTCACAATGGCTTTTAATGCCACTTTTCCCCCCCTACACTCATTTATCTAATAACCATGGCAAGGTTAGGATAAACAATGAACAGTATGTTTTCACATTTTCCACCTTTGTGTCCTCCATATGAATTTCTAAAACACTTAAGAGAATAGATACATAAACCTGTGACCTTCAAATGAGCTTTTTGATACTCTCAACATTTTGAATAAAAAGATGAGAAAATGGAACCACTTTTACACAGTAATGAATTCCGTTCTGTTGGGTAAACAAAGCTAAATTTTAAAACAGAGACCTGACATTTGTATAGCTCAAGAAGCTATTCTGTTCTTTCGGGGGTGGGGTGAGGGAGGGAGGGCACATTGTCAGTACTTTACGGTGGGCCAAATAATGACCAAATCTACAATTCACATAAAAAGGGGACAAATCCATTTGGCCGCGTTCAACAGAGAGCCACCGCTTCCAAGGCAAGGACAACAAAAATGCCCAATTTTTATGACAACTTCCCCCCACCCCATGAACAATTGATCCATCTCACAGAGAAGGGGGGCTGATGGAGGAGCCCACGCCGCCATTATGGGGCTCACGCTTACTGACGGGAGCTACAAGGGCCTCCAAAAGTTACTCCAATTTCCGTCGAGCTTTTGTGCATCTGTTGTCCTGCCTGAAAGGCTCAGTTAGGTATTGTTGCAAAAAAAGTCTGCATCCACATTTGTTCCCCTCTAATTCATACTCGGCATTGTGAAGTTCTGCTATTCAGAGGCAGATTGGACAACGGCCCTGACAATGGCCAAGCGATTAGTCTCTCAGCGTGGGCTGGGGTTGTGGGTATAAACCTAGGGATGGGGCTGGAATTCACTGGGGCATTCAGCTTCCTCTCGGGGCCTTCCTGAGAGGCCGCGCCTCCTTTGCTGCAGGTAATGCATTCCTTCAGACCGGGGAAACCGAATCCTTGTAATTAGCGTGTCCAGAACGGGCAGGCCGCCCCCTCCCCGCGAGTCGGCCCTCGGGGGCCCTGAAGCTTTCTAAGGAGCTCAGCCCCTGCAAGGCTCCAGCCTCGTCGAATTGAGAACTTTCTCGGGCGGCTCGGTGGGCCTGAAAATCAGCACGCAGGGGAGGGGAGCCCGGGGAGGGCCGCTCGGCGCCGCTTAACCCTTGGCACGCCGAGGGCGCGCCTCCGCAGCCCGCGCGGCCCGGCCGGGTTTGGGCAGGGCCGTGGGCGTTCGCGCCGCGCCCCGGCAGCTCTGCACGTCGGGAAGTGTACAGATGTCAGTCTGGCGTTTTACATGTCAGTAACTTGAATTAATTTACATTTATTTTCCTATTGTTTTATATCATTTTATGACAATGTGCTGCATAATATCATTTAAATCTTTAATGTACAACTAATTCTCTACCATTAATTTGTCAACATGATTATTGGATATGCCACCCACAAAAGCAGGCTGAGTTGAAACATGTGTAAGACAGTCCTGTTTTTTTTACGAGGGTTTACATAGGAAATGACAAAGATGTACGGAGGATTTTTTCTTGGACTGTCTATAATCTTAGGAAAACTACAATTTCAATGTGATTCTCACTTAAACGGAGGAATTCCAGATCCCAGTGGGGAAGGAGACACGTACACAGCCCCCTTGTTGGGGAAATTAATTTAGGCGGCGCGGGGTTCCCGCAGCAGCGGCCGAAATGCTCGGGGGCCCAGCCCTATGGCTGGAAAGGATCCTGCAAGACGGGGCTAGGGCCGCAGACTGGTCGGGGCGCCCTGCCCCGGGTGCTCCAGGCGGTGGGAGAGAAAGCAAGCGGGCGCCGGGCCCGGGCAGCGTTCCCGGGACGCCTGCAGGCACCGACGGCGCTGGGGAACAGAAAAGAGGAGAGGGCGGCGCCTGTGGACCAGGAGTTTCGGCGCTGCCCTGACTTCGGGACCCCCTAAACTTGCCCCAAACCCCAGCCTCCCTCTTTCGCGGGCTGTCGGAGCTCAGCTTGAAAGAATTGGTCCTTCCCTCCACGCCCCGGGAGGATGGCCGCCCTGCAGCCCCCAGCCAAGTGATAACACCCAAACGGCTGCACCATTAAAATTAAAACAGCAGCAGCAGCACCCCAAACCTTATTAAACATTCAAATAGAAAAATTAAGATATTCTGGGCAAAAGAAGTGTTTAGACAAAGGCTGTCCGCTTCAATTTCCCCGTTAAGCGGGGAGCTGGCTGCTCGCAGAGAGGATGACGGTGGATTCCATAAATTAACTGAAAATCCCTCTTCTCCGGAGCCCAAGTTATCTCTCCGTTGCCTGCAGCTCTGATTTAGAATGGGAGCCGGCTTGTTTACCGGTTTAATTAATGCTCCTTTTCAAGCAGGGAGGAGGGGACGGGAAATGGAGTGACTTGGTGATAAACAGGTGTAGCCCGGCCCGTGGCGGAGCTCGCGGGGCCTGTGGCCGCCTCCTCAGGCTTGACTGGGCACGACCCCGCCGGCGAAAAAGGTAGCCGGCCCAGCTGGAGGCGCGGCAGGTGAGCATTATTTTAACGGCGAGCCTGTGATTGGAATGGCTTCCAGGGACAATCAGCGCTTGGGTTTTTTCTTCCTCCTCCAGAATGCATTCTGATTCTTTCCTTTTCCTGAGCGGAGAAGAAACAGACCTTGACGATACAGGTCACAAGCCTTTTTCCTCCTCTTCCTCAGCCTTCACCTCAAAATGCAAAGGAAGAGCCACTTCAGGGGGAGCCCTGGCTCCCGCAGCTCGCTGGGGACCGGCTTTCCGCTCTGAAAAATCCCTGGGCGTTCTCCCTTTATTTACTTATTTCGCCTTTTAATTCCAAGAGCCTAATATCTGGGATTGGACTGTCCGTGGCCTACGTGTTTCTGTGACCTTACAGATAACAGGGAAGCTTGGATGGAAAATGAAATTCAAGCGCCAGCTAATTTTAAAAACATAACTCAAAACTCATTCCCGAGGGGAGAAATGGCAGTTTCTGTAAGCACAGGCTGAACATGTTTTTAAATTAATAACTAGCCCTGGTATTTGCTAAATGATGGAAGTATGGGGGGGAAAATTTAGTCATTAAAAACAGCAGGTGCCCAAGGTGAGAATACATGTTTGGTGACTTCAAGTCACCTGTCTGCATTGCCTGCGGCCCTCCTCTGAGCGAGGGTCCTGGAGAAAAAGAAGTGAAACCAGAAGCCGGGTCTGTCAGCCATGCTGGCCTTTTGGAGAAAAGAGCTTTTTTTTTTTTTTTTTAACTACATGTATTGAATGCCTACTGGATGCCTCCACATGTTATTGCTAAATCTGATAGTTTCCCTCCAAGGCAGTTACGCTCATCTCCATTTTTGAGAGGGGTTTAGAGAATTTTTAGTGATTTTCCCAATGTCACAAAGCTAGTCAAGTGACGGAGTGGGGCCAAAAACCAGGGCCTCTCTGACCCCAGGGCCCTCTCATTTTTCACTCTCTGTGAGGTAGCAGTGACCCTGGAGGCCAACAATCGTGTAGAGACGGGGATTCCATTCTAGATAAAGACGGGTTATGTCTGTCCTTGATTACAGGAGAGGAGATCTTTTTGCCACCTGGAGAATTCCACACCAAGTTCAGGTTCAGGTCTGTGGGGACCCAACACATGCAAAAGCACAAAGTACTGTGCAGACAACAGAGAGATTTCTTTCTGGAAAGATTTCTAGACTGGGAATTAAGATCTTTCTGTTTCATCGCTGGTTCCACTGTCCATTAATGCATGACCTTGAGCAAGTCACTTCTTACAGCTGAGTAA
Organism: Equus asinus; assembly: GCF_041296235.1. NCBI lineage: Eukaryota > Metazoa > Chordata > Mammalia > Perissodactyla > Equidae > Equus > Equus asinus. The sequence continues at coordinate 65,113,606 of NC_091795.1, forward strand.
AGTTCCCTCATCTCTGATGGGCACTGCCTGCCTCACAGTGTGGGGTGGGCCAAAACGAGCTGATGCGAGTTCAAAGGCATTGATAATTCTGAAGAGCTGTTCAAATGTACAGTTTGATGACCGAGGTTGTAATTAAGACTGTACGTGCATGTGTTTGGAAGGAATGAATTACTATAGATGTAGGGGAATTTTTCTTAGTATTCTAGAGCCCTTACCTCCTAATGTCTGAACATGAACATCCTGGCTTTATCAACAATGCACTATCTGGCATACAGTGAGTGATGTTAGCCATCATTAATATCATTTTTATTATTATAACTTATGGTACACATCAGTTAGTCCTCAACATAACTCTATGAGGTAGGTACTGTGCTTAGCGTACCCATTTTACAGATAAGGAAACGGAGACACAAGAGAATTTGGACACATAATACATGAATAGCAGAACTGTCATTTGAACCCAGGCAACCTGGCTCTGGAGTTCACACACTTAGTCACTGTGTTATATTGTTTCTCATGAATGAGTGTCTGCATTGTCCCAACCTCTCTAACGCACATTTTTAAGATGATGAAAGTGAAGCTCAGAAAGGTTAAATGATTTGCCCATCATTACACATCTGTGTCACGGCAGAGCTGAAAATAGAGCTTGGATCTCCTCATGCCCAGTGGGGGTTCTATTTCTAGCATGATTGCTACTCACTTCACCCAGCCTTCAGCTCTCTCTAGAAAGACAGACCGCCTGGGTTTGGCTCTACCATCCCAGGCAAGCTCCATAATCTTTCTAAGCCTAAGATAATAGCACCCACCTCATTGTAAGGCAGATTAAATGAAATAATGCACAGAAGTATTTAGCACAGTTCCTGGCATATAGTAAATGCTCCATAAACCCTCCTCAAATTTAAAACACATGATCCAGGAAGAGAAGCATGAATAGTTCGGAGGCCCTGACCTGGAGGTGGCTGTCCCTACTCAGTGAGTTGGCCCAAGCTAAGCAGAAGGAAGAGACAGGCAAGGCTGGGAAGAGGGGCAGAGCCCACAAGTTGTAGAAGACTCTGAGGTCAGCCCCTCAGAAATTAGAGGATCTTCTTGAGAGAGTCCTAGGAGACAGGACGCTGATATCAGTTGTCGACCTGAGGGACAGAGGGCAGGTATTGACTGAGGAAGACAGAGGAAGGGGAAAGGGACAATCAGAGGGGCTGGAAGAAAGCAGGTGGGGAAGGCCAGGATAAGAAAAGTGGCTGTCTCAACATTCAGTCCATCATGGATGGGTCCTCTTCATCGTGTTGTCCCTAGAGATTTCAGCAATGGTTGTTTCAGCCCCATGGGAAGAAGACGGGGTGACGTGACTGGATGCTGAGGATGAAGCACAAAATGCCTGGCTGACAGGAAGCTGTCCAAGGAAGGGAGACACCAGGAGAGGTATGCGCTTGTGGGGTGGGGGAGAGCAACCCAGCTGAGGAAGGAGAAAGTCTAGCATCCGAGGGAAGGCAGAGTGGCTGAGTGGGGAGTGGGACCATTGAAATGGGAAGCAGCTGCTTGTCAGGTTGCCTGGTTCCAGGTCCTGGTGCTTTGGCTGCCCTTGAGCAGTGAGGGGCACTGCCACATGGAAGACAGTGGCAGGCTTAGGGGGTGCTCAGGCCTCTGGTTTTGGGGCCTCCAGCAAAGGTCTTGGGGAAGATGCTCTGATCCCAAGCATGGTGCCCTTCTCTGCGGGCTCTTTTCTCAGAGGGAAGGACAAGAGTTGCAGTGACCTGAATCACTCAGGGGCCCTGTCTTGTGATTTGGTCTTCAGCGATGGGCCAGAAGCTCTTGGGTGTTGTTGGGGCAGTGATGATATTCCCCACCTGTGGCTTCTTCCCTATTAGTTTAGGGAGTTTCCAGTTGGAATGTCATGAGATTTAGGGAGAAACATCCCATCTGATTTTGGAAAAATATCTGAGGAACTTGAAGTAGGAAAAATGTCTGGTCTCTTACCCTGCCATCCCATGAAGCTGTGACAGATAGCAGATGTTCCACAGCTATATATTGAAGAAATGAACAGAGAGGGTACTAGAAGTACTCACTATTCAGCACTCAAAAAGGTAAAATAATTTGCATACCACGAGTAAGGTGGCTTTACCTCTGCCATCTAAACTTAGGAGAGAGGAGGAATGCTCCTCTCTCCAAGTCAACACCTCTATGGACCTTTGTCCTCTTCTGTTTCCTCATCAGCAAAATTTCCCAACTGCCCAGAAGACTTATTTGATGTATATGTAAACCAGACATGTTAAATAAGTCTAAGGCATTGTTATCTCGTCTAGAGAGAGAGAAAGGAAGAATTCCCATGTGCCTATCATCTAGCTTCAACCACTGTCAATTCATAGCCAATACTGTTTCACCCTTCCCCATCCCCCCCAGTCCACACTGGATTATACTGAAGCAAATCCCACATACCATATCATTTCAACTGTAAATATTTCAGAATATATTTCTAAGAGATGAAGCCTCTTTTAAGAACTTAACCATAATTCCGTTACCACATAAAGAAATTGATAGTAGTTTCTTAATATCAATGTTCAGATTTCCTCATTTGTCTTATAAATGGACTTGTACAGATGGTTTTGCAAATCAGGATCCAAACAAGGGTAACACCATGTATTTAGTTGCCAGGGAAGGAACTTTACCCAAGGGCTTAACCTTGTCCTCTCAGCCTGCCAAGACCGGGAGACCTCTGGCCAGGGTCTGCCCAGACCTGACCAGAGCACCGCTTCCCAGTTGTCTTTTGACCATTGATTCATCACTTTGAAAGGGCTCTTGGACATTAACAATGGATCAAGTAGCCCTTCCAAGGTTTAGGGACCCACATACTTGGTCCAAGTACCCAGGGTGTCTGCTAGGTTTACCATATGAATATCTATAATATTTGCCATATGAATTGTAATTTAATATTGAATAAAACCAATATTCTTTAATTACTTGCTTAAAATTTATTCAGTGGAGGGGCCAGTCCCGTGGCCAAGTGGTTAAGTTTGCACGCTCCACTTTGGTGGCCCAGGGTTTCGCTGGTTCAAATCCTGGGCGCAGACATGGCAGTGCTCATCAGGCCATGCTGAGGCGGTGTCCCACATGGCACAAGTAGAAGAACCCACAACTAAAATACACAACTATGTACCGGGGGCCTTTGGGGAGAAAAAGGAAAAATAAAATCTAAAAAAAAAAAATTTATTCATGGAATAGGACAATGCTGATTTGCTATTAATAAAATTACATGCCTTTTCCTATATATTCAAAATGAGGGATTGATTTCCTACATGCACTGAACACATTTGAAATATTTTTTTATTCTTATCAAAATAATGCACACATATCATTACAGATTAAATAGTACATATGTGCTCATGATAGAAATGCTACAGTTTCTCCCACTGTCAGTCCACTGCTCAAAGGCAGCCTTCCATCAGAAGAACTAAACATCATACAGATCAAAGAGGGCTGCCAGATTCAGAGAAAAAAAGAGTACACGATGCCTTGTCAAATCTGAATTTCACATAAACAATGAATATGTCCCAAATAGTCCATAATATTGTATTTTATCTGGCAACCCTAGGTGGATCCCCATATAATGAATAGACTTACATACATTATACCTCTAATGTATTTATATCTCCGTTTACTAACTTGTTAGGCAGTATTTGTGAAATTCCGAGTGTGAAAGAATTTCAATACTCAATATTTATATTATATTCCATTTTTCTACTGTTTGCCTTTGTAACTTTAACAAAATGTTTAAACCTGTATTTATTGATCCACCAACTTTCAACAGTGGCTCTTGACTCTTGGTTGAGAATATTATTACTAATGTCCTATCCTTTTTTCTTTCCCTTTCCATGTCCAACCTTCTACCACTATGCTTCTACTTTTACATTAATAAAGTTCACATTTATATTCCATCCTGCTTCATGACCAGTCTTCCCAGCTTTGTCTAAAGGTTGACTCTTAAAATGGGAAGCTGATCATTTTATTGTTATTATGTAAGTTTTATGTAATAGTAATAATGTTAGGATTACCGGTCCTGCTTGAGTCCAGTATCACGATCCCTAAGTCTCTCCAAGGAGATGTTTCTAGCACTAAGTCAAATGGATTCTCATTTCTTGCACTTTATCATTTGCTTAACATCATTGCCCTTTTAATTTTTTTCATATTCAGAGCTTGACTTTGTTTTTGTTTTTTACCAACTTTCTCCCCAGAGTTTCTGGTTGCCTTTGTTTTTCTTGCATTATTTGCTATTATCATCTTCTTATTTTAAATCTATCCATTATCTACTCTCTTGAGAACTGTCTTCCCCCCTTCCTGGGAGTGCTCTGTGATCCACTGTGGGCTGGTTGCTGTCCAGGCTGCTCCACAACTGTCATCTCGAGACTTTTCTTTACTGCTCTCCTAGGTTAGTTCCCAGCTTTTCTTCTTTCTTCTATCTTCTGTCCATCTTTTACTGAAGTACAGCCTCAAGGAACTTCCTAAGGAAGGGCATCTTGCAGATAAACTTTCTGTACTCTTGTTTGTCTGAAAAGTCTTAAGTTGACTTCTTACATTGACTGACAGTTTGCATATAGGATTCTAAACTGAAAATACTTCCCTCAGAATTTTGAAGACATTACTCCATTATCTTCTGGCATCTGGTGTTGCTGAGGAGAAGTCTGATGCCAGGTCATTTGTAGGGGACCTGATCTTTCTCTTTGAAGCCTTTTACAATCTACTCTTTATACTTAGTGTTTTGAAAATTTGCCAGGTTGTGTCTAGTTGTCGGTCTTTTTCTGTCATGTGCTGGGCACTCTGTGACCTCTCTGATGTTAGGACTAGTCTTTCTTCAGCCCTGGAAAATTGTCTTCTGACCTTCCTTCACTAATTCTCTCCCCTTTAATTTCTGTTTTTTCTTTCTAGGATTCCTATTAGTTAGATATTGGATTATTCTATGTCTTTTATTGTTCTCTCTCATATTTCCTTTTTCTTTCTGCTCAACACTTTGTGGGATTTTTATCAATTTTTAGTGCTTCTACTGAACATTTTATTTCACCAGTTGCATTTTGAATTTCCAAGAGCTCATTCTTGTTCTCAAAATCACACTTTTAGAATGTATTATCTTCCCAACCCTGTCTTGAAATGCCAAAAAATTTTAAAGCAATCTTGTGTTTCCTGAATTCTGTATCCCTAGGAGAATTTTTTTTTTTTTTTTTTTTTTTTTTTTTTTATTTTCATATATTTCCTTCATGCTGCTGGTTCTCACCATTCCCACATATGCCTCCTTGGTTATCTTTTGATGCTGAATACAAAAGAACTCTAGCTGGTGTGGGTTGACTGTGCAGTTGTGTATAACATCTTGCATGAATGGGCTTCTCTGAACCTCTCTGAGGTTTTCGAGGTGCACTGGCTCCCATGTCCTCTGTCACCCCTCACAGAGCATTCTAGGTTGGCTTCCTTCAGTTGATTCCTCTAATAACTGCTCCCATACACTTGACGTATTCCAGACATTTGTTTACACCTTTCATTTGTTAGTGGCCTCCTCTTCCCCTCGTTAATATTATGGTTTTATATCTTTTGGGAATTCTAAAACTTTATTTCAGCAAGGTATTTGGAAGGATGGGAGGCAAACGTGTGTCCTGGGTTCACCATCTTGAACTATAAGGAGATTTCAGAAAATTTTATTGGTTTAATTTTATTTTTTTACATTTTGAATTGCTACATCTTTCAGCAGCTTGGTGCCCCCAAGCCAGGAGGTCCATGAGGTTTAAGGTCTCCCCAGGAAAGTGTTGTTCACAGATTTTCAGCATCTTGTGGCCCTGACTCTTACAGTGGTACACACAAAGTAGGGCCTGGTTTTCCCAAATTTCTTCCTGCGCACATTTGAGGTTCCCAGGAAATAGAATGAGGGTGGCCCTTCCCTGGCCTGAGAGGTCACCACAGAGCCCGAGAGGCCCTATGACACCGAGCAGGCTCCCCTTTGTCCTTCATTCCATCCTCTCCCGTCCCCAGCCTGGCTTAGCCCTCATGTGCCCTTCAGATCCCAGATCCAGCACCATTTCCTCAGAAAAGACTTCCCTGTTCCTCCTGACTTGGTCAAGCTCCTCTGTCATATGGACTTAGGGAACAATTTTTCTCTCCTTTACAGCATTTACCTCAGTGGGTAGTATTTGTGGAGCATGACCCTGTCTGTCTGCTATTCACCTCAATGTCCAAAGCCCTTGATCACAGTGCTGGCCACTACCAGGTGCTCAGTAAATCTCTCTGCGAGAATGAATGATCAGCAAGGTGGGCAAAAGAAAAATTTCTTCAGCTAACTATACTTTGAGGAATAACCCCCACGTGCCCAATAACCCACAAATGCCCCACCTAGAGGTCTGACATCTGACTAGGCACGGACATCCAGGCCTCTAAGGTCGGGGGACAGCACTGCCCAAGGCCTGACACACAGGCTTCCCACGGCCTCTTGTCTGAAGCACAGCCTCTGCCCAGGGTGAGCGCCAGGGTCGGGGAGGCGGATTCTGGCGCAGCCCACAGGGCTTGAGGCTCAAATGGCCTTCTGACCACCCAAGTCTTCTGCAGGGACGTTGTTCAGAACAAAGTTGTGACTCATCTCTGAACAAGGCCCTTGAAGCCCAGAAGGAGGGAAAACTGCAGACTCACTCAAGGGGCCAGGAGGAACTTTCTTAGTCACAGACTCCAGGGGGTGGTCCAGAGGCTGCCCAGGAGCAATGGCGTCGTCCCCGGCTGGGAACAATAGAGTCCCACACCTCAGCTACTTTTTCGGCTCTGGCTTCCCAGTGGGTGAGGCTCTTATTAAATTTAGGATTACCATGTGTAAAGCACAGGCTGAATTTTGTTTGCTCTGCCATGTAACTTGCCTTTCCAAATAGGCAGAGCTGCAGTTAATCTACTGACCACGGGTTTAACCGGCGGGTGGCCAGCAGGCCCCACCAAATTCCTCCTCGCCCTTTGTTACCTGGCCTGGAAGGCAGAGACCCCTTGTTTGGGAAGTGTTTCTCCTCCCCCCGAACATTTTCTGTATTAGGAGTCTTTTGTCACCGTAAGTCTGAAGCGGGGGATTATGACAGTAGGCTGTCACCCAGATTGTTTCCTCCAGAGGATAATGGGAAAAGTTTGCGGGCTAGCCTAATGAAGCCTTTATTTGGGGGACAATGCCATTTCCATTAAATTAAAGCTCAAGCCTTAACAATGCCTTACAACGAACCCAATTTGAATATTTAATTTGGGAAGGCAAGGAGCTGAGTCAACACCTTGCTCCCCTCAGCCCCTTTCTGGACGCCTCTTGCTGCAACCCTGAGGAAGGTTCCTGAGTCACTGATGTCAGTCAGCAGCTGTTGCCACCAACAAGAAAGGTGGAAGAATCTAAATCTTTAATATTCAACTGATATCAAAGAATGTTGTTTAGTCTTTACTTAAAAAAAAATTCCAGGAAGTGAAAATAAGCGGCCAACTGAAATCTGTCTCTTCTGAGCCTTGTAAGCCACACAGGCCACACCGGCCACACAGTGAGGGCTCTCCCCACCTCAAGTGCTCACGCTCCACGAGCAAGGCCAGGGTCCTCTGAGAACTGTGCACTGCCTCAGACCCCAGCCGAAGTCCTCTTTCTTTGCTTCTTCAGAGAATCTCTAAGAGAAAGAAATGTCTACATTTGCTTGATTTTTTTAAAATGGCTGTAGAGACGTCAAATGCCATGGAATTTTCTGTATCTTCCTCCTCTACCTGGCAACCAGGCAGCAAGGCAACAAGCACCCAAGAGATGGAGTTGTGTGTGGGCTCCACTGAGCTGAGGGTCAGAATTACCCAAGAATAATTTCTCCAGGGATCATTTGTACAGTTTTCTTGTCCCTACTCACAGCATGGCAGCTAATTCTCGGTCTCCTTTTCACCTCTTGCTTCCTGGGGGAAGAGCCATCTTTTGTTCTGTCCTCCTAGAGACGGTAATCCATCCCAATGAGTTTATGTGCTGCCTCTCGCCTCACCTCTTCTGTTTCCCTTCATTTTCAGTCTTTGCCTATAGCAGAGATGATCAGAAGCAGCTGACTCACCCTGTAAGAGGGTGAGTCATCACACTGACACACTTGATTTCTCTGTCGAAAATTTGGTTTCCACCTTGCCAATGAAGAAGGGAAGAAAAGGCAGAGAAGGGATGTCTCTGGCCTTGCTGAGCTGGTGGCCCTTGAGCCTAATCTCAGCCCAGGTGAGCTGCCATAAGTGACCCTATGTGGGAGCATCTGCTGGGGCCACAGTGCTTGACATCATCCGAGAAATTCTAACCAAGTTCCCAACGTCTGTTTTGGCGGTTAGCCATCAAGTCCCAAGACAAAGGAAGCATTGAAGGTGATTCTAGAGACTGGCCACCAGGACCACCCAACCATGGCTACCACATGGGGTCCTAGGAGGCCAGAGCCTCAAGTCTAGGGAAAGGTCCTTTTGAGGCAGTCTCTGTGTGTGAGTGTGTGCGCATGCACGTCCCCACACACGTGTGCGAGGCAGGGAATGAAGGCTTGGCACACAAGTTGTGACAGGTGGTTGACCTTCAGTCGATCTGTGGTTGGGCCCAGAGCTGTCTGCATCTGGTGGAGGGGACTGTCTGGCATCTGGTCCAATCACTCACACCACAGCCGCAGAGCTAAGGGCCTTTGTTCAGGCACAGCTCACAACTGTTGATCCGCTTTGACAACTCTACCAGGTCTCACAACCAAGCACCAGCGATGCCATCCGTCTTTTCCTGTGCATTCAAATTAACCTCTAAACCTTCTTTTTAGGAGGGCCTTTCCTCTGGGCAAGGACGTCACAGGCAGAGTGGCCAGAGCCATGGCCCAGTGGCTGGGCACACCATTTCCTCAGCAGAAATGGGACAAGGCCCAAGATAAGATGGCTCTCTCCTTGGGCAGGTCATTTCACCTCTCTGAGCCTCAGTCTCCTCTGTAACAAGGGAGGTAGTAACAGCAACAATGTCCCAGGACTGTTGTGAAGATAAACTATGAGTCAATGTAAAGGGCTTAGCACGATGCCCGGCACACAAGAAGCACTCAGTGAAGGTGAGCTGCTGCTACTGTTTCCCTTTGGGTCCTTCCAATCCTCAATTGGGGCGTTCTGTCCTTTAAATAGTCACAGGATTGTAGGAAATGTGATCTCTGAAGACGACTTTTAGAAGTGGTTCTTGGGAGGTTTGTGACATTTCTGCCAGTTCCTAAATGCAGCCTAGAAAAGAGGATAGGGATGGGGCCGGGGAGATGTCCTGGGCTGGCTCTTACCCAGCCTCCTTTCTCCAGGCTTCCCATCCATCATCCACTCAGTGCCAGGTGGTAGGATGCCTCAGTGACTGAGGCATGGCCCCTGCTCTCAGGGTCAGCACACTGGCCCTTGGGGACATCAAAGGGGCCAGGCTTGTGTCCCAGAGCCCGAGGTAAGGTCCCACACTTGGCACACACACTACAGACAGACCTGGCATTCAGCGTAAGTCCACATCCACAGCAAGGAAACATATTCACTCCAAGTCGTCAGAAAGGTCTCATCAGGGCAGCAGTCCTGATGTCCCCCGCACTGCTCCCAGAAGTCTAGCCCTCTGGACCAGAAATATGCTCCCTCCTTATTCTCCAGCCCTCAGCTAGCTCCATGTTTTCCCCTGCCTAATAGACTATAATGGCCTCTCACAGTAGGGGCCTCCAACTTCCTCTCTTGCACCTCCCATTCTCCTCACAGCAGCCAGTGAGCTTCTAAACAGAAATCAAGAGCGTGTCACTCCTCTTCTTAAGATCCTCCAGTGGCTTCCCACTGAAATAAAATCCAGCTTCCCCTCCATGGCCTACAAGATCCTGCACCATCCTCGCCTTATACCTTACTCTGCTCATTCACCATGCTCCACCCACCTGGGTTCTGCAGATTAGCTCCTGCCTCAGGGCCTTTGCACTTGCTGTTGCCCCTGCCTGGAATGATCTTCCCTTCAATCTTCAAAGGTTGACTCTTTCATTAAACTAAAATGCTGCCTCTGAGAGAAAGCTTCCTTGACCTCGTATCTAAAGGAGGCTCAGTCACTTTATAAAATATCAATTCATTTTCTTGTCTTCACTGCAGCTATCCTGATTTGAACCAGTCTTACTTGTGTCGATGTAGGTTGCCTTTCTCCCTCCAGTAGAATGCCGCTCTGTGACATCAGGGCATTTGTCGGTCTAGTTCACTACCCTCCCGAGTGCCTGGCACCAGTTGGGCTACGATGAGTGTCTGTGGGATGAGTGAATGAATGAATCTTTACCGCATAAACCCCACATTCCTGCCAAGTCAAACATTTCCTGAAAACTTCATGAGCTTTATGCCCCTGGCAGGCCCTTCCTCTCACTCCCAGGACTTTCAAGCCCTCAAACAGAGTCTGCCTCCTCTTCCATAATGTAATTGCTCCTTCCGTTGATCTCTACAACCCTTTGCCAGTCCTTTGCCATGGATCTGTTTTATGTGAGGACATGCTCTGTCTCCCTTACGAGTTTATCAGCCCCGTGTGGGCCGGGACCCCCCAGCTTCGTCCTCATCTTCCCGTGCACAGGGAGCATGCACAGTCAGATATGTGCTCGGCCCAGTCAGGACAGCCCTCCTGGCTCCAGGTAACACTGTGGACCAGATGCATGGCTTTCGACACTTGGGTTCTCCCCTTTCTGCTCCTTGCCGCAGTCCTTGGGGCCCCTTTACTTCCTCTAGGTCCCCAGTGTCCTCTGCACACCCCCTTTGCTTCCTCTCCCCAACCCCATTAAGGCCTATTCTTGGCTCTTTCACACCAAGGACCATGAGAGAGTCCCCACTCCCAAGAGGAGCCTCATTTTCACAGTAACCCCTGCCTTGAGCCAAGGGGAAAGTGTTCTATTGGCGGAATTTCAGAACCAATGACACATTTTTTTCCCCACCCAAGATCTTTTTTGTGCTCTTTAAATCTTGCCACATAGGGGATTACCTGCTCTGCATCTATGGAGCTCAGTGGGGCCTTGTGACCAGGACAGAGGCCAGTCTCTGACCCTCTTCGGTCTTTCACTGAGTACCCCCAAGAGTGCTGGATGCCTAGAAAAACAGGATGAAGTGTAATATCCTGGAGGTTATATCCACAAGAAATGGGCTTCTTGTCCTACAGCCCCATCCTGTCTAGCCACTGCCTCCTCCCTTTCTAGAGTATGAGAAGACATCAGGCAGGGCCAATCTGGGGGGCCAAGAAGGCATTAGAAAATGAAAGCCCCTGTTCCCAATGCCCGTGAACTTGCAGATGACGAAGCTGGAAGTGGAGCGTGTGGAGGTTCCGTCCGTGGTTTGTCCTCCCACGCCTCCACACAGCCTGGCCTTCCAGGCAGGGTGAGGCAGGTAATTGGGGCAAAGTGCTTGCATTCCTAAAGCAGTAGGTTCACACTTTTAGGTTGACCAACCATATCTTCACCTGAAATTTTAAGAGGAAGGCACCAGCAAACCCTGTTAATTCTAGGTCAAACACACACGTTGAATCAGTTTGCTCCTCTTTCTCCACTGTCACCGTGTCCCCAGTACCTATTGCCATTTTCCATCACCAGGACCATGACGTCATAGGAGGCTCCTGCCTGGAGTCTCCACTTTCTGCAAACTTCTCTCGCTCCGGCATTCAGAAATCTATTAAAAATATGCATCAATGATGTCATCCTCACTAATCCAAAGCCTTCAATGGCTGCTCATCAGACTCCAAATAAAATCCAAACTCACTAAATTCTGCACAGTCTGGCCCTCGCCCATCTCACATCCCTCCACAGAAGGCCCCAGCTACACTCCTCAGAGGAACACGCTCTGGCCTCCCTCAGGGCCTGCCTTCCACATTCCCCATCTGAGCTCCCACCCCACCATCATCTCTGCATGACTGCTCCTTCTCACACTGAGACCCCCTCAGAGAGGCTTTCTCCAGCCATCAGGTCTGAAGTAGGGCCCTTCTACTGTTTTCTACCAATAGGACCCTATCGGTTTTTCATAGAACTTATAATTTATAATTATTTTATAAATGCACTGGCACATGTTTATTGTTTAGAAGGCAAGCTATGTGTGGGGAGCAATTTTGTCTTTCTCACTAGGCCCCAACATGTAATGGGGTCTTCTCGTTCACTCTTAGATCCCCTGCATCAAACAGGGTGACCAACCCACAACAGGCATTTCTTAGATAAGTGAATACAAATGGAGGAGCTCAGGTCCCCACTGCTCCTCTCCTCCCCCACCTCATTCAGTCTAGGGCAGAGCAAGGTGAAACCGTTGGGGTCATTCCGGAACCTCAGGGGAGAAAGTCCTCTGAGAAGCACTAAGTATTCTCTAGGGCCAAGCTGATGCGGGACCACTCTTTCTTGGCAGTACCAGAGAATTCTAACTCCCTGAGATGATCAAAATCTCTGGCTCCGATTGATAACAATGTTTTTATCTTGAATACTTCAGATTTTACCGTGAAATAGGAAATTAAATTATCTAGTTCAAAGAGGAGGAAACTGATGGCCAGGCAGATAAAGTAGCTTGCCGAAAATCACCGACTTGTTACTGGTGGAGCCCAGGCTAGAATATAGTTATTTGGAGTCCAGTGCTCTTTCTCCTCTGGCCAGTTTTCTCTCGTGTCCTCTCCTAGGAGCTCGAGAGTGATTTGCTTTTGTAATAGGCTGGTTTTCTGAAGGGTTAGTCCTGCATCCTATTTTCGTATTTTCAAAATTTTAGTAAGTAATGAAACATTTCGGCAAAAATTCTATCAGAAGTTTGGGTACACTTAAGGATGCAGAAAAGTACCTCAGAGAGAATAGATCCAGGACTGTATCAGTTATCTATTGCTGTGTAACAAACTGCTCCAAAACTGAATTGCTTAAAACCACCATTTATTAGCTCACGATTCTGTGAGTAGCAGTTTGGGCTGGAATCAGCTGGGCAGTGTTTCTGCTGGCTCGCTCACTCATCCACACGGCCATAGTGCATAGCTAGGTCTGCCCAGAGCTCACTGGTCCTGGATGCCTTCACTTGCATGGCTAGAACCACGGGAATGAATGGGCCACATGTCCCCAGTGTCTAGCAGGATAGCCCAGGCTTTTTCACATGGTAGCTGAGTTCCAAAAACATCGAGAGAGCAAACCCCCATGTGCAAGTGATTTTCACATCTCTGCTTGAACTCACATTTACTAATATCTCCTTGGCCAAAGTAAGCCAAGTCAAGTTCAGAATCAAGTCCGGGGAGAGACAGACTCCATTTCTTGATGGGAGGAGCTGCAAAATATTGCTGTCTTTTTTTTTTTTTTTCCTATTTATCACAAGGGCTAAGCTAGGTTCATCTAGTCTGTTGGGGGTGGGGAAGGAGGCTGAAGGGAGAGGCTAGAAGTAGCACCTGGCTGTCAGGTGAGAGGAAAACACTAACAGACCAGGGAAATGCAAGTTGGAGACCCTGAGACCTCTGGCACCCAGCCCAGGTCCTGAGGCCTAGTCTTTCAGGGCCTCAAGTGGGCTGACCAGGAATACTGGGAAGAAAGGAAGGAAGCCCTCCCATACTCAGGAGATGTGAACTGCTTCCTTGTCCTACTCTCCCGGCATCATGAGATGCTGCTTATATAAGTGGTTTAGCCAAAAAGAAAAAAAGAGCAAGAGAGAGAGAGTGCCTTCCACTCAAAACACAGGCCAGCCAGAGTGGTGGCCTCTGCTCCTAAAAATAAAGCCTGTGAAGGAAAATGAAGGCTAATGCACCTGGAAGTGAAAACACAGGTCAGGTGGGCAAAGCTTTTAAATGTACTGTCTTCTGTGCTGGGGACAGCATGGTGACATTCCCCCAAGCTCAAGGAGAGCCGGCCATCAGAAGGCAGATTGCAAACCAAGACAATGATGGGCTGAGCTCCTTTTCTGACCCTGTCTGACAGAAACATGCCAAACTTCCAAATTTCTCACAGTGGTGGGCTGAAAACGATCAAAAAGTAGAATTTAATTTATAAAGTGGTGTTCTTATTTTAGGTTGCGGAGGCGATTTTCACACAACAAACCAGTATTTTCAGACCCCTCAGCCAAAGTGTCCCCGTGGACCTGACCTAGGATGGTGAGGTGATGGTGCCCACCAGAAAGGCAGAGGGGCTCCCAACGAGGTGAGGGAGGGACGCTGCTCTGAGGCTTTTTCTTGTAGCTTCAGACAAATTAAAAACCTCCTTACCAGCCATTCATTCTGAGGAGGCCTCTTCCTTCCTCCGCAGGGGGGCTGCAGCGTTGGAAGGAGATCGGATTCTGGGAGGCTGGGCCTCCCGGGGCTCTCAAGGAGGGGGAGCCTGCAAGAATGGAAAGAGAGAGGCCCTAACCCCGAAGAGATTGGCAGGCAGGGAGTGGGGGCAAAGTGCAGCCCAGGTCACTGGGAAAAAAGAAATCTCAAAGTAAGGGAGTGGGGGAAAGTTCCACTTCCAGCCTAATTATGAAAGAAGCCTGGGTAGAGAGGGGCGGGAGAGCCCCAGGAGGGAGAAAAGGGAAGTGAGACGTTGCAGAGAGCAGAAAGAGATTTTCAGGGGGCACCGGCTATTGAGGGAGCGCAGGCCACGCAAAGTGCCGCCTCTTCAAACAGAGGCCGGTTAAGAACCGATTTTGAGAGACCTGGAAGCACATTTGCTTGGGACTCCCAAAGAGGGAGGGCGAAATGCCCCATTAAGGGTGGGACGAATTGATTTCCCAAAGAAGAACAGCACCATTTCCTCCAAATGCCCTCTCCAGTCCTCCTTAATCTGCCCTGGAGGCAGCAGGTGACCTCTGCACAGGCCCCTGGAGGCGCCTTTGTTCTGGGGCATTCTGCAGCCCGCCCCGCCCCCACCTCTTGCACCTGGGCAGCAGCCTCCGCATGCACTTGTCCACCCTTGGCTGGCTCGCAAGGAGGGATGGGCGGATGCCTTTGTATGTGAAAAGCCACGAGTCCTCCAACTCCTGGTTTCCCTTGGCTTGGCACATTTACTGATGCTTTTCCTGTTCACTCTGACAGCCACAGAAACCTACTCCCAGAGAAAAATAGCTTAGCCTGCAACACTTGATCTGGTAAGACAAGTCTGTGACTGAGACTACCAAGCGGGAGACCCTCGCTCTTCCTGGCGAGAGCCCCGCCCTGCAGAAACCCAGGTGTTCCCTGCTGAGTTCTAATCCAATCTCTCCGAGTTTGGCTAATTTAATTGCGTAATGGTCCACACCTGAGACATCCCCTTAACTCTCTTTAGGACATTACTTAGCTTAAAAGAACTAATGAGTATTAAAGACCGGGACTTAGACTTGAAAGCTTTTACCATCTCTAAAACATCTGAGTCAAGCAGAAGAAACCTGATTGGGGGGAGGGGGTGCCTTCCCAGTTAGAAAAAGCAACAAGAAGTAATTAAAGTTCTTGCTAAGTGAGTCTGAAATATGTATTTAGCTCTCGTAAATTAAATACCCTAGGTTTTTAAAGAGCGATTTCCCCAAACATCTATTATTCACATCAGTAGGACAGACGGTAAGCCACTAGAAGATTTATAGAAACTAAAAGACTTCCTATGCTAAAGGTTAATGAAAGCGTAATTTGAATCATGAAATCTTTATGTGTCGGCTCAGTTTACACCGAGGGCTCATTAAGGATGCTTTGGTACGCCGGCTGCAGGTGACGTCACAGCGGGTATTTAAATGGGCGGGGCCAGGCCGCTGTGCGTGTAATTCTTTAAAAATACAAAAGCGTCCCTCTTTCCTTCTCTGTCTCTCTAGCCGTAACAACTTCAACGACTGTCTTGGTTCCACCCCGAAGATTTCACTGAGAGAACACGTTAGAGGGAATCAGGAAGCAGAGAAAAGGTCACAAATAAGCACCTCAGGAACAATGAAAGCTTTTCTCTATGCAGCAGTGGGAGAGTTGCTAGAAAAACTGGAAAGGTATTAATCAGAAGTGGCTATAAATCCTCTGGAGTTTTGCTCTTATAAAACTCCTCAGAGAAAGTCTTGAAGGAAATGCAGGTCAAAGCCCAAAAAAGCTCTTGATCAGAGATTGCTGGAGGAAAATCTTCCCAGACGCTGGTTAATAGGCAGCAATCACCCCAGGAGTGGGGAAGCCAAGTACGCTTGAAACATGGTTGCAATTCCTAATAGGTCTTGTCACACTTAAGGCACTGCAAGCTCCGTCCAACGAACAGCTGAAGCTAGCTGGCGATTCATAAAGCCAACAGTTTAAAGTTTATTATGATGAAAGCACTTAATGACAGCCATCGCTAGGGGCCCATCATTTATAAAGCTGTGCTGAGTATTAGACATGTAGCATGACCACCAATTTTATGTCACAATTGCTACCATAAAATGACCTTTGGTGATTTTTGCTGCATGTGGTGGACAGCTCTTCCTTCACATTAGTGCTCTGTGGCTTTCTTTGCAGACTATTATGCTGTCTAAAGCTTATTTGGCACTGTCGTGAGCCTCAACCCTTGTTATTACCCCGAAGGCCTGTCTAAAAAAAAAAAAAAATGTCATGCTCTATTACACCACTCCAATAATTTACAGTTCTTACCAGCCTTGGGTAGTGTAATATTTTAATGCAAATATGCTTTACCATTCCATTTTATTTAAAAAGAAAAAAAGTTCCCGTGCTTCTGGCTAGCGCAATATCCATTTGATGGCAGTTCACTGAAATCAGCCCCTGATTCCCCGTTCAGGTCTCATTCAATGGGCACTCTTTTCCCTGGTCAGTTAAAACCCTTCTAGGAAAAAAAAAGGGTTAATTAAATTTCCCTTGAGAAAGAGAGTTTTTTTTTTTAAGATCCTATGTGTGATAAACCCACCTAAGGCAGAAACACCAATTCTTATTTTCTGACATCCAGTCCCAATGCGAATTTACATCTGAGTAACATTATTTAATTAGGATTCCATTTTCCAACCTGCTTTGTATAGTTAGAAAGTGTTTGAATACCCAGCCACTTTACTGCTCCCATGTAAACCGCGGCTGAGAAAGTGGTCTGTGCCTGCTTCACCACCTTTAAATTGTGTATATAATTTTATAAATGATATAAAATCTGCTTCTAGTCCCTGGGAAAAAAAAAAAAAACACAAGCATGGCACACTGCAATTTTGGAAGGATTTAAAATATGTGATTTCTGCTGGTACCTACTGTATTGGGTTTTATATAAAGCTTTTTTCAATAAGGTAAATTGTTACATGACAAACTCATCTTCCACCATTATCATCTGCTGTTTGTGTTTAACAACAGGAGTCCCGCTCTAACAAAACTGTTGTAATGGCTGTACAAATTACTCAGCTGAAAGCTTTTCACCAAACAAAACAGTATTAATCAGCAGTTCTTATGAAGGTGCTAATTAAAAACAATTTTCTTCCTCCGTTTGCAATACTAAAGCCATCTTCACTTGCACAGTTTCCAATACATAGCTACTGTATTCACTCACACTTCAGGCCCCCATTAACTATTGAATCTCCTATTAGCCATTTTATTACATTTCTGTTTACAAGCTTGTTGACATTTTAAAAGTCACAGTATGATCTGTTTTATCTCTTAAAAAATGTATTAATTGAAAAGTCAGGGGGACAAAAAAGGCAAAATATAGACTCCAAATGCACAGACTTCCAGGGCAGAGAACACAGGGAGCAGTTCGTCACAGCCTGGGCAGTCAGCTCTGTGGGTAAAACGAAATCTGAGAATTAAAAGTGGCATTTCAGGCTTAATGGTTTGTTAAACACCAACGGGCTCCTTCCTAATTTGGAAATAGTCCACTCAGGAAAACATATTTGCTCTCTGTCTAAATTCAGTTTCTAAGGAGACCCAGTCTGACTTTCAAATCAATCTTTCCTCTATGGGATACACTCAGCATAATTATGACATTTCATACAGTCTGAACTCAGGGGATTTTGATCTGGGGTGGGGAGTGTTCCAGGAATCTGGGAACTGGAACCTAGATCTAGGGTCTAAATAGCCTCATCTGCCCTCTAAGCGTGTGGGTATGTAGGTGTATCTACATATCCTGTGATTCCCTGCTCCGTGTGGGTGCCCTCGTCCCTCCCCCAGAGTCCAGTGAAAGGGTCCTGCCAACAATGCCACCACATTGTTTGGTGTAGATTGGAAAAGAGTCAAATGCTTGACTAAGCACAAAGACAGATTCCATGGAAGCTGAGTTGAGGGAAGGGGACAGTCCATTCCTATTTTTTTTAAAAAAGTCTAACCCTTTAAAGAAGGTATGCTCTGCTTTGGTAGCGGGGAGAAGGGAAAAAAACACCGCCACAACCACCTCCTGCCAATGGTATTAAAACCAGGTTCTCCAACCATCAAAAGCAGTTAACTAGTTTAGGACAGACACCTGGCTGTTGGAATAGGGCTCCAGAGGGCCACTAATGCTTCCATTCACTCAGTTAACTGCTGGATCCCCCAAATTGATTCAACAGGTATGCAGTGGTAAATTCAGCCCATACTGAAGCCAAAGGGAAAATCAGCAAGGGGCGGGCAGCTCTTCTCTGAAAACACCCGAGGAACCAGCCAGAAAAGCTTTTATGGCCCCGACAAGTTTTCTACTGAATACTGAGCACCTAAATTACCCTTCCCTAATGGAAGTTACATTTTCACACTCAGTCAAAAAGCCAACAAAATACACAATTTATACAAAATAGCATCAACCTCTTAGGTAGTCTTTTCTAGCACTTTTATCCCAATTCACAGCATATGTCTTACTATAAAATAAAATATATTTCTTATAACCAATTTGTATGTGGCTGTTCATATCACCACATTAGAACTGACCACAGGCAATATTAGAAACGTTCTTATATCCAACCAAATCTACTTAGTAGGACAAAGGAAAACCATGAGTTTTGTCAGAAGATACAGGTACATGGGGAAGGGTAATATCATAATACTTCTTATGAGTTCCTAAGCAGACAGGCTTCCTTTTTAAACAACCATGTGTATAATTGCATAGACAGTTATGGAATGGGGCATTTCAATTGCAATTATACAACATAATACTGATGCGTAGAAATAATTCTTAATCATAAAGTTCAAAAGAAATGTAAATGGATAAACTTTCTAAAGAAGCTATATTTTTCCCTTCTGAATGTTGACATTTTATTAAAAATTTGAGAAAATGAAAACACCTTTAAATTATTCAATAATATACAACATTAGTTTGTCACAAACTTCCTAAGAGCCCAGACTAGAGATCTTTTCATGTGAGGATCCCATAAAGAGCAGATCTATGAACTCCTTAACATTTTACAAAAGACTTGAGGTTTTAATCACACAATAAGTGTATTTCTTTAGTAGGTATCTTGTGGTAAGAAGAGCTCAATTCTTACGCCCTGTCTCAAGCTTAGGTAACTGTACATGCCACTCTCAGATTTTTTTAAAAAAATTACTAGTTTACTTTTTAAAATACAGTTTCTCTCAGAGAAATAAAGACTGGATTTCTACACCCACAACAAACGAATGCAAATTGAATTCTTGCCAATTTATGTATTTTCATGAGAAAAAAATGAAAATATTCTCATGGTACTGCTGTTCTATATTCTCAAAGAAAAAAAAAGAATAGAGCATCTTAGGTGCTACTGCCAGGGATGGGTTTTCTTTGTCTGGCAGATTTAGTTGCAGGTTTTACAGAAGAAATAATTTCTGCTGTATTTTCACCAGTACAAATGGAACTACCTGAGTTGCCTTTTAAAACATTCCAAATTCTAATTTTTAAACAAGAAAATATGAAGCCAGTGTGCAACCTATACAGTCGCCAAAGGAGAGCTGCCACTAGCTGAACCACTCAGCTAAATGGCTGGTTTGCATTGCCCTGGTCTTTATCTAGCACTGAGAATAGACTGCTGTTTTATCCAAAGAGGAATAAATTGCTGTTATTGTGATGTTAGCCCATCACTTGGCATTGCAATTCAAGTTTTTGTGAGAAAGAAATGTATGATCTAACTGCGACTTGACCTATGCCTTCCGAGATCCATGTAGGTGCTCTAATGGAGCAGAAAAAGTGGTGAATACAAGGACATGCAAACTGATGATGAAAAATTTGTTTGATGATAGAAGTGAGCAGAGAAGACATTTGAGAGTCGCTGTTTTTATGACAGCTAAGTTTGTTTAACATGCAAAGGGATTCGCTCCCAGTCTCCCACCTATCACTTTAATTGCATCACACTAAATACACGCATTACCTCGACTAAAGAGATGAGGATGTATAGCTAACCTACTAGGGACATAACTGCTAAAGTGGGTGCAGATGATTCCTTACAGATGAACATCTGAATTTCCACAAAAGGCATTAGAAGCATCTCGTGGATGCATCCTTGCACTTGGCAAGGATGTGCGTGGGTTCCCCGCATAAAGTCATTCGCTCTTAATCCTGGATAGCACCTAGTAAATGTTTGCTCTCCACTTGAATCACACCATATAACTATATAGACTTACTTTAAATAAGATAATTGCGTGGTTGAGTTTTTAAAAACTCCCCCTGGTTGCCATCTAGTTTAGCAACCATTTATTCAAAATTTCTCAGGAAAGGACCGATTTTAAAGAGACCTGGAGAACAGCAGCAGTTAGATTTGAGCCCTGATAAAGGCTCACTTTTCATTCATAGTCAGCGCCTAAATGTGCTCTTCTTGTACCTAAACAGATAATAAGCACTCAGCACACTCCTCCTCCTTGACACAACACATTGAGACTAATCGCACATAATTGGAGAGGAGGAGCAGAGGGCTGGCCACGCTATTGTGTCCAGAGGACAAACGGTCAGTTTAGGAGGCCTTGGGCTGATGTAGTCATTTCTATACATCTATAAGGAAAAAAACATCCTGTTTAAAAGGAAAAAGAGAATGAGCGAGCAAGACAGAGAAAGAGATGGGAGATTTAACACAATTAATGTGAGGGAGATCAAACAAGATTTGCTTTATTTATTTATTTTTAACCAGGAAAGAATCATGATGTTCGCTGTGTGTACAGATTAAAAACTACTGGCACCAAGATAGAACAAAGACCAAGAGATTTTTTAAAAGGAGGGTGGGAAGCACGAAAAGAAACTCTGTCTCAATTAGAGGGAAAATTATTTAGGTTGCTCACAAGTCCAATTCCAATCTCAGGCTGTTTACGGATATTTAAAGACAAATGAAGGTTTGGTGAGGGAGGAGCAACAAGCAGACTGAAAAACGAGGAGCCCAGGATGGCTGGGGAATAACGTGGGTGAGGACCGGTGGACTCCATAACCCCCAGGCGAATGTCACATAGGTGGTCGGGGTCGGAGTCCTAGGGGCTTGCAGTTCTCAGGGAGCCAACATTATACCCATTACAGATTCCTGTTTTTGTGAAAATATTCCCTGTGCACTTGATGTTTTCTTCATCTTTTGGGCAGCTTAATCTTCTATCCATTTTTGGTTAAAATAAGCAAAAGTGGGTAATGAAGGTTTTCTTCATATATATCCTGGTTTTCCTTTTTCAACTGAAAACAATAATAGAGAAAAAAAAGCAGGTGAGGAGACTCAGATTGGAATTCTTACCAGTCGATTTTAACGTGAAACATAATGAAGACTTCTTACCTGAATATATTGTTCTGGAAAAATAAATCATAGAAAAATCAGAGTAGTTCTAGGTGACTGACATAACAATACTATGCATCAAGATAGGAATCTTGTTTTCTTTCCTTTTGCTGAGGGTAAGGTGTTTTTTTCATAAATAGCCAAACTTGTTTGTGACCTGCATGAGCTGTAGGGCACTTCACTGCAAGGAGAGCCGAGGGCTCGCTCATCTTCCCCAGACCAGACACTGGCATGGAAGTTTCTGCTCTTGGGCCTCTCTGCCCGCTGCCAGCGCCCCGGGAACCAGGCAGGCCGGCACTGCCTGAGCACCACGGAAAGGCTTGTGGGGCCTAAGACGTCTCAAAGACTCTCCAGCTGCTTCGTAGGAATTTTAATATGAATGATAAGTAATTCAAAATTTTTTTTCTCTGAGGACGAAAATCTATTCCAACAATTAGATTGGCAAGCTTCGATACAACTCAGGTGAAGTTCTGAGGGCCTTCTCACGATAGATTTTAAAATCCAGAGTTCTCAAATCTAAAGCACACTTTTCCCTCATTTGGCTGGAAAAATTCAACAGTCATTTATATTTATTTTAACAAATAATTTGCTATTCATGAAGACAAAACATTTTTGAAGCTTGTGTTTCTGAGCCAATTGGTAATTCACTTTTTAATTTATAAGGATCAGAAATAAATATTTCTTTTAATTATACATGGAACCAATTCTTTATTGTTTCAAATCAGACAAACATGCCCCCAACCCCCCAACCCCACCCTACCCTGAAGCTAAATGAATGGCTCCAACAGGACACTTTCCTGGATTAGTAGGTCTGCGGCATAACTGGAATCTTTTCAAACTACATGCTTTTTCTAAATCACATTCCTAAACTGTGGCATGCCCTCCCTATTAGGGACAGGAGCCACGAGCCAACTTTTCCTTTTCCACCGGGGAACATAAAGCCATCTGGGTCTTTACTTTCTGATCCGTTTTCCTAAGAACTGGTGGTGGTCCCATCACTGAAGGAACTTCATTCTGTTTTCTTCAATGGAGTTTGTTCTGTTTACAGATGATTAGTTGTCTATTTAGGAAGATCCTAGTGGATTTTTGTTGCCACCAAAGTAGCAGCAGTGTTAATCCTAAGCACATGTCCCTCAACATCACTCTTTAAGCTAATACAAAAAAAAAAAAATGCTGAGAAAATGGCTTCACAGATTTCCCAAACCAAACCCACCAAGTGGGACCTACCAACTGTAAATACCTTTGTTGCCAGTTGCCCTAGTGATAACAGGAGCTCACTGAAATATTTTACAGAGCAAAGAGGGGACCAAGCCAGCGAAATGCTTCCTCAGGGATTGGGGATAAGCGAAAGTTGATTACTCAGCGTGAGTCAGCTGACCTGCTCACTCACAATGCACTAATATACAGAGACTCAAATGAGCTCTTTATAAAGTCCCTGAGGTAATATGTGGGATAAATAATTCTTCTGTAAATATGGGTTAGAAATCACTTTTAACTTGGATTCTATGCTGACCTCTGGAGGCCAAAGCAGAGGCTTCTTTGCTAGCAGGGGCCGGGGGCCAGCCCCACGTCCACTGTGAGCCCTTCCCAGAATGGGGAAGAGCCGACAGCCCTCGGAGGCAGTCCTCCACCCCAGCGACAGATCATTTCTGTGATGTGAGGGTACTTGAACACACACAAAGCTGTTAGGAAACACTTGCTTTGGGGGAACGTTATGTGGTTTAAGAATCATTCCATTTACTTAGGCTGTACTTCTTGGCCCAATTAATAATTATAATTTTAAGAAATAAAAAAACACCTTGAAAAAAATGAACAAAAAGCAAATTGTGAATAAAACAATTTTTCAATTTCGTAGGTTAAAACAGGGTCTTTGAGGACTGAACTAAATTATATAGCTGCTATTAGTAGCGTTATGCTTTACTTCATTAATTGGATGTAACATGCTCAGCCTTGCCACGGTGCGAACAGCAGCAGTGGGAGTGGAGTTCAGACTGTTTACCCTTTACAGTATCCACAATTATCAACAGCACACCACACAGATTAGAAGCACCAGCCACTTGTAATGTGGCATTTTGAATAGATAAGCAGAAGTGCAATATGGTCGTGCTTTTAACACAATGTACTGACTTCACAGCCGGGCCCAAGTCTGTTTTCATGGCTCAATACAAAAATACAGAAAATAAACACACGGGTGGTTTTGCAAAGTTAAAAACCAAAAAAACCAAACCTATGGCACGTAAAATTGTATTTCAAAGCATATTTGCATGAATGAGAGTATTTTTATCAACAAATTTCAAGCCAGCTGTAATCTCTAAGTCACTTTTCTACCTTGCTAAACAATTTGCTATCTTAACATCCTAAAGGTTCCGAGCC